>NC_092794.1:32978698-33297020 GCF_918797505.1 Bemisia tabaci
ATCAATTTCTCCAACGTTTCTCAAATAAAAGTCCCCCCCCCCCCCCCCTCATAAAAAAACTAGTATTTTCATGCCGATGCGTGGAGGAAATTGTTCTTGTGGTGGAGCGGAGGCACTCAAGTGTCAATGATGCATTACTTACGAAAATTAAGGACCCATGACTTACATAAGTGACATCTGACATGACACCGAAATCTTCGTGATAAAAAACTGAGCTGCTGGAAGAGTGGGTGGTGAGGTTAGGTTAGGTCAGGGGGGGCTGAAAAATCTCAATATCGAGAATCACCGTTTCTAGGCGTTTCTTGGCCTCTTGAATGTATCCTCAAAAGTTTCAATAAATTTCATGAAATTTCGTGAAATTTCATGAAATTTCATGAAATTTCACGCGTGAAATTTCACTCGAATAAATTTCATGAAATTTTCCATCTCTGGTGACATCCATGAGCTGAATTGTCTTGACTCTCAGTGTAAAGGGACTCTAGCTATTACTACGTCATAGGCAATCTTTGTTTTTGTTTTGCTCAGCGGATAACTCCGAAATGGCGGACCGACGTCATTTCGCTAACTTCACTTTTTGAGTTTAACAACACGTCTCTAAAATCGCAATGTATTTCGAAATGTGACGTCATCACTAAAACAGTCTATTGGAAAAAACCAAGGGTGAAAAAGTGAGTTGCCAGCCGAGTTTCGAACCCCGGCCATGCTGAGTGAAAATCGCCGCCCCTAGCCACTACACCACGGTGTCTAATACAGGCCAATGCAAACAAACCTATCATATGGGCACGGCCCACCGCACCCCGAAATACAGGGGTTAATTTAATCTTTTTCCGGGGGACATTGGCAAGAACGCTCAAAGACGTCTCTAATGGATTTTCATCAACTACAATTTGTTTGGACTACAAATACAACTCAAAAAAACGCACATTTTTTACGCAGATTGTGAAGTTCGGAATGCATTTCCGACTTTGCCAATGTGCTCATCGTGATTTTTGGGATACTTACTGACAGAAAAAACTCATATTTTTACCCCAGCAAAACTTTTGCAGCAAGCCCATTGTTAGAACCCATCCTTTGAAAGCACATTTGGACTTGGTTTTGCATGAATATTCTCATTTTCGGGGAAGAGAGCTCACAATCAGTCATGACCATACTTGGCAATCTTGGTTTGCTTTTGGAATCTGAAGATTGGCAGTGATATTTTGTGTGTTAGAAAGTTGTGTGCCTTTTCAGGCCCTGAGCCTTCCATGAAACAAGCTGTCCATGCTCTCAATAATCAGATACTCTAATCTGACGTAGGTAGGTTCTAAGAATGTGAATGTGAATGTGACTGTGCTGAGGAAAGAACCATATGCATTACCATTATCACTAGGTGAATGAGCCGAGTTAAGTAAGGCATTCTTTGAACGAACATTAAGTAAGGCATTCTTTGAACGAACACCAGCGGTCCGATTTTTGAAACTATTTTGCCTAGCGCAGTAACATAGCCCTATATTAACCATGAAATAAATCGCATTTCAATGTCGCACAGGGCTACTTCAAACTTTCAATAATCGGCCCTCTTGAATTCCATCAGCCATGCATGAAGCATTACGGAGGAAACAGAGAGGTGGTCGCATCTCGTACCCTCTTGACATCACACACCGTCAGGGGCATCCTAATTGCAAGGCAAATCATGAACCCCCTGCTGTCGGTGCCGTTACATGTCTCTAAAATGGTGGCTCAACTCAAAATGCGACGACCTCTATTTTTCAGCATTGAGGAAGTATCATTGGAGACAAACTGCTGATAGACCTTAAGCATTTTACAACGTAATTCATTACTGATAAACAGGTAGATCTCTGACTTTGCTGACTAATCTAGATAGGAGTATTCAGCTAAGGAGCTTATCGACAGCTTAAGTGCAAAACCACATATCACTGTATGCAACCTTGTAGACTTATCGTCATACTTGGAAGTTCCCTTGGAAAACAAAAGAAAGCGATCTCTAAAACACTAAATACTGCAGAGTATGCTTTAAGGTGATTCCTCATGATTTCTGGCATGGTCAAATCGGCGAATGATGCATCATATCGATTCTGTTTAAAAACCTCGGCAGATTTTGAATTGGTAGCCAAAAACAGGACAATAGCCCCAGGGCATGAGAGTAAAGAATCATTTTAAACCAAAAAATTGGAAAAATTCAGAGGAATGATAGCGGCATGTTGTTTGAAAAAGACTACACATTCGATACAGAAATCAATAACTGTATCAAGTGGGAGGTCGGTGTCCTAACAATTTTCTACTTTCATTTCTCTGAATTTTTCCGATTTTTGGGTGTAGAATAATTCTTCAGGCTCATGCGCATGGGCTTTCGGCCTTAAATAGGCTAAAAGTTCAAGGATTCAAAGATTGCAAGGATGCACGTTGCCTACCAGAATAGAGGGGCCGTTACTATGATTCTGTGACGACACGCTAGTGGATGAACCTCAGTCGCAATTTATCATGTGTTCCTGTGGGAGAATGCATGACATATGATCCTTTTGGGTTAATATCCTTTCAGGGGTTGATCTGATGCAAAAATTCATAAAGACCTTTCTGAAAGAAGATGAATTCACATCAGAAAACTGCCTAGTTCATAAATTACACTGTCTGATAATTGAGGAAATAAAAGCTGAACACGACTAAATACTGAAAATCGTTGCCCTACTAAGATTCAAACGCGCCGCTCATGCAACTTCAGCCGATCGACGGCAGCTCTGATTGGATAACACAGCGATTACTCTGCTAGTTTGACATCATGAAACCGAGTAGTTACGGCCCCTCCATTCTCGCAGGCAACAGCATGCATTTAGGTGATACGTCAAGGTTTCTGACGTGGTTGCACTGGCAGGCGATATACGGCTATTGACCTATTTTTGGCTGGACCTGTTAAAATCTGCCAAAATTTTTGACATAACTAATGCATTAGGTTGCACGCCAGTTCAACCACATCCAAAACCTGGACAAATCACTTTAAGGAATTCATGCTATGAAGTTGGTTTGTTTCTACTCAAAAAGTAAAATATGATCGGAAACTGTATAATGAAGCCATTAAGATACATGCTTTCTCACTTCAACCATTGATATGATGAGGTTTGGGTATTCCTTTGCTTGCAGTGTCTCTACTTTTAGGTTAGCTATGATCTCAAGCCTATGACGTTAATTGCTAACTTCGGCGACTGACGTTAAGGGGGCGCGAATACCGATTTAATTAATCAGAGAAGCACAAATTTTGTAGGAGGGACGAACTGAAACATCAAAACATAGTAGAGGGACGAATATATAACACACAGGGCTGTGGACCCGTGAAACTTCGTTCCACGTGGATCTAGCAAACTGGGCCTTGAGAACTGAAAGCCAATGCTTACCCTTCGATATAGCTACGATCGGCTAAGAAGGTGTCCAATTCCTTAACTCCGGCTGGAGATTTTAGATCGACAGGAGTCATAATCACTTTAAAATCGTAAAAATATCTAATGAACCTGAGAGTCACGCCTGGGGAACGAGAACACAGAGACTAGAGCC
This sequence comes from Bemisia tabaci, assembly GCF_918797505.1. Taxonomy (NCBI): domain Eukaryota; kingdom Metazoa; phylum Arthropoda; class Insecta; order Hemiptera; family Aleyrodidae; genus Bemisia; species Bemisia tabaci. The sequence goes on from NC_092794.1 coordinate 32,982,242, forward strand.
TAGAGCATAGACGCTATTAGTGGCGACGTCATCATAGGGATTCTCCATTATATCGAATTGGATCCAAACAATAACATTGGCATAACCTCTTTCAATGCTACCAATGCGAAAAAATCGATAGATATCGCTTTTCTGTGACGTTGCACTAATAGCGTCTATAGAGATTACAGTTTCACGGATTGCAAAGATTATAATATGGAATGGACCGAGGAATTTCGGGTTCGACAAGGAACAAACGGAATGACAGAAGGAATGGAGAGAGGAATTTGAGAATGGGCCGATCAAAGATTACAAAAAACCAACAAAAAACGTTCAATTTCTGTAATCTTTATTCCCGTTTGTGACACCGGCAGAGCAGAACGTTGGGCAGAACCCAGAGCTTGGTCGCGGTCGCGCGCGAGTTTGCCGAAACCTACTTTTGTTTGTGTACATTACATACCTGTCTAATCAATGTATCAATGTGCGCCATTCTAGTATTCTTTCACCATGTTATCGTGCGCAAAATCCTACATTTCAATCTCCATTCTGAAACGGATGTTAACATGCCGTGTATGGTAAGTACTATTGCGTACTATGTTAACACGTACAATGGGCGACTCACTGCAGGATTTTGATTTTCATGGAAAACATCTCTTGCAACGCTCTGTGGTGGAGGAAAGTACGTTACGTTATACTGCAAGCACTGAATAGTTCATGGTCAGCAAGTGATAAGCCAACCGTTGGCTGCGTACTGAAATTGAAGTTCGCTGGGTAGACATAGCAGGGTAGCCAGTGACCAAGAAAAGTCAGATAGGGATGTCGATACTTGGGAAGTATTGATACTCAGTATCAATACTGGTATTAATGCTGAGCACCAATACTATTTCTAAATTATGCCTTAATTCAGAGCGCGTAAATGTCTGTTAGCCTTTCAATTCCACTAGATCTACGCTTCTCATGAAAACGCCCTTACTTCCTACTAAGTCAACTATTATGAGCCCCTCTATACTGTTATCGAACCATACCTTTAACATTTTTAAACGAAAGTAATTATCTTGAGAAATCTGAACACACCGTCATTTGTCACGGTGCATAGTAAAGGTGAAATAGAAGAGAGAGAGAAGTTGTTATAAGTAAAAAAGAGGCATCCTTCATGACCTAATTAGATACCGTGCTGAATGTATCAGACCTGCCACTGACTATCATACTAGGGCATGCTCAACACCAGGCAAGTCTCAGGTAGGTATGTCGATACTCGTATCAACTCTAAGCATCGATACTCGTATCAACTCTAAGCATCGATACCGGTATCTGGCATCGAGCTGAGGTATCGATACTGATCGACCATCGACACTATTTCTGAATTATGCCGTAATTCCGAGTTTGCGCATGTCTGTCGGCTGTTAAAGTCCGCAAGGTTTAAGCCTCTCTCGATACAGTCGTATTTGCGTCCTTAGTCAGCTATTATGAGCCCTTTACTACAGTTATTGAACAGAGCTTTTAACATTTTTAACAAAAGTAATCATCTTGAGAAACTTGATTACTCCGTCGTTTGTCACAGTGCAGAATGAAGGTGAAATAGTGGGGAGAGAAGTTTTTAAAAAAGAAAAAGAGGCCTTCTTTATGGCCAAATTAGATTGAGTATTGATACCATCTATATTGGGGTCTGAGGATCGATACCACATGGTATCGATATCGTTGAGTATCGATCAAAAGTATCGGTTGAGTATGGACATTCCTAGTTTCTGGACTGCCAGCCGTAGTACATACAACCACCGCAGAAGTGCTGCGCATCCATTTCCCTTGTACACCCATTAAAGTCAACTCTAAAAGAAATAATCTCATGGAATTCAAGGAAATTTTTCGAACACACCACTCATGTCTATACGTATCCAGGAAAACCATCTCTGAGCGTGTCCCTTTGTCCCTTCAACTCTCAACTCAAAACCCCACCCTTGATGGACCAGATTGGATTTTTCAGCTCCCTGCGCCACGCCACACATTTGAGGCCCATTTATAAAAATTAAACTCATACTTTGAGATGAAACATTTTTAACGTGTCCCTCCTATGTCTCACTATCCAAAATAATCTTCCTTGAAAGGGAGATTTTACCCCGTCCACCCTTAAATGATGATTGTGCAATCATCCGACCAGGGTCGGCTTTCTGTAATTCCTGCCGCAACTGCAACTGTGGAGGATAATATCAAAAAACTGAGCTCATACAACTTATGCGATGAAACTTTTTTATGTGTCCCTCGTATGTGTTTCTATCCAAAACGACATTCCTTGGAAGGAAGATTTTACCCCGCCTACCCCTAAATGATGGTCGCGCGCAGGGCCGGATTTACCAATAGGCTACATAGGCTCTAGCCTAGGGCGCAACATTTTGAGGGGCGCAAAATTTTTGAGAATTTATTCAAAACCCTGGTAAAAATTGGAGATAAGCGCTGCGTTTCAAAATACCATAGGAATTCTTATAGCCGGCTAAAGAAGGCAACAGAAAATCATATATCTAGCTGTAGAATGCAGAAAAAATCATACGGCCGGGCTATACGAAGCGATAAAAAATTATACAGGCGGGCTATAGTTCCTATAGTCGGGCTTTACACTTTATCGCCTGGCTGTTGCTTTTTCGCCATCGATTATAAAAGGCTATAAGAAATTGTGTAGAAATTCGTGTGCTTTGTAAACCACAGTGGGTTTTAACTAAATCTAATTAAGAAAATGAAAGTCCCCATGTCTGAAGGCGGAAAAGTACAGCGAAACACCTCAGGAAAACATCCCCGCTGAAAAGAAAATCATTCGTTGGGCCGTTTTTTTTTTTGCCCCCCCAAAGCCAAAATGGCGCCGCCACTCCGCTTTGTGTTAGGCTCTAATATTTAAGCTCGTGGAGTCAGCGTTTTTCAACTCATAACTTTGAAATGTTTGCACACTCAGTATGGATTATTCTCATTTTAATTGATGAAAAAAAATATGTAGTACCTAAAGGAAAATATAATGTGTGTTTTGTGATTATTAAGGTGATTCCGTACAAACTTAAGGTTTCACAGTGGGTTTTATCTAAATCTAATTAAGAAAATGAAAGTCCTCATGTCTGAAAGCGGAAAAGTACAGCGAAACACCTCAGGAAAACATCCCCGCTGAAAAGAAAATCATTCGTTGGGCCGTTTTTTTTTTTTGCCCCCCCAAAGCCAAAATGGCGGCCGATATGCGCCGCCGCGGGGTGCAAATGTCACAACACCCTCAAAATGTCAAGTGACACATCGATTCCTAAGTAATCTTGGTCTTAAAATCCGAATATGAGTTCAGAAATCCCTTACGAATAAAAGGAATCGCGAAAATTCAAGATGGCGGCCAAAAATAGGCCCCGGAGTAAAAATTCTCAATTCCAGCTTTTGGTGACGAGTGAGATGTCATTTTCTATGTTTTTTGGGTCATAGGATCCAAATTTGCGGTCAAAAATTCCCTTCTGGCCGACAGGGATCCTTCAAATCCAAAATGGCTTCCATTTTGGGGCTGACATATTATTTCCGAAAGACGCGTATAGTCGAGTGAGGTGTCTGTTTACATGTTTTTTGGACCACATGATCAGAGACTGGGATCCAAACTGTGTCCCTGTGCGCCGGAAGGTAAGATTTGTCCCTTAGCACCTTGATTGTAACGTTTTTATCAACTATTTAAATAAAAACTCAGAATTTCACTGTTAGGACGGCGCCAACCACACCAAGGAATGCGCTATTCATACAAATAATGTTTGACCTTTTTGCCTAGCAGGAGCTATAGTCCCCTTCTTCACAAAAAAACTAGCGCAAGAGAAATAGGAACAAAACAAAAATAATCTTCTTTGAACAGTGAAATTCTGAGTTTTTATTTAAGTAGTTGATAAAAACGTTACAATCAAGGTGCTAAGGGACAAATCTTACCTTCCGGCGCACAGGGACACAGTTTGGATCCCAGTCTCTGATCATGTGGTCCAAAAAACATGTAAAAAGACACCTCACTCGACTATACGCGTCTTTCGGAAATAAAATGTCAGCCCCAAAATGGAAGCCATTTTGGATTTGAAGGATCCCTGTCGGCCAGAAGGGAATTTTTGACCGCAAATTTGGATCCTATGACCCAAAAAACATAGAAAATGACATCTCACTCGTCACCAAAAGCTGGAATTGAGAATTTTTACTCCGGGGCCTATTTTTGGCCGCCATCTTGAATTTTCGCGATTCCTTTTATTCGTAAGGGATTTCTGAACTCATATTCGGATTTTAAGACCAAGATTACTTAGGAATCGATGTGTCACTTGACATTTTGAGGGTGTTGTGACATTTGCACCCCGCGGCGGCGCATATCGGCCGCCATTTTGGCTTTGGGGGGGCAAAAAAAAAAACGGCCCAACGAATGATTTTCTTTTCAGCGGGGATGTTTTCCTGAGGTGTTTCGCTGTACTTTTCCGCTTTCAGACATGAGGACTTTCATTTTCTTAATTAGATTTAGATAAAACCCACTGTGAAACCTTAAGTTTGTACGGAATCACCTTAATAATCACAAAACACACATTATATTTTCCTTTAGGTACTACATATTTTTTTTCATCAATTAAAATGAGAATAATCCATACTGAGTGTGCAAACATTTCAAAGTTATGAGTTGAAAAACGCTGACTCCACGAGCTTAAATATTAGAGCCTAACACAAAGCGGAGCGGCGGCGCACTGGCGCCTTCAAATCTAACAGGGATACTTCACGCATTGCGCAATGTGTGAAGTTTCCCTGATAGGTTTGAAGGCGCCAATTCGCGTTTCGCGCTGGCTGCCCGCCCGCCGCGCGGCGCCGCAGCGCACCACGGCGCTTGAAGCAACTATTTCACACCAGAGGTATTGAACAGTATCATACAAAATTGCAGGCGCTCCAACATGTTAGGAATGGCAGGCATCCATCAAAAGTACGGAGCTTTCCTCGCAAAATAAATCAAGATACTACGGCCCAAAAAGAGAGCGGTAGTCCAAAAATTCACTAAGTCTTAGCATCCGTATAATTAGTAACGTTTAGCATACACTTATCGCCAGGCTGTCGCTTAGTCGCCATCGGCTATAAAAGGCTATGAGAAATTGTGTTGCCGGCTATCCGGCTATAGAAGCTATTGGAAATCTTACAGCTGGCCGTAAGTCTATGGTATATTGGGACACAGATTCTACAAACTGTGGTTGACAAAGGTGTTTTTTTAAAGGTGAATTTGAACATTTTCCGGACTCCTAACATCCTTCTTCTGATCTGGAGGGGAGGGGCGTCTGGGGGACCACCCCCCCGCCCCCCACGAGAGCGCCTACTTTTAGGGGCGCCACCTTAAGTTTAGCCTAGGGCGCTAAAAATGTAAATCCGGCCCTGGTCGCGCGATCATCCGACCAGTTTTTTATGCTCTTTCAAATGAGGCATCACAAGATACGGGTTGCCATTTTAAAAAAAAAGTTGGGGGCCCCCCGTCCTCTCCAAGGGGGGACCAAGATTTTTACCCCCCCCCCCCCAACGATGGTCCCCTCTAAGATAGGAACATTCCCAAAGTTTCATTTTTCTGTCTTGAAACGTTCAAAAGTTAGAGGGGGGGGGGGAGTGCTGGACCCTGTATCGCACACTGGTCAGTCATCCAACTGGCTCAAGCTAGAGTACCTGTATAGCGAGAGTATGGACAGATCGCTTCATGGTAAGCTTAGGGCCCAAAAGTGCAGCCACCCTTCTAACCAACTTCTAACGCACAAAGTTTCACTGCCAGTCTGTAGATTCCAATTCTAACGAAGATGGCTAAGAAAGTACGTAAATGAGCGTTCTTCCACAAAAATGAATAAATTTATGCTAAAACTAAGTCAAATACGTGCTTTATAAACGATGGTTCGTAACAATTGTATTAATAAATCGCTCTGGATAATTGAAATTCATAGGTTGGCTGCATTTCTAGGCCTTAACTTTATTTGCGGAGGCATCTGTGAAGGCCTGATGGATTTTCGGAGTTTCACATCTGTCTATACTCTCGCTAAACAGGTACTCTAGCTCAAGCACTCCATTAACCTCGAAAGTGATGTGTTCTTGCAAGGTCTGCAGGTTATTAATTGATATTTTCATCCCTTCATTTTTAGAAAAGCAAAACTTAAGTCTCAAGATAAGTTTTTACGTAATCGAGGATTTTTAAATCATTCAAAACCTTGAAATGAGGCATATACATTGAGTTTTTTCTGATGAACTGCTGTACCTACCAATTATTAATATTCTTTTCCATGCATACAGTGCTGTTCAGTTCATTTTTTCGCAGATTCGTGCGATTTTCATGAGTGACTGCACTCAAGAATATCTAAAATCTGATCCATAGGCAATCGTCAGTTTCAAATGCTAAGATGTTTGATTGGAAAAAAGAAAGGAAAAAGTAATCAGAGTTTAATCAAAATGAAGTTCTGGTCTATCACAGCCCAAAAATCTGAAGAATCTGTTAAGGTTGTTAAAAAATAAGCACTCACTCGAGGCACTATCGGGGAATAATATCTCCTCCTGATGATTACACAAGTCTAAGTGGGGTTGTATGGAGGAAATAAATTCCCCCAATAGAGCATGCATAACGTAGATTCCTGATTACCTCAGTTATTAGAATTTTTCCTAAAGATGAAGTAGATCTCCATTAAAATTGCTAACGGGAGTAGGCCGGACCTTAGCAATAATACTCGGAGGGTCCTAAAAAAATTCTGACGAAGCCCTGAAATTTTTTTCCAAATTTCTGTAAACCCCCTAGCATAAAATATCACTATGAGCATATTGAAGCGGAAGCTGAAAACATCAATTTTGCCCTAGGGTTGTTCATGAAAATCTGACCAACTTGACGAAAATTATCTAAAGTTTACTGATAGCATTCTGATGACTGACCGTATGAAGTATGCTCTAAGATTGAGAGTCATGTGAAATGAAAGCAAATGAAGCAGTCTCAGTGGCAATTCCCCTATCAATGCTCTCTAAATGTTTTATATGCAACATGATAAATTTAATCAATTTTTTTTTCAGTAAAAAGCGCGTTCAGAATCCACACTCATTTGTTGATTGTGATGTGCATTTCTTCTGCCTCAGCTGTAAAGGAGGTGGTGATCAATGTCCAGTTTGCTGCAAATCTCTGAATAGCTCAACATTGGTAAAACAGGAATTTTTTGAAGGTATTTTGAAAACATCCTGCTTTACAACACATGACAAAGATTTTGAGCGGGAAAAGTAAGTTGAAAATAAGTGTTCTGAAATAGAATTTTTAACTTTTAATATTTAGCAAACAAATCAGACAGTAGAGAATTTCTGAACTCCCAACTGGGGGTACTTGAAAATCTTGCCTTCTACATTTTTGAATGCCCGCCCAGTGGCCTTACAAAGTTCCTCACCACTTTAAAAGGTTGAAAGAAATAGTTCAGACCTGCGGGAAGATTAGGTCATGGGAAGATGTTAAAAATGGCACAATTTTAAGGGCTCTTCTACTTTTATGTAATCTTTTTAAAAATTGTTGTTTTTCATCCAAATTAGGAGAATTTATGGCCCTGAATATGTGGGGCCATTCAATTTTTTCTAAAGTTGGGAGGGTTACTCAGCATTCCAAAGGTTACATAAATAACAGTGAAATCCTTCAAATTGCTGTGACAGGAAAGGACTAACATACAATTTTATGGTCAATGAAGCTGTGGCATTATATACTACGCCGCGCTGTAAAGGACCCCGCACGGTTCTTATGGAAAATGGCCCTCTGTCAAATGCGTTGAAACTTCAGTATGTTGTGCAGCATGTCATCGTGAACAAAAGTTCCAATAGGCCAAACAAGATCCCATGTGCGGTTTTCGAGATATTCGCCGTTTTATGTGCGTAACCGGAGGTTTCGCGCGCTCCCGCCGGAGCCATACCATTGTGCGGCGCCGCTCGTGCCCTTCCCTCCCAGTCACTCTCCGCTGCCCCGCCGCCCATACCTTGGCTCCTCTATCGCTCCAACTACGACGCTCACGAGGCTGCGCCCATCATTACCGGACCGCGCCCGCACGCCGTCTTCTTACGCGGCCTCTTCTTCGGCCATGTCGCCTCTTTTTCTCATCGATCCTTTCTCTAAGTCTTCAAAAACGTTTAAGAAGTCCATTTTTACTAAACATGATAATGCTAATATCACAAATAATACAAAAAGAGAGGAAAAACAAATGATAATCCATGCGAAAGTACGTAGGAGAGTTGGAATGCCTAAGAGACGTTAAATAAAACGAACTTTTTTTTATTTTCTTCCCTCTTCCTTTCTTTCTTTTTTTTCTTCATTTTTCTCGTGTGGAAGCAGTGAAAGTAACTTCTGTCGGAAGATGATGTTGATGTTTTTTCTTTTTTTTTTTCTTTCTTTCAATAATGACGTGGCGGAGGTTGAGGGTAATTAGTCGGCTGACGATGCCCAAGTAGGAATTAAGTTTGCTTTAGTCTTGACTTAGCTGACAAAAGGTCGCGTACGCGCATGAATGTTACGGTCGACCTGCAACTCTTTTTCATAATCTCTATGAAGTTTTTCTTGGATGTACGATCTGATTTGAGGATACGATCAGCAGATAATAAGATGGCTGATAAGGTGGTGCTGCAAGTTGGAGCGACTTAAGATGTGACCATTTAAGCCTAAATGGACATCTCTCTTCCTTGAGTTCAGTTATTAATGATCCCTCTCTCCTCCTCCATTGGTGCGGTTCAGCTAAGTCAAGACTAAAGCAAACTTAATTCCTACTTGGGCATCGTCAGCCGACTAATTACCCTCAACCTCCGCCACGTCATTATTGAAAGAAAGAAAAAAAAAAAAGAAAAAACATCAACATCATCTTCCGACAGAAGTTACTTTCACTGCTTCCACACGAGAAAAATGAAGAAAAAAAAGAAAGAAAGGAAGAGGGAAGAAAATAAAAAAAAGTTCGTTTTATTTAACGTCTCTTAGGCATTCCAACTCTCCTACGTACTTTCGCATGGATTATCATTTGTTTTTCCTCTCTTTTTGTATTATTTGTGATATTAGCATTATCATGTTTAGTAAAAATGGACTTCTTAAACGTTTTTGAAGACTTAGAGAAAGGATCGATGAGAAAAAGAGGCGACATGGCCGAAGAAGAGGCCGCGTAAGAAGACGGCGTGCGGGCGCGGTCCGGTAATGATGGGCGCAGCCTCGTGAGCGTCGTAGTTGGAGCGATAGAGGAGCCAAGGTATGGGCGGCGGGGCAGCGGAGAGTGACTGGGAGGGAAGGGCACGAGCGGCGCCGCACAATGGTATGGCTCCGGCGGGAGCGCGCGAAACCTCCGGTTACGCACATAAAACGGCGAATATCTCGAAAACCGCACATGGGATCTTGTTTGGCCTATTGGAACTTTTGTTCACGATGACATGCTGCACAACATACTGAAGTTTCAACGCATTTGACAGAGGGCCATTTTCCATAAGAACCGTGCGGGGTCCTTTATTTGAGTGAAATTGTACCAATCAGAGCATCTGGTGAAATATCATGTTACTCGGTTCATTCAGTTATTTTTCAAGTGAGTTTTAGATCTTTTCGAAGGTGTAGGTGGAAAGTAAGTCACATTTTTGGGGAAAGGATGTCTCTTGAGTAGCATGCCAAAATGCTCAATGCCTTTGTCAACAAATTTTTAGCCTCACTACCTTAGTCATTCAAACCGTTAAAAAATTAAGGTCTCAGAGAATTTTGGTCACTTAACCACATAGGTACGCTCCCCTTCAGGGCTTTGAAAATTTATTGGCCTATTTTGAGTATTTTTACATGTTTTATCGCATCTTCTACATCATATCGTTCACCTCCTGTAAAAAGAAATTCAATATCACAGGCCAATATTTTAGCCTCAAAAAAATCTGAAATTCTCGGAATTTTTCCATCTTTTTCAATTTGAGAGGTTGAACAAAAAATAGATACAGTAAAATCCTATTTTTATCGTCTCCTCTCTTTAGTAACACTTCAGAGTAGAGTTCTTTATCCTCAAAATCCTGTATTTAATCAACTCATCGATCAGCATTCCAATGAAGCTGCAATTAGTTCGGGTTACGAATACTCATCCAGAACTCGAACAGCAGGTAGCACGTTTTCGCTGAAGATCCGAGAACTTGTCCCGGAGCGGTTGGATTTTCCCTCCGAAACTCATTAGCAAAGCCGCTGCTTCGGGTTCGAAATATTCGAACTTATTATATAAGACGCTGGTATTCTATCACCTCATTTGAGCGAATACCAAATGGCCTGGCTTTTGTAACAGATCTTCGGATCTAGTACGGTGGGTACGATCGAATAATGGCCAAAACCCTTCACTTTTTGATTGGAAATTGTCGCTTTCAGGGATCATTCTTATGGTCATAAGAAGCCCTTTTAGAAGGGGAACCACTCCGGGGTCCGTGCAGGAGCCAAGATGGCCGCCAAGCGTTTTTTCAGCGCGCTTTATCTCGGAAACTACGTGTCCGATTTTTGTTTTCTTGGTCTCGTTTTGCATAGAGAAAAAAAAGGAGGTGTTTGCATCTTGAGGTTTGTTTACCCTATGACGTAGGTCGGTACAACCTGGCCAGCGAAATCCAGAATTCGAAGTATGAATAACGGACCATAATGTCCCATTTTTTGGCTTAAATTAACTCATGATATAATTTCAAGCACTTTTTGTAGAATGACTTTTTTCCGTTAATCACACCATTTCCAAGAAAATCGATGATGAACGCCGCTGTACCGACCTACGTCATCAAAAAAATTCCAAGATGCCCGAAATGCAAACGTCTCCTTTTTTTTCTCTATGCTCGTTTTGAAGCTAAAATGCTCCTGCAAAAGTCTATTTCATAAATTTTTTCGCCTAAGGCACACATGAATGGTCATTAGGAAAATTTTGAAATTTCACCCAATTTTTAAGAGCGTTTAGTTATTTAATACGCGAGAAAATGGCCTTTTTGCTGTAAGTAACGGCGATGGAAAATTATCTCACATTTAATTTGATACCAAAGCAATTTTTGTGCGTCAAAAAATGCACCCGCTAGAGCAATTTAAGGGAAGCGTCGCGGTACGGGGTACGCGGTGAAAACGGCGGAATACGGGCAATTAACGTGCTACGCAAGTCATTCGCGCTATATATCTCGGCACGTTCTCGTCCGAATTTCATTTATTTGGGCTTGTTTAGAAGCTATGTTGAAAGTTAACTAGTCTAACGGATATACTTGCAGCTTTCCTCCGAATTTTCCCGGTATTTTTCAAAAAAACAGAAAATGTTCAAAGTTCCAAAATTAACAACGACGAATAATTTTCAGTCGGGTGGAGAAACAAACCTCCTCTCGTATTTTGTAGAAAGATCATTCTCTGATGTTTAAAATGCCATAACCATTTTTGTGCTATGATAAATAATTCCATGAGCTCAATTTTAAACGCAACCCCGTGGCAAGCACTTTCCGTTGGTAGGCGTTTTGACCCGATTCATCGCCACGACGTGCCTTATGCAACCTAAGTGGACGCGACCTTGCGTGATTTCCCGGATTGTAAGATAGACTTTCGATAAATCGCCGTGTGTAGAGGGTTATCTCCCTTCCCATAAAACTTAATTTGTTTATCAGGATGAATTTTCATCGGTGTAGTCGGTATATACGGAGGGGAAAAGGGACAGAAATTCGTATTAATCAACATGAAAGAGTGTTCTCTTTTGGCCGTATGGGGTATTTGTTGTCTGGAATAAGACATGATATGAAATGGTTTGGGAGATCAACGAGCTGTTTTCGATGTTTTTTCGGGAAGTTTTGCAATAATGTAGGAAAGGTGGAAAATGATAGGATTATTTTGAACAAAAACTTAGTTTGTACGTATAAATTCATTTGTAAATCTTGAAAGAATATCAACATGAGTTTGAATTCCGTAATTTATTCGGAAAACTACTCAGCAATTCTCTAAAACTGTAGTGATTTTTCTTCCCTGTCTGGGGAAATTTCTGTGAGAATTTCAAAGAATTATGTGGACTTACTCTCCTTTGAAAAAATCAAATAGGAGCGGCGATTCTAAAATACGGAAAACGAGATGCAAGGTTTAGGAGTTTCACCGTTGATACGTTATGCCTTAAGTAGAGAACTACCCGACTCAGGTAGTTCTCTTTCCCGCAACCCGAGGAATGCACCTCGATGAATACATACATAAAGCCGCTTTCACAGCGCAGCCCCACGCTCTTCGACGACCAATCGCAGTACAGCTTGATGAATTCTGTTGTAATCTAGCAATAATAATACAATCAACTATTAAACTGCGATAATTCGCAGTGAAATCATCCGTCTTGGGACTGCTACCTTAAAAAAAAAAATGACTCATGTTTCGCTCCTATTTTCTCTTCTTCTAATAAAAAATCCTCCGCTTGAAACTTATGTTAGCAGTAAGCGTACTTCGATGCGCTTCACTTGAGTTGCATCATGTGTTGCTTGTCGCACGTGTCAATTCTAATTGAAATCTAAAGACTACAATTATGTTTACGATTATTCTCTGACAACTAACTATGGCAAAAACCACCTGGTTAGCCGCACTTTAAGGATCTACAAGTCAAGTTCCTCCTGAATTACCGTTTTCAGACATCATTCGTCTTGTTCAGAAAATGGATATGGATTGCTTTTGTTGGCTACTAACCTATTTTGAATTTACACTTTGTGAATATAGCGAGAACCATCATAGTTTTATGTTATTTTTCAAAAATTTAGACAGAAGATCTTATTTTGTCCATAAATTCCCCCTATTTTGGACCACTATGTGATGAAAATTTGTATAGATGAACAAAATTTTATGCATTTAGGATCGATAAGAACATTGTTAGCCATGAATTCTGCAGGAGAGCAACAACTTTACTTTCATTTTTAAAAAGTTTGACAAAGAGTCCTGATTTAGCCACGATTTCCACTCATTTTGGACCATTGTGTGGTCAAAAGTTTTGAAACTGAACACAGTTTTGTGTATGGGGGCCCAACAAGAACATCAACAGCCGAAACACCCCCAAAGGTGTAACTTCTCCATACATTTTCACGTCGTTTTTGCTGTAATAATGCTGTCAAGAAAAATGGTGATTTGACAACGTTGCCCCCCCCCCTCTCCATTACTCAAAAACCGCTCTTTTACGCAAGCTAAATATTTTACCAGAATTTAAGGGTATCATAAGGTATCGTTTGGGCCCGGTTTCAGAAAAATCCCCGCGGTGTGAAATTGCACCGAAAAAACGACCGTTCTTAGGTCGCTTTTTGGCAACATTTGGATGCTAATACTGCGTTGTTGCTGAGAAGGGCAACACTTTATTGTGGTGTTATAAAATCTCTCTCTTATTTTTCTATGAGAAACTATCTAATATTATTATACACCATAATTTTCAGAGAGAATTCCTCATTCAGGAAGAAAAATTATGGAAGTTCACCTGAAAGAAAGAAGTATGGCAGAAAGGCTGCAACCCTAAAAATCGAGATACGTGGTGAAGGGATTACATTGTCATTTTAGACTCTGAGACTGGCCTGAGCTATTACGAAAGGAAAGCGAACACCCTGAGTTTGATAACAACAATACATGCCCAAAGTAGTTTACTAACCAGATTTACTAGTTCTCACAAGAACACGCTTTTAGAAGTAGAGGGTTTCAGTATTATAATTTTTCCGTACAATTTAACCTAATTATCAGACTCTTACGACAATAATTTATAACTCAGTGGCCAATGACAATAGGACACCCTTTTAAGTTCAGATAATTGGTTGTTTCCTACTTTATATTTTTTCTTTTCTTTCAGAGTACCTATTCACTTGGTAAATAAGCTTTTTTATGAATTCGAGCGTATTCATGATCTTCATTTGGATGGATTTGCAGCGAAAACTCGACCGAAAATATCGAGAAAAGCAGGAAGGGAGAATGGAGTTTTAAGTAGTGAATCGTCATCTAACACTGTGCAAATAAAGCTTAATTTTTTGTCAAATAAGGAAGAAAAAACCCCTAGCGACGAGATAAAGTTGCAGGGCTGTGCAAAAACCTTGTGTGAAAATGCCCAAAAATTGAGTCAAAGTAAATCTCCTGAAGCCAGAAATCTCGACTCAGAATTAAATGTTAGTCCAGGCAACCTGAATGCCGTAGAAAGGAAATGCAGGGAATCGTCTAGCTCTGATGCAGCTATGAATTCATCCAGGAAAAGAAAATTAACATCAAACGCATCTTATGACAAGAAATCTACAAGTGATGGATCTCCTGACAGTCAATCTCTATTTTTACCGCATAAATATTCTAAAAAAGCAACACCAAAAATGTTGAATGAATCAAAAAAAGTGATAAATGGTAGAGCAGTTGAAAGAGAAATCGACCATGAAAAAGTAAAATTGAAATTAACATCTGTGACTGGGACTGAAAAAAAGCCAACCATGCAAGTAATGGATTTGAGCTCTCCCTTTGTCAAATTAAACGACTCAAATCCAATTATAAATTCTAAGGACAAAAATGACAAGAGCATTATAGAGAAGGACAAAAAAAGCAAAAATGTATTTAAAAAAAACGCTAAAGGAGAAACAACATTGCATATTGCATGCCGGATGGTAAGTTCTTGATTTCACTTTTGATGATAAGAACTCTTAAACAGCAGAATCTTTCCCCTCTCTTGGAAAAAAAAATGAGGTGGAGTAAATGAAAATAGGAGATACCTTTATATTTTGATCCTTACTTGGGATTATCATTTTACAAGGGTGAGTAGTGATAGTTGATGACATAAACCTTTCAGAACAACAAACCTAATCACAAACTTTTTTTTCTTTTTTCGTTTTTTGTCATTGGCTTATTGAGTCTACAGCCATCTGTAGACCTTATGTAGTGAAGGGATACCAAGTAACATGTGTAATTCTTGAATGTATCTATCGCCCTGATGTCTGAGGAGACGATTGATACATCCATGCTGTAGGCTGCTGCAAGGCTCTAAGGAGTATGGCCGAGTGAAGTCTGTTTGAGCTCTGATCAGTTCCGTGAAAGTGTGTTGCCTTGCCTCCACAAGGAATCAAATTTTGAACCCATGAAACAAGAAGTACACTTGCTATCTGTAAGGGTAACCTACGGAGCGAAGAAAAAAATTTTTTCGATGCTGTGGAGGTACGAACTTTGGGTCACAAATGAGGAAACGACTTGATACCTGGTCTTACTTTTTAGCATTCGAGAAATAATCAGTCAGTATTTTTGTTCCTTCCGCTTACATATTTAAAGTAAAATTGGATTAATATCGACTGAGTAGGAACAATTATAACAATACCTAAGGGAAGCTGTACAGGGTGTCCCAAAAGTCCATACCCCCCTGGTAACTTTTCTAAAGGTTAGAGATAAAAAAACGAAACTTTAGGAATGTTTCTATCTCAAAGGAGACCATCTTCTAGAGGGGTCATAATTTTTGCCCCTCCCTCAGGGGGGTCCTCCAACTTTTTTTCAAGCGGTAACCCTTATCTTGTGATGTATCATTGGAAAGAACATTAAAAACTAAGAAGTTTGGCGAAAACCGAATATCAATATTTTAATTTTTGACTGATTTATGATAGGACATAGGTAAAAGTTGACCGATTTTCAAAAATCATAACTCCGGTTCAAATTATGGTAGAGGAAAAAAAGGGGAAAATTTAGCAAAGTGTAAGCACTTTCAAGTAAAAATTACAGAAATCACTTCAAACTAATTTTAAAGGGGATTTTGGACTCCCAAATACGTCAGTTCAAAGATCATACGATTTTCCTGCGAAATGAGTCAATTTTCCCTAACTTTGCCTCAACATATCTCAGTAAGTTCAAAAGTAGTTCAACTTTGCATTTTCAAATCTCCAAATTACGAGCAGAAGTTTGAAGAAACGAAAAGACGGTCAAATTTAATCCCCTTAATTGTCGTTGTCTTTTTTTTAAGCTTCTGTTCGACATTTGGAGACTTGTAAAGGCAATGTGAACTAATTTTGAACTTACCGAGAGATATTGAGGCAAAGCTAGGGAAAATTGGCTCATTTCGCGGGAAAATCGTATGACCTTTGAACTGACGTATTTGGGGGTCCAACCCCCCCCCCCCCCCCCCTTAAAATTAGTATGAGGTGATTTCTGTGATTTTTACTTAAAGGTGCTTATAGTTTGCCAAATTTTCCCGTTTTATTTTTTTCTCTTCGACAATTTAAACGGGAGTTAAGATTCTTAGGAAATAGGTCAAAATTGACCTTTGACCTATCATTAATCGGTCAAAAATTAAGATATTGATTTTCGGTTTTCGCCTAAATTCTTTGTTTTTAATGATCTTCCCAATGAAATATCACAATGTAGGGGGTTACCATTTGAAAAAAAATCGGAGGGCTCCCCCCCCCCCCCCCCCCGTGGGAGGGGAAAAAATGTTGACCCCCCCCCCCCCCCTAGAAGATGAAACATTTGATAGAAACATTCCCAAAGTTTCGTTTTTGTATCTGTAACTGTTCAAAAGTTACAAGGAGGACCTTTGGGACACCCTGTACTACTCAGGTCCAAGTGTTTCAGTCCAAAGTACGGAATGGGATCACTGGGTTTGCAACCATTTCTCATGTTTCCGAAGTTTTACTGAATTTTTTAAGTTCTTAAAAGTTAAAGTTCTACCGTCAAATACCGCATTCTGCCTCAATTCCTTCGAAAACAAAGCCAAAAACCTTATGTTCATTACAAATTATACGGTTTTTGACTAATTATGAGAAATGTCTAATTTATTGCAACATTCTCAGAAAGATGTATTTTTCAGCAAAGTATGCCCGATTTGAATTAATGCTTGCTCATAAGTCAGTGAAAATGATTCTACTTTAACTTATAAAATTTACAGCAAACATTTTTTCACTCTGACTTTGAGTATATGATTTATTTTAAAATTTCAATTCTGCTGATTTTTCATATTTTGTCCGTGTACCCTTGCACCACCTAGAATGAAACCTCGAAGCGCTTTGGTGTCTCATTAAAAATGTTTATTTTTATTTTTTCAGTTGTATACATTCGAAAGTAAGCTGCCATCAAATTTTTCGAAATTCGAAATTTCAAAAAACAAAAAAAACGAAAAAAAATTTCTAATTGGTATTGAATTAGAAAAAAAATTAGTGGATTCCTAAGAGGGGTTTGAAAAGGCAACTGACCAAAATTTGCCAACATTGGATGCATTTATGGTAGCCCAGTGTTTTTCTGCAGCAGGCTAATTACTTACTCTCCTTATCTATTGACTGTGGTAGGTGCAAGCTGCGTACATATATAACAGCAACTCCAAACAAATCTCAATAGATCTGGCCATAGATCCATTGATTTATGCGGATCCCCTGGCCCTAAGTGTAGATGTGGTGACATCTATTAAAACTGTGCCTCTGATAGACCAATCGGCAGTGCCGATCAGGAGGCGGAATTCGAACCCACCATTGCACAGATTGGTTGAGGGCCGGTTCCATAACCTCCGATCAAATCTGCTCGCTACGTAACCAGAGGAAGCGTTTATCCTCTTGTCAAACGCTAACCCGTTTTATCTCCTCTTGTCAGTCACATTTATCCTCTGATTAAAATTGCCCTATTGTTTTTAAAAACTTAGTGACAAAACGCCGCTAACTATGGGCGCTAGGGTGTTTCTTATTTTTTAAATTTTCGAATTTGAATGAGGTTCTGGTTTTCAAAGTTGATGTGTGGATAGATTAGAAGCCTCGTGCAAGGAAAAAAATTAAAAACAATTTTCACCCAGTGCCCATGCGACAGAAGTGACGCAGGTTGAATTTTGGGTATTTTAGATAAAGTAACACTGTTTCCCATAGAAAACTCCAAGTTACGGTTCTGAAGAAAGGAAATGTCGTCTGTTCGGTCGTATCAGCGATACGAAAGCCGCAAAACACCCAGGAATGACGCGCGCAATGGAAGACACCATAGGAGAAAAGCGGGCGCGCCACGCCGTGGCGCAATGCGCGCGCATCCTCCGCACTGCTTAAGCGACATGCCGCATACACGAACGAAGCTTACGTGGGCCCGAAATTCCCATCTGCAGCAACGCATCATTATTCATTGACCTGGATCCGCTATAACGTTGAGAAACAGTTTGAATGTATAAATAGATCAAAAAGACACTTTTTCCAAGTAAAGTATTGGATATGTGTAGGAAGATCTATTTCAACAAATAAACAAATTCAAAGCGAAACAACTAAATCAAATATTCAACAGTTTATTTAAAGTTTTACAGCCTCAAAACGTTTGTCGAATATTTTTTTGGATTCTTGTGTGGTTTTGATGACTTCGGCTGCGACTTGTAAGAGATCATTTCAATTGTTACCCTAGACATCAGTTAAATTGTGCGATTTGGTGGACAGATGGATTAGGCAAGCCTATATACCTACTGGTTCATGTTGTGAACAAAGACTCTCTTACCATCAGATGAAATTCTCTCATCAGATAATGCCAAGAGAACCAATAGTGCTGCCTTGACTTGTAAAAATGAAAGCTCAAAATGGCTCATAGTCGGGACTGGATGCAATTGATGAGTGTTGCAACTCAAAATAGGGTGGTGCGACTCATTTTTGATCAAAAATACCGCTGTCTCCACTTGTCAAAATGGAAGCTCAAAATGTCTCAACATTGAGACTTGATGCGATTGATGAGTGTTGCAACTCAAAATAGAGCGGCGCGACTCTATTTTGTTCAACAGCCATCGTAATCAGACAACGATGGAAAGCATAACTCTTGCAGCTCTTTTTCTTCTTCGCTACGTGACTCGTGCGTGCAAATTGCGATCAGAACTTCATAATTTTCCATTTTTATTTTGTTATCACTTTCACTGCTCCTGCACTAAATACGAGGGGCGTTCAATAAGTAAGCATCCCCCCTCTCTAAAATCGATAGGAATGGACCAATTTTAAAAAACTTGGGCTCAAAATCTTCCTTAGGATATATTGAGTTCAACAAAACAAATCGCAACAAAATCGGACCATGTGCGGCCGAACGCGAGCCGTTTGAACGCGCCGACGTGCACGCCGCTCCCGCCGAATCCGCGGAGATTTGAAGTCCGCAACAAGAGAAGAGCTTCTCTGCCAACGCTTCAGTCGTTCATCACTGACGAAAAATCAAAGAAGTTTTTGTAGAATAAGGTGCTTACCTCACCTCTCCACATAACCAGCTCGATCAAAGCAGGCCTGAGACTGATTGTGAGACTACGAGAACAGCTTTTGGATACCGCGCCTGTAGAAGTCTTTCAACTGGCTGGGGATGAAAGTGTTGACGGCTTGTTTGACCTCTTCCACTGATTCAAAATGAGTTCCCCCGAGTTCAGATTATAGAAAGGGGAATAAATGGTGGTCTTTTTTGCCATTTTTTACCGTATCTAGTATCTGAAGGCGGGGGAGTTCATTTTGAATCAGTGGAAGAGGTCAAACAAGCCGTCAACACTTTCATCCCCAGCCAGTTGAAAGACTTCTACAGGCGCGGTATCCAAAAGCTGTTCTCGTAGTCTCACAATCAGTCTCAGGCCTGCTTTGATCGAGCTGGTTATGTGGAGAGGTGAGGTAAGCACCTTATTCTACAAAAACTTCTTTGATTTTTCGTCAGTGATGAACGACTGAAGCGTTGGCAGAGAAGCTCTTCTCTTGTTGCGGACTTCAAATCTCCGCGGATTCGGCGGGAGCGGCGTGCACGTCGGCGCGTTCAAACGGCTCGCGTTCGGCCGCACATGGTCCGATTTTGTTGCGATTTGTTTTGTTGAACTCAATATATCCTAAGGAAGATTTTGAGCCCATGTTTTTTAAAATTGGTCCATTCCTATCGATTTTAGAGAGGGGGGATACTTACTTATTGAACGCCCCTCGTATTTATATTGGTTTGAGGTTATGTGCACTCCAAGCACAACAATGCTGCTGGACCAATCAAGAGCTAGCTCTGGCGATTTTTCAGTAACGTAGTGGATGGGGCGGCTCAAATTTGACGGACCAGTTTCGGATGTATCGTTTTTATCGATTCATTTTGATTGTCCATTTTGACAATTAGACGCAGGGCTTGTAATCACAGAGTGGTGCGACTCGTTTTCCGTCAACAATCGCGATCAGTTATCGCAATCGCACGCTGGCATTACTCAGAGCTCATGCGTGCGGTCAGGTGAATTGGGTGAAATGTGACAGTAAGTATTGTTAAACTATCGTACAATACATAGTCGGTAATACATACATTGTAATACATTGTACATTATCATCAAAACAAACGAGACGTGTTTTATTTATTTACGTTTGAGGTTATGTGCTTTCAGAGCACAACAATGCTGCTGGACCAATCAGGAGCTAGCTTCGGCGATTTTCTAGTAGCGTAGTGGATGCGGCAGCTTAAAATTGACGCGATCAGTTTCGGATGTATCGTTTTTATCGATTCACTTTGAGCTTCCATTTTGACCAGTAGACGCAAGGCTATAAAGCTTTCACTTACCTAGGTACCGTAAGTGGTTAGATATCTTGCGGAGCGCAACACGAGGTGCTGTACCCTCGTTAAAGCTGCAAAACTTGAGGTCTGCGATGACCACTAGGTCATTTTTCGGGGCCCAAATATGACAATTGTCCTCCCTAATGCGTACTTACGTCGAAGAATGCTTCATTATGCCAGACCTCTCCACAACCAACTATATAACCTTTTTTCAATATTATGGATTTGCTATTTTCAATTCCAGACTCGGACCCAGCCATATGGTCATTAACTTCCGAATATTTTGAGGTAAAAAAAAGTATTCATGTCATAAAAGTTGTTAATGATCATGCTGAACGCAAAATTAAAGTGATTTCCGCGCACAGCAGGAGGGTAACATGGGAAGACAATGGAGCTCTTGTATATGGCAGGAGTTGGCGATTTAATTACAGATTCCTAAGCACAGTTTCGCGAGAGACACTATGGTCTCATCGCTTTCCACTGAAACAAACTCCAAAATTGGAAAAAGCTCTCAAGGTTGATATCGTAAAGAAGGGGACATCCCAAGCTATCTGAAGAGTCCACCTCTGTATCAAGTCAAACTCTCCTTACAAAGATAGGGAGCTAATACATTGACAGTGTTGCCACTTTGTTTGGGGAATCCAAAACTGAAAACATGGCAACTCTGCTAACTCATTTGCTCGTTATCTTCGCAAGAAAGGTTTGATTTTATACAGAGCTGGACTTTCAGGATGGTGGGGATAGCACCTCCAGGGCCGGATTTAGCTTTTTGACGCCCCTGGGCAAGCTACATTTTGCCGCCCCTGGGTCTACAATTTTTCGCCACCACATTGTCAACAGTACCCCCCCTCCCCCCACCCGCACTCCCAACTTCCCACGCCATCAGTCTCATCCCCCCCCCCCCTCGTGGGCGCGTGCGCATAGCTGCTTCAAAATGCGCCACGAATATATAAAATGGAATGGATGGATGAGGCAAAAATACAATGTGGAGACGAAGTTGAAGCTAGTGTAGCTCTATGTATTACTTACAATGTATTTTCGGAGGAACAGGTTAAAAAGTTTTTCTCTGGGTTTTCAGTTTAGCAAAGGTGTCAACCAGAGCATCGACGCCTAAATTGAAACCACAAAAAACCCTCAAAAAGGGTAAAAATTCCGCCAAGCCTATGAGATCTTATCACAAAATTAGTAGGTATTTATCTTAACAAATTTTAAAAAAGGAGAGGGGGAGGGGATAGTAATCTCTTGAAAATTACAGAAGGAGAAAAGAAAAGCAACTCAAATACTGTTTTCCATTTCAAACCTCAAAATGTCTGATATCATTTGAGGTCAAGATTTTTTAAGTATAGGTACGCCCCAGAACTAGAACGAGCAAACGGGAAATTAATTCTGCTTAGAATCCCCTTCAGTTAGTCTTGGACGCAACCAGCTTACCTTTGAAGCTAGTTTGGTTGCCTGGGTCACTAATACAAGGAAAGATAATTGGATTTGCTTCCTTCGAGAAGATGGCGTGGGATAAAATAAGCAGTTCTTTTTTCAGTCTCAAACCTCAAAATATTTGATATCTTTTGAAGTCAAGATTTTTTACCATCTCCTCATCTCACTTTCATTTTCGTTTTGCATTTTAGGAAACAAATTCCACTCTTCTACATCATTGAACTTTCTTTAATTTGTCGCTAATTATTCCCCTTCATTTCAGGTAGCCGCAACTTTTCTTACCTACAATAGCTATGTAAGGAACCATTGTATAATACTTACGAGACCTTCCTCGTTTAGATCAAGAATAGAATAAATGTTTTCAATTCAGATTCTGGCACACCCTTTGAAAATTAAAAAAAGTAGTCAGGTAGATGAAGGTAGAATTTTTAAAAAGAGCCAAAAAAAATTAGCTAAAAAATAAAAAATTCCGGCGAGACGGTCCCGATACTCTTGGGGGTGTGGTATGGTTGAAAGGGTAGTGCCAATAATAAGGGTAGTAGAGCGAGGTTCAAAATTGCCGAAAAATGAAAATGCATCCTTTTACCAGTTCGAGTCGATTTTTCTTTCTTCCTTTTCACCACTCGCCCACCTGGGCCCTTCAAAATTCAGGACGGCTAATTGTTACTGTGAGCGCCAGGCGGAAAAATCATAAATTTGACGGTCAGCTCCTTCATTTCAAGTGAACGAATAAATTTCTAAATAAGTCCTCGGGATCTGCCACGAAACGAATTTCATAGGCTTAAAGTGCTAGCTGGAATTTAAGAGGAGTTTTTTCGAGCATTCAAGTAATCCTTCCATTGTTGTTCTACTTGCAATGCTTGAGGCTATACCTTGATGTCTTAAAAGAAGATGGGCTGCAGCTGACACTCAAATGATACGTATCGGGACCGTCTCGCCAGAATTTTTCATTTTTTAGCTAATTTTTTTTGGCTCTTTTTAAAAATTCTACCTTCATCTACCTGACTTTTTTTTTTAATTTTCAAAGGGTGTGCCAGTATCTGAATTGAAAACATTTATTCTATTCTTGATCTAAACGAGGAAGGTCTCGTAAGTATTATACAACTAGCGGAAAGGCCCGTGACTGAAGTCACGGGTCTAGATGCTTCACCAAAAATTTAGTTACGGGGAGCATTAGGCCGATATTGTTTCGGGGATGATGCCACTATTCGACCACATGGGAGCTTATTTTGCCTGAGTGAGCGTGCCATTTCACGACGAAGCCGCTTTTCGACCACGCGGAAGCTCCTGTTGCCTACACTGAAATTGAGGGCGAAATGAAATGACGTTAATTTATCTTTTCCAGTTCGGTGGAATGCTATTTTTTAAAAACGTTCCAAGTAATCATGCAATTTTACGATGAAACAGCTATTCCACTATTTCCACGTTCCTATTTTATTTCAATCTCCCTCTCACTGCTTTCTTCTTTTTACTTTTCATTTCTTCTGTCTGTTTGCTTCTCCCACTTTCATTATCTTTTGCTTCTCTCTAAATTTATTCTACCTTATTTTCTTTCACTCTTCTTGTTCTGCACCATTCGTTGTTTTCCTTTATCTTCATGGTCATGGTCATGGTCATGGTCATGGTCATCATCAGCATCAGCATCAGCATCATAATCATCATCCTCATCTCTCTCTTTTAGTGTTCATGTGCTCGGACGGGAAGTAAAAAAAAAATAAAAACAGCTTAATGAATAACAGTTAAGAGGAGCAACTACTTTACTGACAAACGCGGTCCCGACATGACATAAAAACAAATTAGCAGACAGAGAACGTCTATTGCACGGACGATGATACCACTCTTCGACCACGTGAGAGCTTGTGTTGCCTACACTAATCATTGAAGGCAAACTGTCGTTTCACGACGACAATACCGCCATTCAACCACGTAGAAACTCGTGTTGCCTACCTTGAAATTTAAGGTGAACTGAAATGGCGTTACTGTAATCTTTTCCTGTTTGATAAACTTTTTCTTTTTTTCTTTTTTTTTTTTTCAATTGGAGAGATCGGCAATCCACTTGATAAGTGTTCAGCACAATTTATGGTGAGAGGTTAAGAGCGTGAAGAGGGTCTTGATCCGGTAGACAAACAAAATGTAACATAACATATAACCTACCAATGTGTGATTAGATTTTTTTTTTTTTTATCTTAATCTCAATTTATAAAACTCGACACATTTAATTTATTTAAAATTCAATTAATTTAAAATCAAATTCTTTGTCCGGCAAGGATGAATGTTACTGAATTAGGATGAACTTAGATTAAACGGGATAAATGCAGTTTATCAATCCTTTTGCATCTGGTAAATGCTATAGAGAAAAAAAGGAGGTGTTTGCATTTCGGGCATCTTGGAATTTTTTGATGACTTGAGGACGTAGGTGGGTACAGCGTGAAGGGGACGTCGCTGTACCCAGCTGTACCCACCTACGTCATCAAGTCATCAAAAACTTCCAAGATGCCCGAAATGCAAACACCTCCTTTTTTTTCTGTATGGGAAAATGCAGAAACTCGGTATTACGGACGGTTACGGTTAGTTGCGAATGAAACTCTGGGTCCTGTTGGTTTTTGGTTCGACAAAACATGCCTCTTCCGCAATGCATTTCTGAAATGTCAAATACTTTCAAAATGGCAGCATGCGAATCCACCCGTAAACGTCCGTAATACCAAGTTTCCACCATTTTCCTCGCCATTTTGAAGTTATTCAGAATTTCAAAAAGAAAAAAAAAAAAAAATCAAAATATATAAATAAAATTAGTGGGGGGGGGGGGGGGGCTACGGGAGTTAGAAAAATGAGCTGGGAGGGGAGGGGTAGAATAAATGCTGGCAAAAAAATTAGAACTAACCTGGCAATGATTTTTTTTTTAAAAAAAAAAAAAAAAAAGGAATGTATATAAAATCCGTTGACTTGGCCGAGAAATGGAAATAAAACATCAGCCGATAGCAAACAAAGGTTACCAAGGAAACCAAGGAATGGAACTTTCATAAAAACAGTTAAGTGGAAAACAGCGTAAGTAGGGCACTTACATTAATTACCGTTTATAAGTAAACGGTAAATGCGATTTAACCGAAAATCTATACAGTTCTTCATCAGATCAAAATGGACAAAATTACAAAATTTGAGACAGCTAACGTAAATCTAACGATAGTTATCGTGAACGAAAGAATTGCTGACATAGATCCGGTAACTATTATAGGTGGGATGGGATGGTTCCTTACATAGCTATTGTAGGTAAGAAAAGTTGCGGCTACCTGAAATGAAGGGGAATAATTAGCGACAAATTAAAGAAAGTTCAATGATGTAGAAGAGTGGAATTTGTTTCCTAAAATGCAAAACGAAAATGAAAGTGAGATGAGGAGATGGTAAAAAATCTTGACTTCAAAAGATATCAAATATTTTGAGGTTTGAGACTGAAAAAAGAACTGCTTATTTTATCCCACGCCATCTTCTCGAAGGAAGCAAATCCAATTATCTTTCCTTGTATTAGTGACCCAGGCAACCGAACTAGCTTCAAAGGTAAGCTGGTTGCGTCCAAGACTAACTGAAGGGGATTCTAAGCAGAATTAATTTCCCGTTTGCTCGTTCTAGTTCTGGGGCGTACCTATACTTAAAAAATCTTGACCTCAAATGATATCAGACATTTTGAGGTTTGAAATGGAAAACAGTATTTGAGTTGCTTTTCTTTTCTCCTTCTGTAATTTTCAAGAGATTACTATCCCCTCCCCCTCTCCTTTTTTAAAATTTGTTAAGATAAATACCTACTGATTTTGTGATAAGATCTCATAGGCTTGGCGGAATTTTTACCCTTTTTGAGGGTTTTTTGTGGTTATATCAGTTATTTTTGGTTTTTCTGCACATGCTGAGACCATTAGACGCTTAATAAAAGGGAGGAAAATGTTAAGCTATGAATATTGGTGGATAAGGATTCATTACAAACAAAGTTCCTTCTTGATGTTATGCTTCCCCTGGAGATGAAAAATATTTCTATCCAAATTTTAAAGACAGGGAGAACAAAATTGAATACAGGCACTCACAATATAATACTGCTAGCATTTATGATGCCTGCATTAATCCTCTTTAAATGGAGTTATGAGGTAAAGCTTTTACTAAGGAAATGACTTGAAAAACTATGTTAGGTAAAAAAAAAAAAAAAAAGTCAACTTTGGTTTGAATGACATTTACCTAATCAGAGTATCCAAAATTTTACAGTTGGTTACCTTTGAATAACCTCTGCTTGATTCCGCACAGAATAATTCCAACAGGGATCAGTTAATATATTTTGAAAGATGTGCTCCAATTTATTTTCAAATTAGAAAAATTCCTTTTGAAATCAAACTGATTTTCTCAAAAAATTTAGAGGAGGTAAATCTCTCAAACACAATAAAATAAAATAGCCCTAGCAAATAATTTGCAAGAAATTTTTTTTCCTGCACATTATATGTGTTGGAGCAGTTACCTAATTTTAATCGTAGGTTGTTATGAATGTCAAAGGCTAGCAGTCATGTGAATTCTTGATGTACATATTGACAAATGAAGTCATTGAAAATCAATGATATCAGTAAGCTTTGAAAGGCTAAAAAATACTTCAAAGATGAGCATAAGAAAATTCTAATGTCAGAGTCCTTATTTATTCAAAGTGAAATAGTTTATTTAAACAATGTACTTAAAATTTCTGAAAAGACACATTGCTATGATGATCCTTATGAACTACTTCCACTGACTTATGTACTTTTCTAATGAGAAACAGAAAGCCCTTAGGTATTTTGAAATTGAAAACATTCCTGAAGAATCTGGCCACAAAAATTTTATTGTTAAAAATATGGACAGCAGGTAATATGTAATGAGTAAGTTAACACATTTTTATTACGAACATCAGATTACCCAGAGTATTGTGAGCACAAAAATCTTTGATCGTAAAGTTAGGCAAGTGAAGTAAAAACTACCAAAATACTCTTATGAGCAACTAAGCTGAAAGGCCCATAGGGAAATTCCCCCTCCAATCCATGAAGATACCTATAGAAAAAGAAGCGAGCAATTTCATTCGCGGAACTCTTAAATCTGAAGTGCATCCTTAAGTAATACCGCCTTGGGCAGTTAAAAATAAACTTTATGCTAATAAACCTCCTTGGTCCCACTTACAGAATGTAGCTACCAAGAGAAAATCTGGAGATAGGTATGCGTTTCCATAGTATATGTAGGTATGGGCACCATCGAGGATGTCTGGGCACCGTCGACGATGCTTGACATCCCTACGTTGCCTGTAACATACGTACCATTCGCGCGCTGAGCTCTGATGTGTTTACATTTCAATTACTCACTCAGCAGCATATTAAATCAAAGTGAGTAAGAATAGAGATCTTAGCAGTGTATAGTATAGAGTATCACTTAAATTCCTTCCGTTCAGTGCAAATACATTGCCCCATCCGCTATTTGCTTCGAGACTCAATAGCTATAGTAGCAATGTCTGCGGAGATCGTCTTTGCTTATAATATTCTACGGGAGCAAGGAAAGACGAGGAAACTTGAAAATTGCAATGCAAATTTCTTGAATGAAGCTTCATAACTAGCATGTATTTATCACATACACATTCTCTGAAACTATACTATGGTTTGAGCACTATAGTGATAATTTGTGTTAGAATCACAACACACAATTAGAGTGTTCTAAAGGGTTTGAAGATAGAGTAGCCAGCAGCCTGATTGTTGAAATTTTTTGTTTGTCGGGACAACATAGATGACATAGGTTAAAAGGCAGAGCGGGATTGGTTGGCTATGTCTTATCGCTGCTTTGTCGTGCCTATGTCGGGTTGAACTAACGACAAGCTACCGGCACCTCTCAAGTTTCCGACAGTATGCCATCCATTCCACCTGACAAAGGCACGACAAAGCAACGATAAGACATAGCTGACTAATCTCGCTCCGCCTTTTAACCTGTGTCATCTATGTCGTCCCGACAAACAAAAAAATTCAACGTTCAGGCCGCTGATAGATTTTGCATGGTCACTGTGGTTTGGCATGGTTCAGCAAATATTGCTTCTGATATTAGGTAACACACATTGAAATAGTTCAGCACATACCTTAAGTAGAATTTTGGCATCCGACTCGGCATAGATTTGTTGCTAAAACTACTGATGCTGCCTTTAAATCCTTGATATGGGTCTCACTCAAAACCAGATTACTAGGATTTTTTGACATCGAACAGATTTCCGCAGGGATAAGGGTACTAAAATTCACTTGTCATAGGTACTTACAGTTTTGCTTGCGAACAAATGAACCACAGATGGAGGAAGGTTCACAGAACTTGTAGCACGGTAATAAAGGTAGAGACAAAGTTTAGAGATAGCAGTGAACAATAAAGGGAAGTTTAATTTGTATGATTTTGTTTGCATTTCGAAATAACAACATTAAATTATTTATTAGTTTAGTTTGTGTAGGTATGTTTACATCTTGCAATAACCTAAAATCGAAAAGACAAACATTGATTGAATTGACTTGACTGTGACGTCAACTAGCTATCCGGCACGAAGTCACGACGGCAGGGAATTCAAAATTCTTAGAAACCAGTTGTTAATAGATAAAAAAACAAATCGGAAAATGAGTGATGAACGCAAATCTATGTTTTAATCTCAGTTTCTCTCCAAGCGTGGAAAAGAGGGTTGTGATTCAGAATTCACCGGCCGGGATTCACTTGATTCACTCTGTTCACTGATGACATAGAATAATAGCTACTTATTTATTATTCTAAAGATGATGATGAGATTCTTTCCAAGGGTTCAGACAATTCTTCAAGACAAATTTACATGGAGCAGTGACAGAGCAGCTAACTGACGCCATGACACTGGCGATGCGTCGCGTCGTGAATGGTCAGAATGGTCGTGAATTGAATGAAACAACGACTTTGATCAGTTGAACTTTCTTAAAAATTAATAATGCAAAAACACGTTCTAAATTCAAGGAATGATGCCTATGCGTAGGTTTAAACTTTTTGAAATGATTTGCAATGATTTTCATAACTGTTAAGTGCACATTTATATTTAATGCGGACGGCCGATGAAGTCAAAATTTCGAGGCACGAATGTGATACGGCGCGGGTAATTTGAAAGAGTGGCCAAACAACGGCAAAAAATTAGGGATTATTAATTAACTGCGTAATGAATCAGCTCCAAATTTCGCCTGCAGGCGAGGAATAAAATATGCTTGCCAGAGTGCAAAGGGTTTTGAGTTTCGTTAAGTTTTTGCGGAGATATCTCAAAATAACGCAAAAGTTGAACGGGTTCGTGTAAGATACAGTAGCGGCTCCCATTCTCGTTGTTGGAGATCTCTATAGACTTGACGGGGTCGCTACCGCTCCTAGTAATTGTAAAGTCTGCCTCGATGTTAATAATTGCCGTGCTGTTTAGTTTCCCTTGGGATCACTCCAACGAACGATCGAGGCCGGACCTAGAAAGGCGACAGCTTTGCCGCTCCCGTCAACTCCCTTCCTTCATACATTTTGCTGCTCATCTTTTCACTTCGCTCCGTCTCTGTCTCCATTTTGGCGCGTATACGTAGTATACCGCCTTTGCGATCGTTTCGACCCCCCACTCGATAGGTACAATAATCGAGTCCCTTAGTTCCTTACCGAAAAGTGACTACCGCGAACTTCTGAGATTTTCCAAAGCGTGTAAAAAGTTTACTAGTCCGTCAATAACAATGATTTAAATTTGTTTCTCATTCTGGGGCTTTCTAGTTTATGTGTAGGTAATGAATACCAAGAGTCTACGTTTCTTGTTTTTTTTTTTTTTTTTTTTTTTCTAAAAAAAACCTAAGAATGCTCAGCGCTAATTTAAAATATGCATATATAAGCAGAAGCAAACGAACTGATTCGAGGATTGCTGAGCAGGCCAGCACTCTTCGAATGAGAATTTCACTCCTGCGTTTCGTTCATAACGTTGCTGTGACAGATCTCCACACCCCTGTTATGCTTTTCAAAATTTGGTACCATTGCTCTGATAGCCAGGGCAGCCGTAAGGGCAATCTGTGATGAGCCTCGAGACTCATCAGACCATTTGCTAAACGCGGCTCATACAGGAAGCTACTTGCGCACATATAGAAATCTACCTACCCCTCTCTACCCCGCGCACCTGACCCTAGCGTCGGCTTCTCGAAAGAAACAACAAAACCCGGCTCCCGGCGAGCGGCCGCTGAGACCTTTTTACTCACGCTCGATTAACCATTATACCGTCACGCTAGGATTTGTCCAATTTTAAAAAAAAAATTGTTTCGCGTATTTTTGGCAATTTTTCCCTTACTCTCCGTTAAAACACGAATTAAAAGAGGTCTCATTCATAAAAATCGGCCAAATAGAAGAGAATTTACAGTATTCGAAATCCGAAGAAATCAACAAAACCTCGACCTCCCCATGCAAAAAATAAAATGAAGGGGGAAAAAAGAAATGTATAAATTACAATTAAATATAATTGACCTCAGAATTTGACAAGCAATTCCATTATATAACGGAAAAAAATTGGGAGTAATTACGAAAAAATCGCCTCTTGCAAGGGGCTTCCTTCTAAGAATTTTGACCTGAAGACAAGGGTCGAATACTGCCGTGCTAAGGAAGAACGCCATATGTGCATTCGATAGTTACCAAATTTCTTTCGATAAAATGTTTAGTGTTGAGGAATATTATACATTTTTTCCTTTGAAAATTGCAGACACTTTAGATCAAATTACTAACAACATTATCTGAGAAATTCGTAGAAAAATATTAAAAAATGTTCCTATAAATTAGTGATTTGCCTGAGGAAATGTGGCAACGCCTGAAGGCTCATACGGCGTTTTTCCTTAGCACGGCAGAATAGCAGCAGTACTCCATACAATACACAGTGTGCCTCAACGAGTTAAACATGTTTTATACGTCCAGCAGGCCGGTTATTTTCCGCGTCGATATCCGAGTCGATAAGTTAGCGACTCACAGATAACGACTGAATTCTAACGACGTCCTTTAGCCGAGCGATTATTTACATCAAATTTCGCTGATCGTTACTCATCGTTCGATAACTTAGCGTCGTTAAGTTAGCGATCTGGATCCCAACGTTGCCGACGTGAGAGATAATAAACAACCAATCAGAGAGCGTTAATGATACAAGCAGCGCTCCAACTTCGCGGCGGCGTAAGTTGAAAACAACACATCTCTTTTCTTCTCGTCACGCGGGTATGTTTATAGGCTAGGTTAGCAAATCTATGGCCGAGATCTATGAAAGTAAATAATTAGCCTGCTGAAGAATGAACAGTCTCGGAGGAAATTTCGTTGTGAGTTTCCACAAATTCGTATTTCAGATCATATTAGATAGTAACAACACTACTTCCCTCAGAATCCTCCGTTGCGATGTATTTGTCGCATGCAATCAGTCAATTCAGGCATTTTATCAAATGCCTAGGCAGACATTCAAGTTTTGACTGTTGACGAAATTTTGTAAATTTACAGCGAAAAGGTCAGGAGTTTTCAATATTTTTGGAAGAAAAGCTCATCGAATCTACGAACTCTTTTAATGTTTTCCTCTTCAAATGCTCCTGACGTATGTCAAAGTTAAATCTTGAAAATTTTGTATTTTATGACATACTGAAGCTTTCAAGATGAATGTTCGTTCAGGAGCTAAAAACGTTTAGAATACCATAAAACGGCAAATTTTTACAAAGAATTCTTTTCTACTCGAGCAATGAATTACCTATTTTGTCTAAAATTATGGAATGAATCAGAATTTCAATCAACGTAAAAGTATTTGACTCTTGGCCTAGGCATTTGACAAAATGCCTGATTTTGCCGTTTTTCTGCGGTATACAGGGTTATCCAAAAGTCACCTACCACCCCTGTAACTTTTTTCCTAATTGAGATAGAAGTTTGAAACTTTGGGAATGTTCCTCGGTTTAAGGTAGCAATTTTTTGGTCTCCCCCAAATTTTGGGGGGCGGGGGCTAACTTTTTTTTTCAAATGGCAACCCCCCTTTTGTGGTACCTCATTCGAAAGATAATAAAAAAGGAAAATTTTTGGCGCAAACTGCAGGCCAAAATGTTGATTTTTGACAAAATGGCGGTCGGTCAAAGTTCAAAATGGTGGAAATCTGGCATCTCTGTTTTTTATCGGCGGACTGGTCTGAAACTCAGAATCTTAGGGTTTTTCGGGACGAGAAAAACGATTCTGGCATTAGTTTTCCAGAAATGTCAGTCTTTTTCTAAATGGCGGCAGATTAAAATGGCGGCTTAGAGCGGGAAGTGGATATTTAGGCTGCTTATCGTCGGATTTGTATGAGACTTGGTATCCGGGAGTATTCCGGCACGATGATTCTTTCATTGGATTTTTGAATTTTCTAAAAACTTTAAAATGGCGGCGAAAAAATGACGGAAAATCCATATCACGGCTGTTACCGATGGATTTGCACAAAAGTCAATACTCTGGTGGTTTTTGGCTCATAAAACATTAATCTTTCATTAGATGTTTGAAACACTGAAAATCGTCAAAATAGTGGCGGAAAAATAACGGACAATCCACATCCACCATAGCCATTTGCATTTTTTCTGCGATTTTAAAGTTTTTTAAAAATTCAAAATTCCAATGAAAGATTCGTTTTTCTCGTCCCGAAAAACCCTAGGATTCTGAGTCTCATACAAATCTGTTGTTAAAAAACGGAGATGCCAACTTTGACCGGCCGCCATTTTGTCAAAAATTAACATTTTGACCTGTGGTTTGCACCAAAAAATTTCTTTTTTATTATCTTTCGAACGAAGTATCCTAGAAGGGGGGTTGCCAATTGAAAATAAGTCAGCCCCCGCCCCCTAAGGGGGGGGGGGAGGGGTCGCCCCCCCAAAATTTTGGGGGGATCAAAAAGTTGTTACCTTAAACCGAGGAACATTCCCAAAGTTTCAAACTTCTATCTCAATTAGGAAAAAAGTTACAGGGGTGGTAGGTGACTTTTGGATAACCCTGTATGCATCAACGTATACAGGGTGTACCAAAATTCCGTCCCACCCCTGCTAACTTTTGAACGAATTGAGCTAGGGTAATGAAACTTTGGGAATGTGCCCATCTCAAAGGGGACCATCTTTTGGGGGGGGGGGGGGTCAAAATTTTGGTCGCCCCTCAGGGGGGGCTTTTTTTCAAATGGCAACCCCTATCTTGTGATACTTCTTTCGTAAGAGCATAAAAAACTAAGAATTTTGGCGCAAACCGCAGATCAATATCTTAACTTTTGACCGAGATATGATAGTTCAAAGGTCAAATTTGACCTTTTATCAAAAAATTATAACTCCGGTTCAAATTATCGTAAAGAAAAAAAAAAAAACGGGAAAATTTACCAAATTGTGTCCGCTCTTAAGTAAAAATTGCAGAAATTACTTCGATTTAATTTTAAGGAGAGGCTCCGACCCCCAAATACGTCAATTCAAAGGTCATTCATTTTTCCCGCGAAATAAGCCAATTTCCCCTAGATTTGCCTCCACATTATCTCAATATGGTCAATATCAGTTCAACATTACGTTGGCATGTCCCCAAATTCCGGGAAAAGTTAAAAAAAACGAAATTTATACGGTCAAGATTAATTACCTTAAATTTCGTTTTTTTTAACTTTTCCCGAAATTTGGGGACCTGCCAACGTAATGTTGAACTGATTTTGACCTTAATGAGATAATGTGGAGGCAAGTTTAGGGGAAATTGGCTTATTTCCAGGGAAAATTGAATGACCTTTGAATTGACGATTTTGGGGGTCCGAGCCCCCCCTTAAAATTAAATCGAATTGATTTCTGCAATTTTTACTCAAAAGCGGACACAATTTGGTAAATTTTCCCGTTTTTTTTTCTTTATGATAATTTGTACCGGAGTTATAATTTTTTGATAAAAGGTCAAATTTGACCTTTGAACTATCATATCTCGGTCAAAAGTTAAGATATTGATCTGCGGTTTGCGCCAAAATTCTTAGTTTTTTATGCTCTTTCGAATGAGGTATCACGAGATAGGGGTTGTCATTTGATAAAAAAAGTCCCCTCCCCAAGGGGGGACCAAAATTTAGAGCCCCCCAAAAGATGGTCCCCTTTGAGATAGGAACATTTCCAAAGTTTCGTTTCCCTAGCTTAATTCGTTCAAAAGTTAGCAGAGGTGGGACGGACTTTTGGTACACCCTGTATGTAATGTGATAATGGAGCTTAGCATCACTTATTTGAATGATTAATCACTCAAACCGTCCTCTGCCTCTCTGTCCCTTTTTGCAGTGATACTATCTTTCTTTCTTGCAGAACAAAATCAGTCAGTTGAAAGAGCTTCTAGAAACTGATTGGAAACAACACATCAATGACAAAGATTTTGCAGGGTGGACTCCATTGGTGAGTGCACATTGAAATTTTATGAAGGCTGTTTAATAGTAATGTTCAACCATGCCCTAATTTTGAAGTTCCTGTTTCAATTTTGTGCAAATATCTTTCAGAAACTTCAGACGAAGGATCTTAATTCAGTTAAAACTACTGAAGGAAGACTTCCCATCGCTTACGAGGGTTTTTAAAGTGCATTCATTAATTATTTATCACTCAAACATAGAGAATTTAGTCCTAATTGATAATGTCGTGACAACCTTGTTTCGTGGTTATTTTTCGCGACAATCGTCGTTATACTTCCCAGAATGAGGGTTAATTCTTCCCGGCCAATTGTTTTCTTACAAGTAGTTTTCAAGTGTCACTAAAATTTTTCCATGTCAAATTTTAATTTTGTACTTATATTATTTTACGAAGCAAAATGAAAAAATCTTTGTGCAAATTCTGAACTGTGCAGTATAATGCCAAGGCCTGTGTTGCAATAATAGTGGGGCGGATTGGCATAACAATCGTGCATTTCTGGATACAAGCATGAAACTTTCAGGAAGTCTTCTACACTTTTGAAGAAACGAATTTAGCCAGGGTGCTCAGTTTTACAGGGTTCTAGGAAGACTGAGAGGCGGGGGGACCCTAAAGTCATAAAATTCGGGTTTTTTGTGACAAACTTCTTTCACAAGTGGATGAAACTAAATAAATTTGCGGAGTTTGCAACTTTAAGGCTACCTCAATGCATATGGAAACAATTTCAGCCACTAATCCTCCAATTTTCACCAAAAGGGCGCTTGAGAGAGGAGGGGAGAGACTTATATTTCAAGTCCGTGATTTTCAAAATGCGTGAAATGCGTGAATGCGTGATCAAGGCTTATAACGACTGAATCAATAAAACACGATAATTTTACACTCTCAAACTGTTTGGAAAGTGTTGATTATGTGGATCTATGCTAGAGAGCAGCACTCGTTTATATTTCTCAAGCTTGTACAGGGTGTCCCAAAAGTCCGTACACCCCCCCCCCCCCCTCGTAACTTTTGAACGGTTAGAGATAGAAAAACGAAACTTTGGGAATGTTTCTACTTTAAAGGGGTCCATCTTCTGGGGGGGGGGGGGTCAAAATTATTGTCCCCCCCCCCCAGGAGGGGCGCGGGGGCCCCAACTTTTTTTTTTTTAAATGGTGACCCCTATCTTGTAATACATCATTAATAAAAAGCATATAAAATTAAGAATTTTGGCGCCAACCGCAAATCAGTATCTTAATTTTTGACCGAGTTATGATAGGTCAAAGGTCAAATTTGACCTATTTTCAAAAAATCATATCTCCGGTTCAATTGAAGAAAAGAAATGCAATAGTGTATTTTCTTCGGAAAGTACACTAAAAACGGGAAAATTTATCAAATTGTAAGCACTTTCAAGTAAAAACCACAGAAATTACTTCCAACTAATTTACGGGGGGTTTCGGACCCCCAAATACGTCATTTTAAAGGTCATACGATATTCTTGCGAAATGAGCCAATTTCCTTTTACTTTTCCTCCACATTATCTTAGTAAGTTCAAAATTGCGTTTTCAAGTCCCCAATTTGCGGCCAAAGTTCAAAAAACGAAAGTTAAGGTGATTCAATCCATCCATTTAAATTTAAATTTTTTTTTAAACTTTGTTCGAAATTTGGGGACTTGAAAACGCAATGTTGAACTCATTTTGAATTTACTAAGATAATGTGGAGGAAAAGTAAGTGGAAATTGGCTCATTTCGCGAGAATATCGTATGACCTTTCAAATAACGTATTTGGGGGTCCGAAACCCCCCTTAAAATTAGTTTGAAGTAATTTCTGTGATTTTTACTTGAAAGTGCTTCCAATTTAGTAAATTTTCCCGTCTTGTTTTTTCTTTACGATAATTTGAACCGGAGATACGATTTTTTGAAAATAGGTCAAATAGGTCAAATTTGACCCTTGACCTATCATAACTCGGTCAAAAATTAGGATATTGATTTGTGGCTTATGCTCTTTCTAATGATGTATCACAAGCTAGGGGTTACTATTTGAAAAAAAAAGTTTGGGGCCCCCGCGGCCTCCCCGAGGGGGGACAAAAATTTTGACCCCCCTAGAAGATGGACCCCTTTAAGATAGAAACATTCCGAAAGATTCGTTTTTCTATCTCTAACCGTTTAAATGTTATGAGGGGGGGGGGGGGGTACGGATTTTTGGGACACCCTGTAGATTATGGAAAAAGTGTAACAGGACGTGTTCAGTAATTCGTAATTCTTGCATTTTTGGAAACTAGAGAGTGCACATAGTTCACAGGAATTTTCCCCGATTTTTTCGAGCAATATTAACCCACGAAATACGAGTCCAAAAGTCCGTATTTTGAGCTCCCACTTCAACGCGCGCCGCTTGGCCCATCTCAAAATGGCGCCCATTCGATCCGTCCGGCGGTGGCCACACTTTTGACCCAGCGTGCCGGCGAGGTACCTCTGCATGCCTCTGTCGCGTTTGGGTCGTAAAAACAAACGAAGATTGATAACACAAATGATCCAAACAACTGGAAATCTCTTAATTTTAATTAATTTAAATCAATTTTCGACTTCAACCAAGTTTTTGTCAATAATATTCATCGTATTTTACAACCTGGAGCCACGGCCTATCGGCTCACTTGAAGGTGCATTCTGAAAATCAGTTCTACAAGTCCAATGTCCAAACCCAGACTTTCTTCTTTTACTTTTTTTTGACCATTCTCTTTTCATTTTCGCCTCAAATCAAGTGTTTTGCAGTTTCTTTGTCTTAAGTATGTGGTCCTGAATTCATTCAAGAGTTAGAAGTTCACTATTTATTTAGTATTATAGCTTTTTGACCTCTCAAGCTTTACCACTATGATCTCATGTAGTTTGCGGTTTCTTTGGCCCAAACCAAGTGATTACACATTTGATGTGTGTCTTGTGGCTCTTAAAATTCGCAGTTTAGAACTAAATAAGAGACTACAGTTACTTAATCCAGTTCTGCTCACTTGTTTAATGTATGTCATAAGTGTTTGTTCGTGTCTGTTCTTTATAAGTGACCACTGTAGTGCATATACACAGTTATGCTATCGGTACAGGTATTATTTCTTGTGTTCTACAGTCAGGACTTTCTCTTAAGCGCAATAATTTACCAAAGAAATTCACCTTGTTACGTATTAATTTGGTATATAGATATTCTGTTAATATCTCCTTGCGGTGATGCAAAGTTTGTGAGATCTGTCGTAAGTGGGTTTTGCATTTAGACGGTCCCTCTTGTCTGATAAAATTACTGCTCTAGCAGCTTCAAATTTATACTTTGATCTCTGATTCATCCCTAAATGACACTCGTGCGGTGTCATTTATCTTAAATCAGTTCAAAGCTATTTCGACAATGAATCATCAAAGGTCTGATCGAAGAAGGAATTTTCTGGTGAGTGCTGCGGCTGAACCGACATTACAACTCAGTTTTCAAAAGCATCAACTTATAAAAATTTATCAGGAAGTGATAATGGTAAGTGGAAATCATGTTAGTGCTCGCTTCTTACATAAGCAAATTGTGCGCTCAAAATTTCAAAATCTACTCACGTGCATGTATATTTGAAGAGGAATACGACATGATATGTAGCTGGCTACACTTCATCCATGAATTATACGTAAATTTGTCTTGAGAGTATTCTTAGGAAACTTCCACAATTTTTAGTTTTGTTCCTGAGAGAAAATTTTGAGGTGACTCTGCTGGTATTCCCAGTGTCTTTTCAGAATTTTTGTACTTCATAGGTATCATCAAAAACTTAAGTATCAACAGATATTGTACAAGCCAGAAAAGTTACATGAGGATTCCTGCTAGTATGTTGTGTTTCCTGCAGCAAGAAGGCTCATCATATTTCATGGAATGAAGTGATCAAAAACTACTTACTTACCTACAGCTTGATCAGTTTCGTGTCTTTCTAGAGTAAAGAAAATATTTTTTTTCTCTCTTTTTAAGATCTCTCTTTTAAATGCTGAAATACATGGCCCGAGGAGTGGAGGGACATTATACCTAGCAACACTGGACGAGCCCTTCTTATCTAGAACTCGGGGGGCTTATATGTAGCTCGTTCAGGTGCTTCGGTTTCATAAAAATTCCCCTTTCGCCTCTCGTTGCCCCCCATCGAATTTATCTCGTCGGGCTCCTTCCTATGTTTTGCGATTTGCGATTAGTTCGAGAACTATTCTCTAGCAGTTGCACGGACTTCCACCCTCGATCCGCGTTGTGGCTGTGTCATTCTTATTCCAAGCATATTATATATCTGTATATTTATCATCATATTATTAATAGGCAGCGTCCGATTAATATATATCGGACTTTATCATGCAAATAAAAATATCGAAAGTTTGAACGAACATCGTTTCATCAGGTTTAAAAAAGGTGCAGTCACGGCTAAAACAAGTAGTCTCGAAATTCTACCGCCGACAGAAGATGCCGCCAAATTGCACGGTTTTAGAGCATTCCTTCAAATTCAAACGTGGCTCGGTAATGCACTCTCGCCTTTAAATTGGGGGTGGAAATTGGATCCGCAGCTTACTCCTGTACGAACCACTTTAGGGCCTGCACCTAAACAAGTTTTGGACGCAATTTTCTGTGGCTGTGTTAAGGGTTGCAGAAAATCGTGCGGTTGTAGAAAAACAGGCCTGAAATGTTCAAACGTTTGCTTGCATTGCAACGGCATCTCGTGTGATAACTCGCTTGTGCTTAATACAGACGAGTAAGAAAAAGAAGAAAAGGTCAATATGGATGACGCGAGGGCAACACTAGAATTGAGCGGCAATAAGGGGGAAGAAGAAGGAGAAGAAGATAAACAAGAAAAAGAGATGGAAAAGAAGAGAGAAAAAGTTGTAAGCAATTACGCACTTAGGCCAAAAAGACAACGATTATTTTAAGACTTTTCTCTAAGTTTTACAGCTGGACATTCCTTCAAAAAAGTTATTGGGCAACCACTTGCTCTCGAATACCTAAGTAATTGTAATTAATTAGAATACACTGCTTTACAATGATTATTAAGTGAAACAAATCGAAAATATTATTTGTGATTAATATACTGATCATTTGTTCTTTAGCACGGTTTTATAATTGACTCTGTTCAAGCTCAAAGTAGTACATGAACACCTTACGCTTAAAAAGATAATCATTCAAAAAATCTGAGTCCCCCCCCCCCCCCCCCCGCTTACAACCATCTGTACTGGAGCTGGAGGTATCGAAGTGAAAAAGTGAACATTAAAAAATATGTTTTATTGCTTTACTAGAGACAAATCGAAGTGAAAAAGAGGAATCATTTAATTATAAAGTAATGCTCTATTTCTATTTTTCACCCCCCCCCCCAACTCTCAATGCACAATTTCTGTTTTCTGGACGGGAGAATCCCGACTCTCCTCCCTCTTCAGATGCATTACACGATAATTGAAGGCTTCCTTGCTCCAGTAGAACCGTAAATTTAAATGAGTAACTACCCAGTACTTGATTTGTTAGGCCCGGGCGGAAGAGCTTCGATATATCGTATTTCCGTAGATCGACTGTGAGTCTAAAATGATCGATGTTAATCAGTTCTGATGTGAAATTCAACGCTCTTTTAGAATCCGCCATTAACTTTTACGGAAGAGCAGCCGATTCAAAGAAAAATGGGCATTTTCGGGAAAAAACTGAAATTTCCGTAAATGCCTGTTTTTTCGGCGGCCATTTTGAGGGGTTCAAAGTCGTTTTACAAAAAAATTCATAGAAGTCATTTTTTACGGTATGCTTACATGAGCAAATTCTTGATGATCCGGGCAAGAGACAAGAATGATTATGTTCCGATGATAATTTTTAAACTTTGACTACATTTAGCCTTAAGGAACTACTATTTTTGGTTCATTTGTTTTATTACCTATCTACACAGGAAACTAATACACGATACAACAACGGATCATGAACTAATGGCACATTTTGTTCTTCTTAATATGAGCCAGAAATAGCAGTTCTTCATTGAAAATTGTAGTCAACTTAGTGTCTTCAATTTCAAAATACTTTGTGTAGTTTCAGTTTTTGATATTTATTTGTGATAAATGTAATATTTCCGTAAATGCCCGTTTTTTCGGCGGCCATTTTGAGGGGTTCAAAGTCGTTTTACAAAAAAATTCATAGAAGTCATTTTTATTGGAAATTTTATGAACTTCTATTCACTAGGTAACTCATTTTTCCCTAAAACCAATTCTTTTTGAGATATTTACGAAAAACCGAGGAAAGGTCGATTTTTTGGGGGTTTTGGGGGGGGGGGGGGCGGGGGGTCGAGCGTACAGGGGATTCTTGGGGACTTTTTGCTGGGAGTCCCTGGCACCCCAATGAACAACTTGGGCACATAAAACCTTATATATACATTTTTTTTTCTATTTTTCCTATAATGCCTGGACTAGTAAGTGGTTTTCTAGTTAGGCTATGACATTGATATGCTCGTTTTGTTATCAATTAATCTCCACAAAGGTAAGCATACTTACAAAAACTGTTCCACATCAGATGCGAATGTAACTTGTGATACCTAAGTGACTTTACAAATCTTACCAGTTACACTACCAGCGGCCCGTTTATTGAAACTATGTCAGCCCGACATGAAAAGACATAGCCCTATCTTATACATGCAATATATCGGAATTTGATGTCTTGTCGGGTTGCTCTAAGCCTTCAATAATCGGCCTGCTGATGAATTGCAAAATATTTCCACTTCCAGACGAATGGTCATGTCTTGGTTGATGCTTTCAATAGTAGAGTTGTGATGTCGGTTCAGCCGCAGCACTCACCAGAAAATTCCTTCTTCGATCAGACCTTTGATGATTCATTGTCGAAATAGTTTTGAACTGATTTAAGATAAATGACACCGCACGAATGTCATTTAGGGATGAATCAGAGATCAAAGTATAAATTTGAAGCTGCTAGAGCAGTAATTTTATCAGGCAAGAGGGACCGTCTAAATGCAAAACCCACTTACGACAGATCTCACAAACTTTGCATCACCGCAAGGAGATATTAACAGAATATCTATATACCAAATTAATACGCAACTAGGTGAATTTCTTTGGTAAATTATTGCGCTTAAGAGAAAGTCCTGACTGTAGAACACAAGAAATAATACCTGTACCGATAGCATAACTGTGTATATGCACTACAGTGGTCACTTACAAAGAACAGACACGAACAAACACTTATGACATACATTGAACAAGAGAGCAGAACTGGATTAAGTAACTGTAGTCTCTGATTTAGTTCTAAACTGCGAATTTGAAGAGCCACAAGACACACATCAAATGTGTAATCACTTGGTTTGGGCCAAAGAAACCGCAAACTACATGAGATCATAGTGGTAAAGCTTGAGAGGTCAAAAGGCTATAGTACTAAATAAATAGTGAACTTCTAACTCATGAATGAATTCAGGACCACATACTTAAGACAAAGAAACTGCAAAACATTTGATTTGAGGCGAAAATGAAAAGAAAATGGTCAAAAAAAGTAAAAGAAGAAAGTCTGGGTTTGGACATTGGACTTGTAAAACTGATTTTCAGAATGCACCTTTAAATGAGCCGATAGGCCGTGGCTCCAGGTTGTAAAATACGCACAGTTGGTCTGAACAAGTTTAAATTTATTGACAAGTCACAAGCAAAAACTCTCCAGGTTCTTGAAGTAGAGTGTCTACTGAGTTATTTAAGCCAAAAAGAAAAAATTCTGTCGAGCTCCTGGAAAATAAAGTCAATTTAAAGGTATTTTCAGGCTAAAATAGCCAAATTACCCATATTATGCCCATATATAATGCCCGTCATATCATTTGAAAAAAATTTTCTTCCTGAATATAATGTCCAAGTTTCTTAAACATGCATATTTTAAGCCTCCGAATACTTAAACTACCAATTTTAACCACATAGTGAATTTTGGGGGCCTAAAATGAGCCCTCTGAGCCAAAAATTGCATACATTTTCGAAAACTTCGAATTTTCATGGGGATTTTTTTTTTTATGGTTGTTTTTTCTACAGTCGTCCATGTAATTCTGAAGGGCATTTCCGATTACATAAGTGACATTTTGACTGCTCAGGTGAAGGGGAAGGAGGGCATCAGGCATTGCTTTGCCTTTCTCACAGTTTCTAGAAACGCTTGAAAATTCCCTATTACATTGGAAGTCCAAAATATCCCTTTTTAATTCATTAATTGCTGGTTCTGATATTATGAAATATGCAGCAGGAGTTACTGCCCACCCCCCTCCTCCTCCCTACGAGATGCATGTAAACCTTTATCTTCCTGCGCGCGCTACCGGATCCTTGCTTTTCGCGTGATAGCAGTCTGTTGTATTGTAGACCCGGGCATTTGCAACGTAAACATGTCCATTTATATGTAATGCTAGAGACCGCCACATGTTTTATTGCAAATGCCCGGGTCTACTATACAACAGACTGCCATCACGCGAAAAGCAAGGATCCGGTAGCGCGCGCAGTAAGATCAAGGTTTACATGCATCTCGTAGGGAGGAGGAGGGGGGTGGGCAGTAACTCCTGCTGCATATTTCATAATATCAGAACCAGCAATTAATGAATTAAAAAGGGATATTTTGGACTTCCAACGTAATAGG
Source organism: Bemisia tabaci (assembly GCF_918797505.1). Taxonomy (NCBI): domain Eukaryota; kingdom Metazoa; phylum Arthropoda; class Insecta; order Hemiptera; family Aleyrodidae; genus Bemisia; species Bemisia tabaci. Next base: position 33,025,058 of record NC_092794.1, read on the forward strand.
GAATTTTCAAGCGTTTCTAGAAACTGTGAGAAAGGCAAAGCAATGCCTGATACCTTCCTTCCCCTTCACCTGAGCAGTCAAAATGTCAATTATGTAATCGGAAATGCCCTTCAGAATTACATTGACGACTGTAGAAAAAACAACCATAAAAAAAAAAACCCCATGAAAATCCAAAGTTTTCGAAAATGTATGCAATTTTTGGCTCAGAGGGCTCATTTTAGGCCCCCAAAATTCACCATATGGTTAAAATTGGTAGTTTAAGTATTCGGAGGCTTAAAATATGCATCTTTAAGAAACTTGGACATTATATTCAGGAAGAAAATTTTTTTCAAATGATATGACGGGCATTATATATGGGCATAATATGGGTAATTTGGCTATTTTAGCCTGAAAATACCTTTAAATTGACTTTATTTTCCAGGAGCTCGACAGACTTTTTTTCTTTTTGGCTTAAATAACTCAGTAGACACTCTACTTCAAGAACCTGGAGAGTTTTTGCTTGTGACTTGTCAATAAATTTAAACTTGTTCAGACCAACTGTGCGTATTTTACAACCTGGAGCCACGGCCTATCGGCTCATTTAAAGGTGCATTCTGAAAATCAGTTTTACAAATCCAATGTCCAAACCCAGACATTCCTCTTTTACTTTTTTTTGACCATTCTCTTTTCATTTTCGCCTCAAATCAAATGTTTTGCAGTTTCTTTGTCTTAAGTATGTGGTCCTGAATTCATTCATGAGTTAGAAGTTCACTATTTATTTAGTATTATAGCCTTTTGACCTCTCAAGCTTTACCACTATGATCTCATGTAGTTTGAGGTTTCTTTGGCCCAAACCAAGTGATTACACATTTGATGTGTGTCTTGTGGCTCTTCAAATTCGCAGTTTAGAACTAAATCAGAGACTACAGTTACTTAATCCAGTTCTGCTCTCTTGTTCTTTTTGGCTGAAATGACTCAGTAGACACTCTACTTCAAGAACCTGAAGAGTTTTTGCTTGTGACTCGTCAATAAATTTAAACTTGTTCAGACCAACTGTGTACGATGAATATTATTGCCAAATGCTTGGTTGAAGTCGAAAATGGATTTAAATTAATTAAAATTAAGAGATTTCGAGTTGTTTGGATCATTTGTGTTATCAATCTTCGTTTGTTTTTACGACCCACACGCGGCAGAGGCATGCAGAGGTACCTCGCCGACACGCTGGGTCAAAAGTGTGGCCACCGCCGGACGGATCGAATGGGCGCCATTTTGAGATGGGCCAAGCGGCGCGCGTTTAAATGGGAGCCCAAAATACGGACTTTTGGACTCGTATTTCGTGGGTTAATATTGCTCAAAAAAATCGGGGAAAATTCCTGTGAACTATGTGCACTCTCTAGTTTCCAAAAATGCAAGAATTACGAATTACTGAACAAGCTCATTGTGGTAACTACGGACATTATCAGCAGAGAATCATTGTGTCGATCGAAGTCGTAGTGGTTATGCTCCAAGAAGAGGTTATCGAGGAAATCAACGAACAACGAGGCAACCCCCGTGGTAATCATCGAGGAAACAATAGAGGGTATCATCGAGGAAACTTTAGAAGAAGTCACTGAAGAGGAAGTAATTGAGGCTCTAGAGATCGACAGCACCAGTCAAGTGATGGAATTGCTGGTACTTTCGTTGCTCAGGTAAACTGTTCGACACTAGAAGAAGGTAATCCGTCTTGCAATGAGATAAAATGGTTATTAGACAGTGGCAGCACCGACCATATACTGAATTCAGATGTTCATTTTTGTAACTCTATTACTTTAGAACAGCCTGTCAAAGTGAGAGTATGAGATGGAAGAGTGTTAATGGCTACCAAAGTGGGTCAAGTAGATGCTTCTTTTATGGTATATGGTAAGGAAACTGATGTTAAAATTCCAAACGTGTTTTATGTTAAAGATATGGAAGTAAAACTAAGTGTAGGAAAGATAACAGATAACAACACTATTCTTTACATAGGGAAATTTGGTAAAATCTATGACCATGATAGAAATTTGTTGGCAATCGCTAATAAGAAAATAAGTTTTATCGTTTGACTAGTTTTACTCGTAAGAAATCTCCTAATGTATATTTAGTTGACAAGAAAGAAAAAGAAAAGATGATTGTTAAAGAATGTTGGCATCGCACCTTAGGTCATGTAAATCTTACATACAGGGTGCGGCAAAAGTCCCGGGACGGCTGTTTATTTTTTAAACGGCTACACGTGGAAAAACGAATTTTGGGGGACGTTCTTTGGTCAAAGTAAGCTACTTTTTGGCACTCCCCAAAATTTGTTTGAGGGCCCCCCTAGGGGAGGGCGGGGGGCAACTTTTTTTTTTCAAGTAGCAACCCCCCCCCCTTTGTGATACCTCATTCGAAAGATAATAAAAAAAGAAAATTTTTGGCGCAAACCGCAGGTCAAAATGTTCATTTCTGACAAAATGGCGGCCGGTCAAAGTTCAAAATGGCGGAAATTTGGCATCTCCGTTGTTTATTGACGGATTGGTGTGAAACTCGGTATCCCAGGGTTTTTCGAAATGAGAAAAACGATTCTGACATTGGTTTTCCAGAAAAGTCAGTCCTTTTCAAAATGGCGGCGGTCAAAATGGCGGCCTCGAGCGGGAAGTGGATATTTAGGTTGCATATCGTTGGATTTGCATAAAACTTGGTATCTGGGAGTTTTTCGGCACGAGAAGAACGAATCTTTCATTGGATACCTTAAATTTTGACAAATTCCTGAATGGCGGCGGAAAAATGGCGGGAAATCAGTTTTACGGCTGTTTACCGATGGATTTGCATGAAATTGGATATCCTGGCGGTTTTTGGCTCGTTAGAAAAGAATCTTTCATTAGATTCTTGAAATATCAAATAATTTCATGCTAATCCATCGGTAAAGAGCCGTAAAACTGATTTCCCGTCATTTTTCCGCCGCCATTCAGGAATTTGTCAAAATTTCAGGTATCCAATGAAAGGTTCGTTCTTCTCGTGCCGAAATACCCCCAGATACCAAGATTCATGCAAATCCAACGATATGCAACCTAAATATACACTGCCCGCCCGAGGCCGCCATTTTGAAAAGGACTGACTTTTCTGGAAAACCAATGTCAGAATCGTTTTTCTCATCTCGAAAAACCCTAAGATTCCGAGTTTCACACCAATCCGTCAATAAACAAGGGAGATGCCAAATTTCCGCCATTTTGAACTTTGACCGGCCGCCATTTTGTCAAAAATGAACATTTTGACCTGCGGTTTGCGCCAAAAATTGTCTTTTTTTATTATCTTTCGAATGAGGTATCACAAAGGGGGGGTTGCTATTTGAAAAAAAAAAGTTGCCCCCCGCCCTCCCCTAGGGGGGGTCCCCAAACAAATTTTGGGGAGTGCCAAAAAGTAGCTTAAACAAACCCCAAAACCCAAGAACATCCCCCAAAATTCGTTTTTCTACGTGTAGCCGTTTAAAAAATAAACAGCCGTCCCGGGACTTTTGCCGCACCCTGTATTTAAACACAATTGTTAAGAATAAGTTGCTTCATGATTTGCTCGAAATTTTAGAATCTGATTACATGAAGTGTCACGTACGTATTGAGAATAAAATGCATAATCTTCCATTTGAAAATAATAGAATTCGAGCGGCAGAATGTTTAAAAACCATTCACACAGATCTAAACGGACCCCATAAAACCTCAGGAGTAAATGGTGAAAAGTATGTTTTAACAAGGTGGAGAAATGGTGCTGGGTCCACACCATTTCGCGGGGAATCAAAGCCAAGAAATACCAAAAATTAAAATTAGAGTCAAAAATAAATTTTTAGAACTCTAATGCGCACCAGTACGAGACTGAGGGGGGAGAGTGTTCAGCTCAGGCAGTCCACCTTGTTACATACAATTTCAGGCCACTTCTTAGTGTTTAATTTTTTCATATGTTTTAACCTTCCTGGTTGACTTCAGCAAAGTCGGTAGGACTTATCCCATAAACACGAAAATGAAGTGACGAATTGCTTCATTAAATATTTAAATGAAATAGAAGACTTGTTAAATAAATGTGAGATAAAAATTTTGTGTGATAATGGCACCGAATATCTGAACATAGATGTACATAATTTTGCAAGAAGAAAAGGTATTCAAAAAAAAAAATTGCCCAAAATTGCCCTCCTTATGTACATGAATTAAATGGCACAGCGGAAAGGTGTAATAGATCCATTATGGATATATCTAGATGTTTACTTGCTGAGGCAAAAGTTGAATTAAAATTTTGGCCAGAAATTGTTTGTACCGCTGCTCTTTTGAAAAACAGAACCTTAGCAAACACATTCGAAAAGAAAACTCCTTTTGAAATAATGTTTAACCAAAAACCTAGTGTAAAGTATTTACGCCTGTCGGGTAGTGCAACGTTCGAGAGAGTTCCAGAAAAAAAGCGAGCATCAAAATGGGATAGAAAAGCAGACAAAGGTATTTTGCTGAGATATGCAGAAGTAGGTTACAGAGTTCTTGTAAACGGTAAGGTAACAGCGGCAAGGCATGCGGTTATTATTGAAGAGGATGTACACTGTATTAGTTGTAAGGATGAAAGGGATACAGATGATGATTTAGAATCAGGCAATGAGAAGAAAAGTGAAGAAAAATATGAAAATCCTGTTGAGAACGGAAAGAGCCTGCACGATTTGATGAAATGATGTTTACTATTGTGCTCATGTTAATTATTGCAATGATTGTATACCTGAATCTTATGAGGATCAGAGATGGAAAATTTCACGAAATTTCATGAAATATATTGAAACTTCTGGGGATACATTCAGGAGGCTAAGAAACGCCTAGAAACAGTGATTCTAAATTTTGAAATTTTTTACCCCAAGCCGTAAAACATTCGCGCGTTGCAAATGTTTTCGTTAAGTTTAGAGGTTAGGTTGGGGTTTTTCTCTCTAAACTCCCCATTTTGCCCCCTTTTTGCCCCCTCTTTGTGTCTGGCACTTCAGTAGAGTAGCATAACAACGCAGCATCAACAGAAAGACCATCTGAAACGCTTTCAGACCTTCAAAGGTGCAATAAATAATTCTAAAAAAAATTAATAAATTTCAACTTTTGTGAAATTTATTCGAGCTTTATGAAATTTCATGAAATTTCACTTTCCATCTCTGATGAGGATGCAATAAAGAGTAGTGAAGCTGACAAGTGGAATGAGGCAATGATGAAGGAGCTTAATAGTTTAAAGAAAAATCATACATGGTCTCTTGTGAACAAACTAGTAGATAAGGAAGTATTAGATGTTAAGTGGATTTTTACTAAGAAGGCAGAAAACAGTCATAAAGCTAGGCTTATTGTGAGAGGTTTTCAACTAACAGAATTAATAGAGTAAACATTCTCTCATATAACAAAGTAAAAATGTTGTTGTCCTATTGTTGTCAGAATGGATTGGATATACATGAAATGGATATCGAAACGGCCTCTTTAAACAGTAAAATAAGTTCTGAAGTTTATGTAAATCAGCCACCAGGTTTTGCAAAAGTAGGAGGGAAAGTCTGCAGGCTAAAAAAGGCTTTGTATGGATTGGAAGAAAGCCCACGGATGTGGTATGATTGCTTTCATGATCATTTGATAAGCTTAGGTTTCATAAGATGCTTAATAGGAATCAGTCTTCATGTATTGAAAAATCAAAAAGGTGAAGTTGTCTGTATTATCATATTTGGTCATGATTTACTAGTTTGTATGAAGAGTGTGACGCGCATCACTGATGTAAAAAACAAATTCGAAGCAAAATTCCATAAGAAAGATCTTGGTAAAATTAAAAGATATCTAGGAAAAGATGTAAATTACAATCTGCACACACAGGTAATGACATTTAGTCAAAATGAATATATTGAATCGGTAGCTCATGAACATGGCATAGAAAATAGCAAATTGTATAAGACACCAATGAAAGAAAACTTGAAATTGGAACCAGCTATTGAATGTAGGGACTTACCTTACAGATATGTATCAAATAGGAGCACTTCTCTATGTTAGCTGTGCAACATGGCCAGATATTGCATTTTCTGTAAACTATTTGAGTAGGTTTATGACTACTTATGATCAGACACACTTTAAATATGCTCTGCATGTACTGAAGCACTTATATTTAACAAAAGATATGAAATTAATTTCTGAAAAATCAGCTAATCCTGAAATTTTAGTTTGTTTCTCAGACTCTGATCGGGCTGGAGATTGTACAGATAGGAAGTCAACCTCTGAATTTGCCATCAATTTGTTGGAAACTTAGTGTTTTGGAAGACTAAGAAAAGAAACAGAACATTGTTACTAAAAGTAGTACATTTGCTGAGTATGTTGCTTCGTCGGAAGCCATCTCAGAATTATTATTTGTCAAAGAATTGATTAAATTTTTTGATATTCAAATTAAAAGGCCAATTAAAGTGTTTGAAGATAATTCAAGAGCCTTAGACATAGCTCAGCGTGAAACTTTAACAAAAAACTCCAGACATATCGAGATTCATTATCATTTCATTAATGACAACTGTAAAAAGGGAGTAATCGATATTATACCAATTGATTCTGATGAGAACATAGCCGATTTGTTTGCGAAGCTTCTTGGTAAAATTCAATTTGAAAAATTTAGTCAAAATATAAATTCAAAGTGAATGAATTATTGAAAGCATCAAGTGAAAAAGGTCTAAAAAAAAGTCTCTAAAAACTTTAAGAATCGAAACACTAATTGAGGAGGCGTATAATCAAAATCATTAATAAATATAAATCATTTTTTAAAAAAAAAATTTGTAACGAATTCGTATTTAAATTTAGTGCCTCTTGTATTGAAAGTATCTGTAAATTCATCTTTGTACCTAAGATAACAGATAAATTTAAGGAGGCGTCTTGATCATGTTGATGTGTGCTAGAGAGCAGCACTTGTTTATGCTTCTCAAGCTTGTATGTGTGTGTAAGTCTCATCGTTGTTAGGTGTGAAATGGCGTCGGATGTTCTTGTTCTGTAATTTGTACCGGATTTGCGTAATAAAGAAAGTAATAGTCCCTCAATATGTCGTTAAATGCTTTATCTCAACAAAAAGTTATAAAAAAATCTGTCATGGCCACAGGGGCGGTGGGTGGGTGGGGGCGTGGGTGGATACATGAGAAGCGAAGTGCAAGCGCATGCTGTGCGAAGGTGCCGCGCATGCAAGACTCTCCCTATGTACTCAATATCTATGTTGTGCTGCATCTTCGATCGTTGCAATTACCTTACGTTCAGTGACCGGGGGAGGGGGGCTAATTTTCAACCCCTGCCATAAAAAATATTAAAAGAAAAAAATGGAAACGAAAAATAATTAAATAAGAAATGTGAAAACATTTACCGATCCAAGAGATTATCATTTAGAATGATCTTTTTTTCTTTGGAGTAGAAATCCTTATTAATGCCGGCAGGACAAAATTTGTTGTTTCCTTTTCATTATCATCATTATCAATTTTATAGTTTCTCATGTTTTTTGTTCGCATGTAGAAGTAATTCTCACAACCTTCGCACCTGCAGAACATTTCACGTCTTAGCATCGCCTTCTTACATTTATAGCGTTACAACTTTTGTAGCCACAACTCAAAAGTTTCTAACATGCTAACGCTGCTTAAGGAAGTGAAGTCAAGATAGGTTCCAATCCTTCCTCACCAACTTCGGTCCATCCCCAGGTTGTTGGAGTAGGTAACTCATGTTCTTTACTCAGACATTTATTCCCATAAACAATATCCTGCGTGGTGAGCGTATCGCAAAGCGTACAGTAGCAAAGCTGCGTGTTTGGGTGGCAGTCCATAATAAACCGACGTTTTTCGTTAAAAATTATTTTCAGCAATTTATTCACCGATGTTTGAGATGAATTCTTGTTATGCATAGCCACGAGTTGTTCGACGTCTCTACATTAGAATCCCAATTACGTTTAAGGGCATCGCCTTCTTACATTTATAGCGTTACAACTTTTGTAGCCACAACTCAAAAGTTTCTAACATGCTAACGCTGCTTAAGGAAGTGAAGTCAAGATAGGTTCCAATCCTTCCTCACCAACTTCGGTCCATCCCCAGGTTGTTGGAGTAGGTAACTCATGTTCTTTACTCAGACATTTATTCCCATAAACAATATCCTGCGTGGTGAGCATATCGCAAAGCGTACAGTAGCAAAGCTGCGTGTTTGGGTGGCAGTCCATAATAAACCGACGTTTTTCGTTAAAAATTATTTTCAGCAATTTATTCACCGATGTTTGAGATGAATTCTTGTTATGCATAGCCACGAGTTGTTCGACGTCTCTACATTAGAATCCCAACAACGTTTAAGGGCTTTTTTGGTAGGACTCAGTATCTGTTAAGACCTTGGGAAAATTATTTAAAGGTTCTCAGGCCAACTTTTTACTGAAAATAACAGGGGGGAAAAAGAAACCTTTTACCATGTCTTTTGAATGCAGACGTATCAGATCCGGTAAAATAAAGAAAGAAAGGCAGAGGTTCGGCTTTATAGCTCCAATTCTACTGAAACCTTGATGGATCAGAATACATTCAATGTCTGTATCAGTATACCAAAAGTCATCCACAATTCCTCCAAGTTGAGCTCACGGAAGGCGGTGAGTACTATCACAATGACATTCGTGTCCACAGTGACAGTGGTGGTCAATGCGGTTGGATTTCGTGGGTGATTCTCTTTTCTGAACCCCGGATTCTCCGTCAAACCGACAGCACCTTCACCACCTTTGACTCTGGAATTACATTGTCCATGAGCTTAATCCAAAGCTATGGCGTTAACTTTTCTCCCGGAAATATAAACAATGAATTTTCAATTAAAAAATTCAGTGTAAATTAAAAGATACAGTCCTTTGAAATTTAGGTACTACTAGCCGTTCTGGACGCGCTTTGCGCGTCCGTCTCGGCCAGCCAAGGGGCTGCGCCCCCTGGACCCCCGATCACTCGCTACGCGAGTGACATTTGGCAGTCGGCTCGCTCCGCTAACCATTTTTCTCAGTGATTGGACATTTAATCACTAAGATGTATACATTTTGGAGACTCTGGAGACAAAAATGATTTCGTCACAGAACCTTGTTGCCGGAGCGTGCCATCATTTGCACATGAATAGATGTGTGGAGATGAAGCGATGATGGGGATCCATCATTTCTTCAAAAACGCATTTGACTGGGACATCGGATGGCGGAAAAAGACAATCCATGAATCTCCTTCCGCGATTTGACTCGCTGAAGTAGCAAAAGTTCATCTTTACCGCTTAAGAAGATTATCGGTGGCGTAAGGGTCTAAAAACTGCTCAATGATAGTAAAATTCAAGTTCCGAATCGCATGAGCCCACTCGTGTTTTTTTTTTATACTTTCATCGCATATAAATTTCTCTGATGTTTTTGTTTTATTCTCTCTGATAACATATTAGTATAATCATATCCTCAATTCATTTCCTTTCCCTTTCCTTTTTCCCTTTTTGTAGCACCTGTATCCATTTACAATTATTATTTTATAATAGCTTTCCCCTAGTATACAACTGATGCTTCAAACGGAATCAGTTGTTTTAATGACATTTCCGGCTAAATCATGGGTTTTCCCAGGAATGCAGTCTCTCGTTCCTCCCGGACTCCATTGTTGCCAGATAAGTTGCTTTTTTAGCACTTTTCCAATTCAAATCCATGTAAAATATTCACATTTGTCGCACAATCTGGTAACCTCTCGAGTGAAATAGAAAAAGGTAGAATCGCTGAAAGTCTGAATCCTCCGAAGTTTATATTAATAATATCTCCGGCCTTGTAAATGAATTCGTAACCATCTAATTTCATTGTTACGATTACAAGTGCAAACCCACGAGGAAATATTCGTCAAAGATTTCATGTGAAGTTCAAAGTTGGAGCTCCGCAGTGATATCAACTATTTAAGGAGGCACTCTTTCAGCTAAATTGGAAGGCTCCGATATAAAAACTGAACGTTTGATTCTTCTTGTCATATTTGTTCCTCAAATGAAAGAAGCTCATCATTATCATTCTCACTATCTTTTTTTAAAATTTACAACCTAATTTGAATATGATTGTTTTTTCAAAACGGAACCGTAGAGGGAACTACACAATTGGTAATAATGATAATGAAAAGGAAACGACAAATATTGTTCTGACGGCGCATTATGGTCCCATAGCCCGATTTAAACGCCATTAAATTAGATATTTATGTTTACACCTTGCAACATGAGTTTTTAGGGATTTTTTGGGTCGCTGAGTGCAAATATGCTAATATTTTCCCAAGAAATTAGTCCAGTCAATAGGGGGTAAAGTAGAGACAATTTCTGAGGATACTCTCTGATAAACTATTCCTATGTATTTTTGACCGCTGAATCCGAATTTCACATTTGCGAACAGATCTGAGGCGAGCCAAAGCCAGCAGCTTAAATAAATGGCCGACATTTGCGTTTTTCGGGCAAAAAACCGAAATAACTCGTATTTTATGGAAATTACGGCAAAAGGAGTTATTTTCAAAATTAAAATTCATAAAATTTTCATTCAAACGAGCCCAAGATCGTTAAGATCGGATGATAACAAATGCCGTTGCAGCGTTGCAAAGTTTCAGGTAAATATTGAGATTAGACAATATTCGTAACTCCCCCTGCGAAAAGAGAGCTTTCAAGGCAATTAATCGTTAAATCGTAGAAAAGTGTAAGTATGAATGATGAAAGGAGTGCAATTTTGAGTTCTTGACTTTCAAGAACGGCAGCGGATAAGGGGGGGAGGAGGTCCGTATGAGCGCGGCTGCAGGGTCCTCCGTTCCTCCCCCATTTTCATGGCTCGGGTGCGGCCAGTCGGCCTTGTCTCTGCGGTTATTACTTTTTCTGTCCTCCACAGGCGCCTTCTCCGGAGGACAAAATCTTGATGTGCCTCCGTAAAGGTATATTCGCTGATGACAGCATTAGCTGCCACCAAGCTAAAGAGACAGGCACTGCTAGCTTATGTCAAAAATATAGTGGGTCAAACTTTTGAGTCTGTTAAGTTCAAGCGCGCCGACCGCTGAAATCTGACCAGCAGTATGAGGAGTTTAATTTGAGTTGAAAACGATGTTGTTCCAATAAACCCTCTCTTATTATTTCGGCGCATTCGTATTATTACAAAATCAGATGAGGAGCTTCAACATTTTTACTCGTACGAACTTCCACCCTAATTACTCTCACTATTTACCGCAGCAGATGACATGCGTAAAGTTACTCTGTCCACAATTCATAATGCATTTACACCGTGTCACGGCTCCCTCTGTGCCCCATTGCCTCTTGTTCCAGCCACTCGTCAATCTCTTCACTTCTCTGCATGTCATAGTCATTGCCCGAACATTCAGCGTCTTCCGGATCATCTACGTCATCTTCCATTAAAAGTGCGTAATATTTTCGCACGAGCCATGACAATACCCGCATACAAGACTGCAATGAAGGCCTTTCTTCCAAAAACCGCGGGCGCCGCGACTTTCTTCAATGTACCTGCATGAGATCTTGTTTAAAATTTTGCTCGTAGCGGGATTTTTCAAGGTAATAATGGGGATGAGGCCATTTCTGCTATTCTTCCACCCCCAGTCACATGCGTATTTCTTGATGCTCATCCATTTTTACGTACTTTGAGGATAGGAGCATGAAATATGGTAGCATCCTTTGAAGGTGGAAGATAAGCGAGATTTTGTACATTGTTGAAATAAGTCCGAACATAGCTTTCATACCTAAATTCAGCCAAAGTTTTTTCAGCTCACCCTTGAAGCCATATAATCGGAGTAAAATTTATTTTTCTGTTTTAGTGATTTCTTCTTGCTTTGAGGCTGACTTTTTCAGCATCTGAGCCGATTCTTTTATTAAAACTGAGGTGTCCTTCAGGGTTGCTAAAAACTTAACTTTGACTTGCCTGAAGAGTGGTGATGTTGTGTCACACCCAGTAAGTAATGACATGAATGAACAGTATGTGTTAGGCTTTAATTTTTTTTGGAGGCTGCCTCGGTTGAAAGGTATTTAAGAAGTCTCACCTTTGCCGGATTTTGGACGAAAATCACTTTTGACTTTACTGGACTGAGCTGCAAAGAGGGCAAGAAAGGTCAATATCTTTTCCTACAATGACAGCAATTTCGCCCTGTTTTGCCATTTCCAAGGCCTTTGAAACAATGATTGTGTCAGTGACTTCTTCTGTCTGAAACACAGACATGGTTTTAGCCCTGAAACGTTTCATGAGCCTTTGGATCAAACGAGAATTGTTTTTGCCGTTTTCCAGAAAATTTGCTTGTGATGTTACTGGGACCATACTTTCATGGAATTTTATTTCCATTGATGCAACTTGTCCTCTTCGCCATCTTCCAAGAGTTTTCATGCTGCATCTTGTAATATCCTTGGGATAGCCGTCCACGGTTACGTTGAAGGAAAGTTATATGAAAAGTGACTGGTCGTCTCTGATCTCTTCGGCATCTTCAAGTACGGAAAAAATACTATGGTTTTAGCCAAAAATCGAGATATGTTGTTTGAGCTCCTCAAAAAATAAATCGACTTTTGGTTTTTTTCTGGAAAAAAATCTTGAAATCGAAGAGATATCCTTTTTTTCAGGAATAAATTTTCTCGCAAACTAAATTTCTATTATACCGTTAAAAAGCTCTTGCTTTTAGCTTTCTAACGGTCTACAGGGTTATCCAAAAGTCACCTACCACCCCTGTAACTTTTTTCCTATTTGAGATGGAAGTTCGAAACTTTGAGAATGTTCCTCGGTTTAAGGTAGCAACTTTTTAGTCCTCCCAAAATTTTGGGGGGCGGGGGCTAACTTTTTTTTCAAATGGCAATCCCCCTTTTGTGATACCTCATTCGAAAGATAATAAAAAAAGAAAATTTTTGGCGCAAACCGCAGGTCAAAATGTTAATTTTTGACAAAATGGCGGCCGGTCAAAGTTCAAAATGGCGGAAATTTGGCATCTCCGTGTTTTATCGGCGGATTGATCTGAAACTCAGAATTTTAGGATTTTTTGGGACGAGAAAAACAATTCTGACATTAGGTTTCCAGAAATAGCAGTCATTCTCAAAGTGGCGACGGTTAAAATGGCGGCTTAGAGCGGGAAGTGGATATTTAGGCTTCTTATCGTCGGATTTGTATGAGATTTGGTATCCGGGGGTATTTCGGCACTAGATGAACGAATCTTTCATTGGATTTTTGAAGTTTTTGAGAACTTTAAAATGGCGGCGAAAAAATTACGGAAAATCCATATCACGGCTGTTTACCGATGGATCCCAAGTAGAAATGTCAGTCCTTTTCAAAATGGCGTCTGTGAAAACGGCGGCTTAGAGCGGGAAGTGGATATTTAGGCTTCTTATCGTCGGATTTGTATGAGACTTGGTACCCGGGGGTATTTCGGCACGAGAAGAACGAATCTTTCATTGGATTTTTGAAATTTTTGAAAACTTATAAATGGCGGCAGAAATGCAAATGGCGATGGTGGATGCGGATTTTCCGTTATTTTTCCGCCACCATTTTGACGATTTTCAGTGTTTCAAAAATCTAATGAAAGATTAATTATTTTCGAGACAAAAACCACCAGAGTATTGACTTTTGTGCCAATCCCAAGTAGGATTTTGCAACGAAAAAATTGCAATTTAAATGAAATAAAATTTCCAGATGATTTCAACTTTCTTGCAAGAAAATTGCAATTATTTTACAACATCTGACCCCCTCATTGTAAAAAAGTTGCAATTTTTTTTTTGCAAAGAAATTTCAATATTGACGACCTTTAAATTTCAACCCCTAAATTTTCCGGGGAAATTATAATAATTCGAACCCATGCTTACCTAATGTCCTACGACGTTTAGCAGCATAAGATACCGGACGCCCTTGAGTGGGCTTGAACCCGACCCGCGAATGTCATAGCGGAGCACTCTTCCACTGAGCTACAGGGAGCTGATGATGAGCTGGGTTGAAATCACGCCTGTTAAGGCTGTTATCGCATGCATTGCGTCAGTGCGTGGCTCAACATTCATCATAGATTTGATTAACGCCGTTTTTCTCAGGCTTCTTTCTTTTGCCTGTTATTTATTTTTTTTCGTGTTATTTATTTTTTTCATATTTTTTTTGTCTGATTTTTTTTTTCGATATCACGTAATAGGTACTCACACTAAATTTACACCGGTGTAAATTACACCACATACTAACTTGAGAACTTAAAAATATTTTCAAAAAATATTTTTAAAATATTTTCAAAACTTTCTTAAGGAATATTTTTAACATGCATGTTTACAGGCAATATTTTTGAATTATTTTAAAAATATTTTTTGTAAACATTTTCAAAATATTCCTTTAAAATGTTTTAAAAATATTTTGAAAATATCTTAATTACAATATTGCCATGAAAATATTTTGATAAAAGTGACAATATTTTCAAAATATGTTGGGCTATACGGGTTAGGTGAGACATTTAAGTCGAAAAAACTTTAAAACAACTAGAGAATTGGATGCCAGGTACATGGCGTGAATTTGTTACAACATGATTGCACCGAAATTGCAGTCTTTATAGTGCCTTGAAAAAGAAGGTTAGGCAACAAGCATAATCTACATTTCTTGCAAACTTATTGCAATAAAATTGCAACTTTTTAAGCGCCTTCAAATGAACGTATAGGCAACAAGCAAAAATTGCAATCAACTCACAATCCATTGCAATGAAATTGCAATCCATGCTACTTGGGATCCATCGGTAAACAGCCGTGATATGGATTTTCCGTAATTTTTTCGCCGCCATTTTAAAGTTCTCAAAAACTTCAAAAATCCAATGAAAGATTCGTTCATCTAGTGCCGAAATACCCCCGGATACCAAATCTCATACAAATCCGACGATAAGAAGCCTAAATATCCACTTCCCGCTCTAAGCCGCCATTTTAACCGTCGCCACTTTGAGAATGACTGCTATTTCTGGAAACCTAATGTCAGAATTGTTTTTCTCGTCCCGAAAAACCCGAAAATTCTGAGTTTCAGACCAATCCGCCGATAAAAAACGGAGATGCCAAATTTCCGTCATTTTGAACCTTGACCGGCCGTCATTTTGTCAAAAATCAACATTTTGACCTGCGGTTTGCGCCAACAAGTTTCTTTTCTTATTATCTTACGAATGAGGTATCACAAAAGGGGGGTTGCCATTTGAAAAAAAAAAGTCAGCCCCCGCCCCCCTGAGGAGGCCCCTCAAAATTTTGGGGGGACCAAAAAGTTGTTACCTTAAACCGAGGAACATTCCCAAAGTTTCAAACTCCTATCTCAATTCAGAAAAAAGTTACAGGGGTGGTAGGTGACTTTTGGATAACCCTGTATAGTTTTTGTAATTTGGAGGAACCTGACCGCCTTTAAACTGAGGTGACTTTTGGATAACCCTGTATAGTTTTTGTAATTTGGAGGAACCTGACCGCCTTTAAACTGAATTTTACTGCAAAATATCAAGGAATGTTCTACCAACTCGGACGGCCAGATTCCTTGAATTTATCTCTTTCATTTTTGAAGTTATTAAATAAAAATTATACACATTCTCAGGCCACATTCTCAGCTTTCTATTGGTATAAGAATTTTTGAATTTCGAACAACTCAACGCCGGCACATAGGAATTTTTCGAAACCATGTCAAAAAACGAAGAAAAACGGGTGGCTCCAGTCAAAGTCAATTTCTCGCCGCCCATATGCACCAAAATAAAAAACCAACATGTCGTTGGAAAGCTGAAATCGTCAGCCTTCAAATGGTACCATGGTTTTTTTTGTAGCGTTATAAATCATGAGTAAAAATAGGAATCTCCGTCGAAGACGAAACCTTGGATTTTGGCTACTCTTTTTTGTGGGGAGGCATCTCTTAATTTTTCCCCTGTAATTTTTGGGTGATTATGGTCACTCTGAACATTACCTGAGAGTCCTGTGTCCCATTAGACACATAATGAATCTCACCTGACTCACAATCAGTGAAAATGCATGGTTGTCAAATTTGGCCATTTATCATGGCTTTTCCAAATTACCTAATGTATAATTATCCTGTTTTTGGCTACAAAATTGAGTCATAATCGGTGCGAGGTCAATCGAAAATAGAAAGCTCGAGTCGTTAAGAACATATGAAAAGGCTGTTCATCGATTTTTTTTTTGGGGGGGGGGGGGGCACTTTCAACAATTTATGCAAGAAAAAATGTAAAAAAGATGACGATTCAGCTAATTTAAACACAGCAAACCTATTGTTAAACAGAAATTAAGTTTACTTCATTACCTAAAACAATGTCGCAAAACATAGCGCAATAGAATGAACAACATACAAAAAAATCAGTCTTAGTAAGTAGTCTTAGTAAAATTAATAGTAAATATTATAATAAAATATAAACACGATGAACAGCCTTTTCATATGTTCTTAACGACTGGAGCTCTCTATTTTCGATTGACCTCGCACCGATTATGACCCAATTTTGTAGCCAAAACCACAATAATTATCATAATATAAACGGTTTGTAATAGGTAATTTGGAAAACCTATGATAAATGGCCAAATTTGACAACCATGCGTTTTCACTGAGTCAGGTGTGATTCATAATGTGTCTAATGGGACACAGGACTCCCATGTGATGTTCAGAGTGACCAAAATCCCCCCAAAAATTACAGGGGAAAAATTAAGAGATGCCTCCCCACAAACTAGAGTAGCCAAAATCCAAGGTTTCGTCTTCGACGGAGATTCCTATTTTTACTCATGATTTATAACGCTACAAAAAAAACCATGGTACCATTTGAAGGCTGACAATTTCAGCTTTCCAACGACATGTTGGTTCTTTATTAAGGTGCATATGGGTGGCGAGAAATTGACTTTGACTGGAGCCACCCGTTTTTCTTCGTTTTTGTCATGGTTTCGAAAAATTCCTATGTGCCGGCGTTGAGTTGCTCGAAATTCAAAAATTCTTACATCAATAGAAAGCTGAGAATGTGGCCTTTCTAACGGTGTATAATTTTTATTTAATAACTTCAAAAATGACAGAGATAAATTCAAGGAATCCGGCCGTCCGAGTTGGTAGAAAATTCCTTGATATTTTGCAGTAAAATTCAGTTTATAGGCGGTCAGGTTGCTCCAAATTACAAAAACTATAGACCGTTAGAAAGCTAAAAGCAAGAGCTTTTTAACGGTATAATTGAAATTTAGTTTGCGAGAAGATTTGTTCCTGAAGAAAAAGGATATCTCCTCGATTTCATGATTTTTTTTAGAAAAAAACCTAAAAGTCTATTTATTTTTTGAGGAGCTTGAACAACACATTTCGATTTTTGGCTAAAAACATAGTATTTTTACCCTACTTGAAGGTGCCGAAGAGATTGGAGACGACCAGTCACTTTTCACATAACTTCCCTTCAACGGAGCCGTGCGCCGAAAACGATCTAAGAATTAGCGGAACATACTTCGATTTCACATAGGACACATAGTTGTTGCATCTTGATCAAAATGCCTCATTTTGTCTCCATCACTCGATGGAGCAAAAAACGGACATCTATGACATAAGTAGTATTCTTGTCATCAATTTTATCTACACACGGTGTAAACGCAAAAACACATCATAAAATGTGGACACAGTTCCTTTAATACGCATGCTATTACGCATTTGCTAAGGTCAACGAAAGGGTACAGGGTGAGAGTTTGACAAACAATGTTGAAGTTCCTCATCTAATTTTTTATTAACAGTTATGCGCCGAAATAATAAGAGAGGGTTCTTTGGAACAATATAGTTTAAAACTCAAATTGAACCTCTATACTGGAGAACCAAGGCCGACTGACCGCACCCGAGCCATGAAAATGGGGGAGGAACGGAGGACCCTGCAGCTGCGCTCATACGGACCTCCCCCCCCCCCCCTTATCCGCTGCCGTTCTTGAAAGTCAAGAACTCAAAATTGCACTCCTTCTATCATTCATACTTACACTTTTCTACGATATAACGATTAATTGCCTTGAAAGCTCTCTTTTCGCAAGGAAAGTTACGAAAATTGCCTAACCTCAGTATTTGCCTGAAACTTTGCAACGCTGTAACGGCATTTGTTATCATCCGATCTTAACGATCGTGGGCTCGTTTTTATGGAAATTTTATGAACTTTAAT
The DNA here is from genome assembly GCF_918797505.1 of Bemisia tabaci. Classification (NCBI taxonomy): domain Eukaryota; kingdom Metazoa; phylum Arthropoda; class Insecta; order Hemiptera; family Aleyrodidae; genus Bemisia; species Bemisia tabaci. The sequence continues at coordinate 33,043,134 of NC_092794.1, forward strand.
TTTGAAAATAACTCTTTTTGCCGTAATTTCCATAATATACGAGTTATTTCGGTTTTTTGCCCGAAAAACGCAAATGTCGGCCATTTATTTAAGATGCCGGCTTTGGCTCGCCTCAGATCTTTTCGCAAATGTGAAATTCGGATTCAGCGATCAAAAATGCATAGGAATAGTTTATCAGAAAGTATCCTCAGAAAGTGTCTCTACTTTACCCCCTATTGACTGGACTTCTTGGGAAAATATTAGCATACAGTAGATATCGGTTAATACGACATCGGTTAATACGACATATCGGCTAATACGACGGATTTCGTTTTCCCCGGCGAAACTCCATAAGTTAATACGACAACGGTTAATACGACATATCGGCTAATGCGACGAAATCCCGTGACCCCTTGAATGTCGTATTAACCGATATCTACTGTATTTGCACTCAGCGACCCAAAAAATCCCTAAAATCTCATGTTGCAAGGTGTAAACATACATATCTAATGTTCTGCCATTTATTGAAGATGACGGCTTTGGCTCGCCGCAGATCTTTTCGCAAAAGTGAAATTCCGATTCAGCGATCAAAAATACGTAGGAATACAGTAGAAATCGGATACAACGACCCTCTAGGGACCGGCCAAATTTGGTTGTTTTATCCGATTGTCTCTATAACCAAATGGGATCTCATCCGTGGGCCTCTCCAAATTGCAGGTCGTTATAACCGATAAGTCGTTACAAGCGATGTCATAATATCCAATTTCCACTGTAGTTTATCAGAAAGTCTCCTCAGAAATTGTCTCCCTACTTAGCCCCTATACGTGCTCTATTGACTGGACTAAATCCATTTTTAACATTTTTATACTTTCTTATAACTTTGGCAGTACCTTGTTGACATACCCCAAATTGAGGGAAACTCAAAAAATAGCCGCGATGGTGTAGTGGATAGCGCATCTGACCCACGTGAATGGAGTCCTGAGTTTGATACTCGGGGGAAAAAATATATATATTTTTTTTTTTTTTTTTTACGCTTAAAAATTAAATCCTGCATTGGATGGACTTTAAGGAGCTTAATGTGGGAGAACTTCGTCTTATACTGCTACTATCAAGGGAACTTGAAAAAGACCGCTCAGAATACATAATCCTTCAGCGTTTCATGGCTCCGAAGGCCTGCTTTTAAGTCCCACCAATCGGCCGTTTGAAATAATTTTCGTCTGACAAGCTAAACTTGAGCTTAAATATATCTATTCTGACAAACTATTTGTTTAAAACATGGTAAAACGTCAAAAAAAACTTGTACGGGACCTCAAAGTGGCTTCACGAGACGACTTCATCGCTCGGGAGTCCTATTTTCCAGTCCCACTGGCTCGGTTGTTTGAACTTGTTTCCGTCTGCCAAGCTAAACTTGAGCTTAAATGTATCAATTCTGATAGATTTTGTGTTAAAAATATCGTAAAACGTCAAAAAAAAGAAAACTATTACAGGACCTCAAAGTGGCCTCCCGAGGCGACTCTTCGCTGTACTTGAGCTCAAGTTTCAATTCCTCCCGATCAGTCCCATCAAATCGTATTATTCTGTCTGGGCTTTAGGCTCTAAGGCATCCGTTTTGATGGAATATGACAATGGAACATGATAAAATGCATGGTGAATGCCGTATGATATTTTATAGTAGTAAGTGCTAAGAAACGCGAAAACGTCATTTTTTATGATCAATAACTGGAGGCGATGGCGGATGACGGATCTGCCACTCGGACCACAAGGTAGTCCAGAGTCATGACAATAACTTCCGACTAAAATTACGAGGTGCAAAGTATATTTTTTGGGTCCTACTTTCGCGATTTTACTAAAAAAACTGACTGTGTCCAAGGGTTAGTCTAAAGCAACAGATGTGACGAAAAAGAGTAATTTCATCATGTTACATCTTCAACATACCCTATATTTTGTGATTAAGGTGCCCAAACACTTTCAGGTACAGCGAAACAACGCGTACAAACCTTTAAACACAGCACTGCCGCTAGGTAACTGGGATCGTGCTCGAAAGTGCTCCGCGCGCCGCACTTCCTGCGCTTGTCACATCTTAGTTTCAGTGTTTTAATCGAAGTGATATTTTACAGGAGTCCTCTCTACAGTATGTACTACCGATCTACGTCTTAAAATCGAACTTTTACCAAACTTCATTTTTTCGATTTATTGCCGCTTAAATCGGGCAATGGGGCCCTAGTGCGGCGTCAATGAGGACTTCTAATCAAGAAGAAAATAATAATTCTGAATGATAATCTTATGGATCTGTAAATTTTTTCACGTTTCATTTAATCATGTTTTTTTTAAAATATTTTTTATGGCAGGGGTTAATTAATAATCAACTGAGGATTAATGGGGAATCAACAAGGGGTTGATTAATAATCAACGAGGGAGGGGGGCTAATAGCCCCCCTCCCTCGGTCACCCGGTCACTGAGCGTGAGGTAAATGCAGCGATCGAAACTGCGGCACAACATAGATGTTGAGGACATCGAAAGAGTCTTGCGTGCGCGGCACCTTCATACAGCGTGCGCTTGCTCTTCTCGTCTCTCCGCCCCTCCCCCCCTCACCCCCGGCCCCCTGGCTATGACGAATTTCTTCATAACTTTTGAAATAGTTTGACAGAGTACAATTGTCGTGTTGATTCAGTTGTTATAAGCCTTAGGCCTTGTCTCCACGGGACGTTTTCATGGGATTTGTCCCACGTTCGAATCGCAGGAATGAAACTTCTGGGATTTTTCCCAGTTACCGTCTCCACGGGACGGGGCTCATACAGTCCTGCGACTAGTTTGCGCGGGAAGATAAATTAGTTAAAGTCGAGTATTTAACCGGGATTAAAATAATAATTGCATTCAAATGACAATTAGACACATTTTTTAACTAAACAAACATTAACAATGTAGTAATGAATAAAATATCGCAAGATTCGTTTTCACTTCTTCTTCTTCTCTCAGTGGATCCTAGGGGTACAAGTACCATACTTGGTACTGGGAAAAATATTGATTAACTCAATATTTTTCCTAGAGTCCCTTTATACCCAGAGTTAAGACAAGTCACTTTTGGTTGGGCCAGGGTTGGGCTGAAAGTGGCCTAAAAAAAAATCCAATTCTGATTGGTTCTCGCTCATGGAGGCCGAAACGAGTGCACCAAGATGGCGGTACCTCGAATTTGAACAAGAATAATGAAAATATTACCTGATTGTGGTTTATCAAGAGTAAATTGTTATTTCCATCGGTCCAAAATGAAAATAGATTAAGAAATTATTCACAAACCAATCCCATTTGCTTTTTAATTGATCAATTTGTTGATGTTGTTGTTTTTGTGTGACAGACATCGCAGGATTCCTGATCCTTATCCCTCAATATCGTTCGTTTGGGTGCACTCGTTTCGGCCTCCATGGCCAGCCAAGGCCGGCTGCCAGTCAGCTGATAATCGAGTTGTCTTAACTCTGGGTATAAAGGGACTCTAATTTTTACCAACTTCGTAAGTGGGATTTTTCCCCGGGACAAATCTCGTGAAACGGCTCGTGGAGACAAGGCCTTAATCACGCATTCACAGCTCTAAAGAAAATCACGGGCTTTAAATCTAAGTCTCCCTTACCTCCCTTCCTAAGTGCCCTCTTGGTCAAGATGGGGGGGATTAGTGGCTGGGTCATTCCACGTCAACTGTGCCAGGCTCGGAACCCGACCCCCTCCGATTTGGCTGAAAATTGGTATACGGGGTCTTTACATCATTATAAGAAACTAATTTGAAGGGTTTTCCCATCCGACGCCCCGTTCGCGAGATATCGACCCCCAAAGATGGGGTGAATTTTAGCGATATTCAAAAAAGCCCGTTTTAGCGATTCTCATTTTCTCGACTTCCCTCTCTTTGACTCTCCATAGCGAGACTCTGTATCAATCCATCATACTTTGAAAGAGTGTTTCTAGACCAATTTTTCATGTAGATTCTGAATATGCCATCAAAATTGAGCTAAAAATTATTTAAACGGCCGTAATTTAGAGTTTTTTAAAATTTACGATTTTTTCGCCATTCAATGTTCAAACTGAATCATCTAAAAAACAGTCTCTCCGATTTTCGATTTTTTTTTATACTTCAAGCTAACCTGTCAAATCAGGAAAGTATCAGGAAAATCGGAAAAATCGGACGTTTTATTAGGAATTTTTCTTACGCGAATCTCCGCTACGGAGAAGTCTTATTGTTTTTTGCCTACCGTGCCAGGAGTCGTCGCGCCGTCTTTGTTTCTGATAATTTCTCGCCCATAGCGCCTGTGTCGCATAGTGAAGGCCTCGTCGCAGTGTCGCTGTCTTTGCAAAATCAAAATTTTTTGTCTATCTTCAGCGCCTGTATTTTATTTTAAATAGTTTATGTTGGTCTTTTTTTTTAATGTGGCCGATACTCTGACAAATCACTATTTTTATCAAAGTTTTGAAGTTATTCTTAATTTTTTCGCATTTTTTGTGACGTACGTACAAGGACACCACACAATGGAATCTATGGACAGTTGGTAGTAGTATCTTACTATGGACTTTTTTCTCTCTCAATTTTTGTTAACCTCAAAGCTGGGCCACAAATATTATCCGGAATTTCGAAGTAGCTGGAAAGCTGGAGATAAGACATTCTGGGTAATCGACGTTTACTTGCGTTTTTATCACTTTATAATAGTTTCTAATCATAAGATTTTTATTAGAAAAGAGCCTCGCCAAGTTTCGCCCCTTTTTTTTTATACCCGAGTTGGTCAACCGGACAGTGCTCATATGAAAGCCTATGGTAAGGCAAACTTCCATGCAAAGTTTCAACTTGAAGTGACCCCTGGTTTAGGCTGTACAGCGTTGCCAATTTTCCAGTTTCATGTGCTAAAATCAAGGATATTGGACTATTAGTCCGGTGCATAAGTAGACTAGTACACCCAAGTTGGTCAACGAGACAGGGCTCAAATGAAAGCTTATGGTAAGGCAAACTACCAGGAAAAGTTTCAACTTGAAGTGAAACCTCGTTTAGACTGTACAGCGTTGTCAATTTTCCATTTTTATGCGCTAAACTCACGAAATACTGAATCGTCATGGTTCAACAGACTATTATACCCGAGTTGGTCAACGAGACAAGGCTCAAACGAAAGCTTATGGTAAGGCAAACTTCCAGGAAAAGTTTCAACTTGAAGTGAAACCTCGTTTAGACTGTACAGCGTTGTCAATTTTCCATTTTTATGCGCTAAACTCACGAAATACTGAATCGTCATGGTTCAACAGACTATTATACCCGAGTTGGTCAACGAGACAAGGCTCAAACGAAAGCTTATGGTAAGGCAAACTTCCAGGAAAAGTTTCAACTTGAAGTGAAACCTCGTTTAGACTGTACAGCGTTGTCAATTTTCCATTTTTATGCGCTAAACTCACGAAATACTGAATCGTCATGGTTCAACAGACTATTATACCCGAGTTGGTCAACGAGACAAGGCTCAAACGAAAGCTTATGGTAAGGCAAACTTCCAGGAAAAGTTTCAACTTGAAGTGAAACCTCGTTTAGACTGTACAGCGTTGTCAATTTTCCATTTTTATGCGCTAAACTCACGAAATACTGAATCATTGCGTTCGGAATTCAATTTTCTCCGACTGTAGCGTGCGTGCATTTACTATCGAGTCGTAATGTTTAGCCCATAGTTATCAAAGTTATAGCCCATGAAGGTACGTTTTCCCCCAAAAATCTCGGAAAAACCCTAATTTTATGTTAAAAAAATTAATAATAAATTGACAACACTGCTTCGAAAAGTTTATGATGGCCCTTAGTTGCGCTTCTATTCGATCTCAGGGTAGTATTCAGCTCGTAGACCGATGAACTAGTTTGTTTGATTATGATGCATTGGACTATTAGTCCCGAATTTCTTCATTTTGGCACATAAAAATGGAAAATTGGCAACGCTGTACAGCCTAAATGAGGTTTTACTTCAAGTTGAAACTTTTCCCAAAAGTTTGCCTTACCATAAGCTTTCGTTTGAGCCTTGTCTCGTTGACCAACTCGGGTATAATAGTCTGTTGAACCATGATGATTCAGTACTTCGTGAGTTTAGCGCATAAAAAAGGAAAATTGGCGACGCTGTACAGCCTAAACGAGGTTTCACTTCAAGTTGAAACTTTTCCTGGAAGTTTGCCTTACCATGAGCTTTCGTTTGAGCCTTGTCTCGTTGACCAACTCGGGTATAATAGTCTGTTGAACCATGACGATTCAGTGTTTCGTGAGTTTAGCGCATACAAATGGAAAATTGGCAACGCTGTACAGCCTAAACGAGGATTCACTTCAAGTTGAAACTTTTCCTGGAAGTTTGCCTTACCATAAGCTTTCGTTTGAGCCTTGTCTCGTTGACCAACTTAGGTATACTAGTCTGTTGAACCATGACGATTCAGTATTTCGTGAGTTTAGCGCATAAAAATGGAAAATTGACAACGCTGTACAGTCTAAACGAGGTTTCACTTCAAGTTGAAACTTTTCCTGGTAGTTTGCCTTACCATAAGCTTTCGTTTGAGCCCTGTCTCGTTGAACAACTTGGGTGTACTAGTCTACTTATGCACCGGACTAATAGTCCAATATCCTTGATTTTAGCACATGAAACTGGAAAATTGGCAACGCTGTACAGCCTAAACCAGGGGTCACTTCAAGTTGAAACTTTGCATGGAAGTTTGCCTTACCATAGGCTTTCATTTGAGCACTGTCCGGTTGACCAACTCGGGTATAAAAAAAGGGGCGAAAAAACACCACTTTTTGGCGAGGCTCTTTAGTCTCCGCATGCAATTATGCAATAAATGTAGTTTTTACAAGAAAAATCAGGAAAATAACAGGAATTTTCAAAATGAAAAAAAAATCAGGATTTTTTTATATAGTAGCAGGAAAAATCAGGAAAATATCAGGATTTTTCAAGATTAAAAAATACTAAACACCCTGGATCCTAGAGGTTTTTCTTACTAATCAGCCCGCCATAAAGATAATTTTATTTAAGATATGACGTACGTACCTTCATCCATCTCTGCTTCAATCACAAGACAGAAAAAATGGCCTTATTTAAAATTAAAACGAATTAAAACCTAACTCCACCTTCTTTAATACTTCGGAATCGAGTAGGTAAGTACATGAAGCTTCTTCTTATGAGCATCGTTCTGCTTTTATTCTGATTTTTTCTCCGAAGTAAAGAAAGAGCCGAAAACCTAAAATTATGGCGTTGCGGTGCCGTTAGTCTTGCAGGTTTGGTTTAACTGGGGCGTGGGTTGAATTGATTGATAGGTCATCACTATATACTTTTAGAATAAAGATTTGTACACTTTCTCATGATCATGGCCCATTTCTCAAATGCTGCTTGCTTCAGTGAAATCATAGACCTGTTTTCAGGGTAAAACTGATCGGTCAAGTATCAGCTTCTTCCATTTTGATTTAGCTAGGAAATGCTTTTCGCACCGGCGCTGTTAAGCTTTAATTTTCTGTTTTTAGCGCAAAAAAACAGAGCGATGCTCGTAAGAGAAAGCTCCATGTACTAACCTACAGGATTCCGAGGTATAAAAAAAGGTGGAATTTCGGAAATAAAGAAAACTAGAAAAACTTCACCTCAAATGATATCAACAAGTTTGAGGTTTGAAGCTGAAATATTGGTATGATGAAGTAAAGTTCAATCTGTAAAGTTTAATCTGCAAAGGCAACTCATTCCATAACGAATCTATGCACCAGGTAAGGAGGAGGGGATTGTGGCTGGAATTAAGTTTCCATAATTTGGCTGTAATTTTGAAACGTAGAGGCTACGGAAAATTTTGACCTCAAGGAGGGGTATCGATAAGGGCCTTTTTTGGCCCCCTCCTAGACTCTGGAAATTTATGCGGATTTTCCAAGTTGACTCAATATAGTTTACGGAAATAAACATGATTTAGCCCTTAAGCCACTGGATATGTGTTAAACGGTTGCCTAAACATAGGTCTGCAGGCGTATTTTAGCGAAAATTTGTGTTTTTCTATCGCTCAGAGGCTTTTTTGACACCGAGCGCATCGTCTAACTAAAACGAGCTTTTGATATGTTATCAAGGAGGCTTTAGGACATTTTTTCGGCCTGTTTTGGTTTTAAGTAGATGATGCGCTCACAGTTAAAAAAAACGTTTTACAAAAATCGACGTTTAAAGGACATCCGCAATAATCTTAGCGAAACACGTCTCTCGAACTGTATGCACGCTATTTATATTATCGAGCGCAGTTATCAAGCCTTGTTAGACTCTTACAGGGAGATTTCCCTCAATTGTGTCCAAAAAAAATTGAATTTTCCATACAAACAGCTGTGAAGATAACGGATTTTGGAGTAGTGGAGGCATATTTTCACTAAACGCATAACATCAACTTAAATATGGAAATTTATGCGGGTTTTCCAAGTTGACTCAATGTAGTTTACGGAAATAATCATGACTTAGCCCATAGGCCACTGGATACGTGTTAAACGCTTGCCTAAACATAGGTCTGCAGGTGTATTGTAGCAAAAATTTGTGCTTTTCTATCACTCTGAGGCTTTTTTGACACCGAGCGCAGCGTCTAATTAAAACGAGCTTTTGATACGTTATCAAGGACGTCTTAGGACATTTTTTAAGCTTGGTTTGGTTTTAGTTAGATGATGCGCCCATAGTTAAAAAAAACTTTATCAAAAGTCGACGTTTAAGAGACATCCGAAAAAATCATAGGGAACACGTCTCTCAAACTGTATGCACCCTACGTATATTATCAAGGTCAGTTATCAAGCCTTGTTAAACCCTTTCAAAGAGATTTTCTTTAATTGTAGCCAAAAAAAACCCTAAAGACGAAATTCCCTAAGATTTTTGCGGATATCCCTTAAACGTCGATTTTTGAAAAAGTTTTTTCAAGTCTCTGAGTGATAGAAAAACACAAATTTTCGCTAAAATACGCCTGCAGACCTATGTTTAGGCTACCGTTTAACACATATCCAGTGGCCTTTGGGCTAAATCATGTTTATTTCCGTAAACTATATTGAATCAACTTGGAAAACCCGCATAAATTTCCAGATTCTAGGAGGGGGCCAAAAAAGGCCGTTATTGATACCCCTCCTTTTATACATTTATACATTTTGAGGTTTGAAAACGGAAACACTTGTTGAGATTTTGGAAGTTTTTTTTTCCTTTCTTCAGAATTCATGATCTGGTACGGAGATTTCATAGTCTTGACTGGATTTTTATTCTTTTTTGGGTTTTTGGTGGTTTATTATTTAAATATTTTCTTTGAATGGAGGATGATAGAGAACGGATGCTTATAGACTCAAGAGATCTTTAAGTCATGGTTTCAGTTTGAAGTAGATCCTGAGACCTCAAGTTTAATAAAACTCAGTTAGACCTATCTTACTGGAGAGAATTTCTGCAGGTTGTCGTTCAACAATGCTTCATAGGTACTTTTTGATCACATTAACTAAGTACCCCTGTGTTATTGTAAAAAACTCAGGGAATGATAAAATGAAATTTTGCTGCCCACCCCATGAATATATCTTGAAAAGGAAGTAATAGGTTTGTCGCTTGCAAGAGATACAGCCAACTAAATACACTTTTTAAAGCGAAATTCGCTTGAAAATCACGCTGGGCTCATCAAAAAAGTCTGTAATCTACTCCTTCGCGCGCAATGTGCATAGTATGTAACACGCTTTTTCTTTACCGCGTATGCGGGCAGTTTTTCTTGGTGACCGGTAGTCAGGTTTGCCTGGAGAGAGACCTAACCTAAATAATCTAGCAATCTCGGGAACTGTTGTAAACTCATTTTGCGTAAGATTTCAATTGACTGTAAGCTTTGGTTTTTGCATAATACATGGTTCGAGTGGCCTGGAAACGTGCTTGATTTTGAAATTAATTTTCAAGGCCTTGAAAGTGCTTGATTTTTGAGGAGAGCGCTTGAAAATTACTGGAAATTTACTTTTCCCCAATTTTCAATGGTTTATTCTCGACCAGAATTTCTGGTGGTTCTCATTTTTCGACTTTTCAAAAATATGAGGTGTGATCCCCTAAAAACTTGGCTTTTATTAACCTACAAAAAATTCCAACCGGATCGGATCATCTTAAGTGGTGCTGCAGCGGCCCACTTGTTCCTGAGCGGTAACTTCATATTTTGAAAAAACGCATGCTTCCGTTAAATCGCAATTTTTTTCCCCTTTGAATTGTTGTTACTGCTTTTAAATTTTTTGAGATAACACACTTTTTAAGGTGATTCACGAAAAAAAGTGACACAATTGACTCCATCACTTTCAAATTGCCCCTTTCCCCCCTTCGAAGTGGCGCCACATCGTGCGATTTTGCCGATTTTTTGTTACATTTTCCAGGCACGGTTTGCCTGAACGAGTACTTTTCGACAAGTCAAAAACAAAAAATTTTCAGATTCTTGAACTGTAGTGCCGAGTCATTGAAGCCAAAAAGAAAAACATTCTTTCGAGCTCCTGGAAAATAAACTTGACTTAAAGGTACCTATCTGGGGCTAAAATGGGCAAATGGCCGGTAGTAAGTCCGGTCACATTACTGAAAAGAAATGTCCTCGATAGTAGTAATACCTGGGTTTCTTAGATATGTTTATTCGACGTACTAGTACACTAATACCACCGTTTAATGCCTGGGTTTCTTAGGTATGATTATTTGAAGCACGAGTACACTATTACCACCGTTTTCAATCTTATCGTAAATTTTGGAAGCCAAAAATTACCTCTCAGAGCCGAAAACTGCGCAATTTATGTACAAAGCTCCTCAAAAAATGACCTGCATTTTAGGCAGCCGATCTGACCATCCAACCCAGTTTTAATTGAAGCTCATAATAACTGAAAGCTCAGAGAAAACTTTCAAGATGAGAGGAGGAACGGCTTCCAAGTTATGAGGGAGATTAGGAGGGAAGACAGGCCAATATGCTATCTAATATTTGCTGTTTTCTCGTTGAATTGATGTTATCGTGGCTTTTAGTCATAGCTCACACATGTTCAGCATTGCGAAAATTCACTATTTTACGGTTAAAATTGAAATTTCACATCTGGGAGTCGATATATCGATTCGTATTTTAGATTTTTTCTCAATTTGACTTGGAACATTGGTGGTTGGATGTCCAAAAACGTCATACTGGGAACCGGGTGGTTGTATCTTCAATGGCTATTGGTTGTCGGATGGTAACTTCAAAATTGGCTCATCCAAGTCAGATGATAATGAAAGTAAAGCATGTGTAATTTGCGGCGGAAAGTCCTTTAAAATTGTAATGATGAGCGAATCCGCTGTCAAAAGTCACTTGAAACGGTAAAAATATCTAGAAATCGCTCGGCGCTTTGGAAACAAACCTTTTTAACAACAGAGAAGTGTTTATTTGTGGATCAAGCAAAGTTCTACGATACAGGGAGAAAACTGTACGCTTAGGAACAAATTATGAAAAAGTGCTTGAGAATGCTTGAAAATTCTTAAACAAGTGCTTCAAAAGAACTTGATTTTATAATCTTGAGACCGCACGAACCATGTAATAAAGGAAGAAAAAGGAAACCAACACTTGAAAACGATTGAAATCAAATAATAGAAAAAGTTAGTGAAATCATTCATTCACTTGGGTCAGTTTTTTTTATTCCTCTGCTTGTCCAAACCTGGTCCAAGGTGACTGAGAAAAACTGCCCGCTGACGCGGGAAACTTGAAAAAGCATGTCACGAACTACACAGATTGCGCTCCAAGGAATGGATTTCAGACTTTTTTGACGTGCCCATTGTGATTTTCGTGTGATTCAACCAGTCAAGAGTATATTTATTTGGCTGTATTTCTTGCGTGCAACAAGCCCATTTTAGATATCACGTGCTAGGTATCATTTTCTACTATGAAATGAATGCTCTATGAATAATCATAGAATATACAAAACATAGGCTTAGTGGCCACTTCATTATTCCATGAATATTCCCAGAATATCTGTAGATATTCTATGAATATTCAAGAACCGAGGATATTGTATGAATATTCTCTGCAAAGTGTGTGCTATCTGGATGACTTTAGCTCGACAAAATCAGAGCTGTGTCTGTGAGGCCAGAGCTGCCTTATATTAGAGAAGAAAGACCGTGCCTGTGAAGCAGAGTTTCAGATGCTTACGTAATATGCACGTTGTTTTGAATGCCTGATTTGACCTTAGTTGATCGTGTTATTTTTGCGATCAGGGAATTTGAATTTAGTGTTTGTAATGGAAGAAATACTACTTTTTTTTATAAATTTCGATTCCATTTTATAAAATTTCGATGTGTTCAGTGTGTTTCGGGTGAAATTTTGTTGGGAAAACATTGCTTTAAATGGTCTAATTTTTACTCTGTCCTATGGTCCATTAGGAGGATGGATCTTTAAATTTTTAAAGTCAGGTAAGTGAAAGAGGAGGCTTGCACTCACATTTAATCTGACTGTATTTTCAATGTCCGTTCATAGATCAAAATGCGGGTCATTTATGTGATGTATTTTTCCTCTGTTTAAGCATGAAGCTGTATCGTCAGGGAACTATGAGATCGCTAAAATTTTGCTGGAAGCTGGAGCCTGGGTGTTTGTTCCCGGTTACAATTTTGAAACTGTCCTTCATACAGCCTTGTACAAAACCGAAGAGTTTGTCAAGTTGATGATGAGTTACAAGCCTGACGTGGAAGCTAGAACTATTTATGGCCAAACTCCCTTGTAAGTATTATATGGAGAGAATCAATATTACGTTAATTTTCTTCAAAAATGTTTCAGTTATAGAGTGAAATTTCGCAGTGACAAGATATTTCTAGCCCGAAAGCAAGTAAAATGAACCAGCCAGTAAAAAATCGACTTTCACTGTGTATTAGCCGTCCTGGACGCGCTTTGCGCGTTCAGAACGGCCAGCCAAGGGGTTGCGCCCCCTGGACCCCCGATCACTCGCTACGCGAGTGACATTCGGCTCGCTCCGCGAGCCATTTTTCTCAGTGATTGGGCATTTGATCACTAAGATGTATACATATTGGAGACTCTGGAGGCAAAAATGATTTCGTCACAGAACCTTGTTGCCGGAGCGTGCCATCATTTGCACATGAATAGATGTGTGGAGATGAAGCGATGATGGGGATCCATCATTTCTTCAAAAACGCATTTGACTGGGACGTCATCCCATTGGGTGGCGGAAGAAGACAATCCATGGATCTCCTTCCGCGATTTGACTCGCTGAAGTAGCAAAAGTTCATCTTTACCTCTTAAGAAGATTATCGGTGGCGTAGGGGTCTAAAAACTGCTCAACGATAGTATAGTTCGAGTTCCGAATCGCAATGAGCCCACTTGTGTTTTTTTCTTATATTTTCATCGCATATAAATTTCGCTGATGTTTTTGTTTTATTCTCTCTGATTGCAAATTAGTAATCATATCCTCATTTCATTTCCTTTCCCTTTCCTTTTTCCTTTTTTTTTTGTAGCATCTTGGTCCGTTTACAATTACTATTATTATTATTATATTATTTTTTTTTTTTTTTTTTTTTTTTTTTTTTTTTTTTTTTTTTTTATTACTTTTATTATTATTATTATTATTATTTTATTATTACTCAATATAAAGCTGCTGTTCCCACTCACAATGCCCCCCCTAGATAAAAATTGGCCCAAGCGATTTCCTTTAAAATTGGTACACGCTTAGCTATTGTAATGAGGAGTTGATTAAAATTATTCCCACTCAAATCCGCTGCTTAGGACGCCCGCAAGAGCGAAAAGTTGTTTCTCCATATAGTATTACATTGGAGATACGCGGTTGTTTACGCGCATCGCGCCGAACAGGTTCAATCCTGTTGCGTGACGTCACTGCCTTATAGACGATACTCAATATAAAGCTGCTGTTCCCACTCAGTATGCCCCCCCTAGATAAAAATTGGCCCAAGCGATTTCCTTTAAAATTGGTACACGCTTAGCTATTGTAATGAGGAGTTGATTAAAATTATTCCCACTCAAATCCGCTGCTTAGGACGCCCGCAAGAGCGAAAAGTTGTTTCTCCATATAGTATTACATTGGAGATACGCGGTTGTTTACGCGCATCGCGCCGAACAGGTTCAATCCTGTTGCGTGACGTCACTGCCTTATAGACGAAATATAAGGTTTTAGGCGGTATTTTTCAACGGATTTTTGTGGAAAGTGGTTAGCGGGGGTATTTTTCAACGGGGATCTCGAATTTTTGGTCGGATTTTCAAAATCTCAAAATCCAAGATGGCGGCCGTCGCCTAAAATGCTAAGTCGGCTCCTGTTCGATCGATTTTCGTGAAACTTGGTATCCGGGGGTACTTTTCGACGGGAAACTCGAATTTTTGGTCAGATTTTCAAAATTTCAAAATCCAAGATGGCGGTCGTGGCCTAAAATGCTAAGTCGGCTCCTGTTTGATCGATTTTCGTGAAACTCGGTATCCGGGGGTACTTTTCGACGGGGATCTCGAATTTTTGGTCGGATTTTCAAAATCTCAAAAATTCAAGATGGCGGCCGTGGTCTAAAATGCTACATCGCTTCCTGGTATCGATCGATTTTTGTGAAACTCGGTATTATTAGAATTTTAGGTCCGATTTTCAAAATTCAAAAATCATAAACGGCGATCGTGGTCTAAGTTGTTATCTCGGCTTCCGATCCATCGATTTTTGTGAAATTCGGTAAAAGGAGGTGTATTTTGACGGGAAACTCGCATTTTTGGTCAGATTTTCAACATTTCCAAATCCAAGATGGCGGCCCCGCAAGAAAACGAGGTCCGGACTCCTAGAACATCAATTTCTGTAAAACTTGGTGAAAAAGAAGATTAAGACATAAAAGTTGTCTCCTCATCAATGTTAAAAACTGTGCGGGGCGGTGGCGGCTCGCGGAGCGAGTCGCAAGTTCGTCGCGAAGCGTAGAACTGGGGTCCAGGGGCACTCCCCGGCTAGACGTGTCAGCTCGCAAAGCGAGCTAATCACGACTAGTTTTAAAATAGCTTTCCCCTAGTATACAATTGTTGCTTCAAACGGAATCAATTGTTTTAATGATATCTCCGGCTAAATTATGGGTTTTCCCAGGAAGGCAGCCTCTCGTCCCTCCCGGACTCTATTGTTGCCAGATAAGTTGCTTTTTTAGCACTTCTTCCAATTCAAATCCATGTAAGATATTCACATTTATCGCACAATCTGGCAACCTCTCGAGTGAAATAGAAAAAGGTGGAATCGCTGAAAGTCTGAATCCTTTGCAGTTTACTAGCCGTTCTGGACGCGCTTTCCGCGTCCGTCACGGCCAGCCAAGCCGCTGCGCGAGTGGCATTCGGCTCGCTCCGCGAGCCATTTTTTTCAGTGATTGGACATTTGATCACTAAGATGTATACATTTTGGAGACTCTGGAGGCAAAAATGATTTTGTCACAGGTTATTTTGTTGCCTGAGCGTGCCATCATTTGTATATGAATAAATAGTCCAGGCAAATAAGCCACGAAAGGGGCTATAGCCTGCAAAAATCCCGGGTAGCAATGTTTTCCTCGATTCCTATGTAATTTTCAACGCTGAATCCGAATTTCAACTTTGCGCCATTAAAGTCGGACCGGAAAGTTGCCAAATTTGGCAAAAATGGCCTAAAATCGGCCTTTTTCCCGGATTATGAACTGTAACTTGCTAAAAATTGATCTGACGATAAAATTAGTTATTTTCAGAAATAAAGCTCGTTGAATTTCCTATAAAAAAGTTCCTATACACTTTTTTGCTCAAGGCAAAATCAAGCGCGCTGGCGGGCTCCGAACTTTGTAAAATGTGCAAAAATTGCGCATACTGTAATGTGCTTAGTTATCCTTATTATTTACATCAATTCATTTCACTAAGTGTAATTTTATCATCTTCACTTAATTTGTCCAGAAATCACTAGTAGTCCAGTACCAATAGGAGTTTGTGAATGCAAGAAAGAGGTCAGAAGAGGTTAAAGCTGTTTCTTATGTATTTTTGGTCGCTGAATCCGAATTTGATGCTTCCCACCAAATCCGCCTTGTGCATTTTCCGGAGAAGCCGGAAAACTGCCGAAAATCACGTTTTTACGCGCTTTTCCGGGAATAAATAGCTTAATATTCGTCGGAGCGTAAAATTAGTTATTAGCCAAGTTGTAGCCGAGTAAATTGCCGACATTATTGAAACGAACCAATTTTCGCTAGGACTTAAATTTAAGCCACCAGAGCCCGCGAAAGTTCGAAATCGGCCAAAAATCACGTTTTCTCGCGCTTTTCCGGCCATAACTCCCTCAATTGACTTTTAATCGAAAAAGTCAAGAGAAATGGAGTTTTAGGTAATCAAATTTTGAACAAATTTCAATGTGACATTTTTCGGTATGATTCACTTATCGGCCGCTAGAGTGCGCCGAAGTGCAAAAAACCCCTAGAGGTAGGCATTTTCGACGATTTTCTGCTCAAATGCGATGAAATTAGCAGCATATGTTGAAAAATATTGGCGTATCATGACAGATATGTATATTTGATTCGCGTATCTCGTTTATAACTTGTCATAGCGCTTTTATTCCGCTCGCAACTTTGACGAATGAATCTGTAGCCTTGCATGGAGGATGAAATCTGTGTACACAAGGTCGCAAATAAAATCAGCGTACATCGAATTTTTTGCTCTCGTCCAACTTGGAACCTAGAGGTATACATATCATCCTCATTTTTGACCATATCTCCTTGGCCAGGTCGAAACAGCTGTGGTCACTCGTATAATGCCGGGAAAGCCCTCTTTAAACTCGCGGAGTCCTGCAATACAGAATCGCAGGTGGAGGAGCGCGCGGGCATGTTTTAACGGCGGGTTGTGGCGGGATGAGTGAAGAAAAGGCAGCCATGGTCGGGGAGAAGGAAAGCTAGAAAGGGTGAAAAAATTCATTGTACATTATGCAAAATCTAACATCTTGCCTAGATATTTCGGCCAGCCTCTACTAATACGCATGTTTGAGGGTATTAAGTCAAAAAATGTGGCACTGGGAATCTGAGACTGATCGGCTCCTAATTTTCAGTCTTATGTCGAATCTCTGTTTTTCAACATACTCCATCTCAAGCATAAGTGCGCGTGTGAATTCAATAGTTCTTTGAGTTTTCCACTAACTTGAATCATTTTTATGTCAGAATTTTTCGTTAATTTACGCGCAATTTTGATAATACGTGATGAGTTTGTGTCTCATTTGTGAGAAAGCACTTGAAACGGCCAGACCAGTATTGGTAGGAGAGAAAAGGCTTGCCCTCATTTTGGAGAGCAGGTATTAGAAAAAAAGGTAAAAAATACGAGCTATTGCCTCCCTCGCTACAGTGAGAGAGCAATAAAAATGTCAAAAAGAATATGTGAATGAAAAATCAATCGTTTCTCATTTGAAGTGGATGCTAAACATTCAGGAACGATCTATCAGGCTGAGACAAGTGCGCTCCGATGAGCCAGAATTTGACTTTAAGCGATGTTGCTCATTTTGTTGTGAAAGTATTCCTGCTGATGTAAAGCTAAAAAACAATAAACTTCAATTGCATGGACGTGTAATTGTGATTGATGTAACTGCATTAAATATGCGGGATCGGTTATTGTGTGCTATGCATACAACGAATCCTTGGTGCTCATGCTATGCTGCGTCAAGATTACGCAAGGTGGAGGATTTAGTTGCAGAGGAAGCCAGGTATCATTCGAATCGTAATTTAAAGTTTATAAGATTGTCTTTTCCTGTGACTAAATCGGAGACTTCACGTAAGAAAGGGCCGTATGAAGAGCTTATTTCCGAGGCCATGCGACAGATTTTTGATTACTTGGCTTTATACTCAAATGAGTGTCAATTCATGTTGACAGACTTAATAGGCGAATTTAAGGGAGAATATAAACCTGATTTAAGAACTGTTAAACATGAGTTGATGACAAATTATGAAAGTGACATCATTATATCAAGATCTTGGGAAGAGTCTTCTTTAGTTTATTTCAGAAATATTGGTTTTCAAGTCCTTTTCCGGACGCATTTTACCCGAATAAAAGTAGCGATGAACACGATGCCACCTTAATTTCTGAAGACATTCGGTCCAAAATCTACAAAACGCAAAAATATTCTTCCATCAATAATTTCCGGGGGAATGCCCAATCGATTGTCCCCTGAAGGCCTTTTAACATTTTTAGAAACTGTCATTGTGAAACACAGAAAAAAAGATGAAGAGTCTTGGAGGAAAAAATGTATATGTTTTGCTCATTGCATCATAACGGCGGCACGGCCGAAATCGTTTATATCTTCCATTGAACTTGGGATTTCTTCATTTTTTTTTTTAAAAACAAAATTGTTTCTCCGTGACTTATTGACATGCTTGAGTCACTAAGAATATCCCGCGTCTTATCGAATAACCGTTGTCAAAAATTTCTCAAAAAGGATGAGGGAAGGATGTTCATATGAATGTTTTCCAGGCCAAGGATTAATAATTCGCTGAAATATGATTCTCACGTGTGACCTAATATTATGATTGATCAAAATATCCAAAATTGACATCAAATTCACTGTTCTCTCCTAACCCTGGAATTATTCTTCAGAAATAAAAAGAAAGAAAGATCTCTAGATTCAATATTATGTACATACGCAGCCGTAGCGCTTGCAGTAAGGTGGGGGGGGGGGGGGTTGAGGGTTTTTTTTTTTTTTTTTTTTTTTTTTTTTTGTGATGAGGGGAAAAATTCGCTACAGTGCCCCCATCATGAGGGTCGCCAAGACGCCCCTCATGAAAAGGGCCCACCGAATACCGGGACGGCAACGACCATCAGCTGGTGAAGAGCCGCCGAAGCGACCCCTAACCGACCCGACCGCTGTGAGATGGGAAGACCCGGTTATGTGGGGGTGAAGCACGCCGCTGTGTTCCGTACCCACTAAACGACCCCTCCAGGCCACACCCCGTGCAAGTGTGGCCCATCGGACGCTCTATCCTCCCGTCGGACGTCCCTAAGGCACTCTTCGAACGGCAGTCCCCGACCCCGGCCCCGGTTTAGCCGGCGCCCCTCAGGCCCCCCCACTTAAAGGGAGGATCCCCCCATCCCCCGGGACCGATCTGCCGAAGCCATCATTGTACCCGGAGTCAAGGGCGTAGGAGGAGAGCCTAGGCCCAGCTTGCGCCAAACCCTGCGACAACCCCACGGCAGGGCTCTGGAGCCGAGAACTGGAGGGCAGGGAGGGCAGACCAGCTACGTCTCGCTCAGCCCTCGAGGCACCCGATCTTATGCGGCCCCAGAAGGGGGCAGCCTACACATGACTCAGCTCCGCGGGTGCGTCGAACCCGATATCCCCAATTGGATAGCTTGCGGTAAACAGGGCCAGAGACCGACAAGTTCCCGCCTTTCCGCAGTCCATCTGTCACAGTTGTACATCGTGTGTTCCGCCGAATCACGTTGGCTACATTGAGTGCATTGATCAGAATCAGGGGGGGGGGGGTTGAGGTTGGGAGCTTTTTTTTAGGAAAAATAATTCCTTAAATCATTTGTTTTACAAATATACATCTATTTTGAATTTACAGCGTATTAACAATGAATTAATAGCTGATATCATCGCATTCAAGCAGAAAATCGACGAAATTGCCTACCTCTAGGGGTTTTATGCACTTCGGCGCGCTCTAGCGGCCGATAAGTGAATCATACCAAAAAATGTCACATTGAAATTGTTTCCATTAGGTTCCAAGTTGGACGAGAGCAAAAAATTCGATGTACGCTGACTTTATTTGCGACCTTGTGTACACAGATTTCATCCTCCATGCAAGGCTACAGATTCATTCGTCAAAGTTGCGAGCGGAATGAAAGCGCTATGACAAGTTATAAACGAGATACGCGAATCAAATATACATATCTGTCATGATACGCCAATATTTTTCAACATATGCTGCTAATTTCATCGCATTTGAGCAGAAAATCGTCGAAAATGCCTACCTCTAGGGGTGTTTTGCACTTCGGCGCACTCTAGCGGCCGATAAGTGAATCATACCGAAAAATGTCACATTGAAATTTGTTCAAAATTTGATTACCTAAAACTCCATTTCTCTTGACTTTTTCGATTAAAAGTCAATTGAGGGAGTTATGGCCGGATAAGCGCGAGAAAACGTGATTTTTGGCCGATTTCGAACTTTCGCGGGCTCTGGTGGCTTAAATTTAAGTCCTAGCGAAAATTGGTTCCTTTCAATATTGTCGGCAATTTACTCGGCTACAACTTGGCTAATAACTAATTTTACACTCCGACGAATATTAAGCTATTTATTCCCGGAAAAGCGCGTAAAAACGTGATTTTCGGCAGTTTTCCGGCTTTTCCGGAAAATGCACAAGGCGGATTTGGTGGGAAGCATCAAATTCGAATTCAGCGACCAAAAATACATAAGAAACAGCTTTAACCTCTTCTGACCTCTTTCTTGCATTCATACCCCCCTTTTTAGATCTATTGGTACTGGACTATAGTTGGACGATTAAGACAGGAGACATCGGGCAAAAATCGAGAAAAACACAATTTTCGCTCATTTTTCAAAGTTTGGAGCCCGCCAGCGCGCTTGATTTTGCCTTGAGCCAAAAAGTGTATAAGAACTTTTTTATGGAAAATTAAACGGACTTTTTTTATAAAACAACCAAATTGTCGTTAGATCTATTTTGGACGAGTCATAGGCCATAACCCGCAAAAAAACAAATTTCTGCTCATTTTTCAAAGTTTGGAGCCCGCCAGCGCGCTTGATTTTGCCTTGAGCCAAAAAGTGTATAGGAACTTTCTTATAGGAAATTTAACGAGCTTTATTTCTGAAAATAACTAATTTTATCGTCAGATCAATTTCTAGCAAGTTACAGTTCATAATCCGGAAAAAAGGCCGATTTTAGGCCATTTTTGCCAAATTTGGCAACTTTCCGGTCCGAATTTAATGGCGCAAAGTTGAAATTCGGATTCAGCGTCAAAAATTACATACGAATCGATGAAAACATTGCTACCCGGGATTTTTGCAGGCTCTTTTTCTTGTTTGCCTGGACTAAAATGTGTGGAAATGATGCGATGATGGGGATCGATTATTTCTTCCAAAACGCATTTGACTGCATGGGACGTCAGTCCCATCGGGTGGAAGAAAGTGTTAACCGTGGATCTCCTTCCGCGATTTGACTCCCTGAAGTAGCAAAAGTTCATCTTTACTTCTCGAGAAGATTATCGATGGCGCAGGGATCCAAAAAACTGCTCAACGATAGTATAGTTCGAGTTCCGAATCGCTATGAGCCCACTCAAATTTTTTCTTATACTTTCATTACATATGAATTTTTCTGATGTTTTTGTTTTATTTTCTCTGATTTCATAAGTAATCGACACAAGTGATAAGTTGATAAGTGAGGACACAATTGTGTCCTCATTTCATTTCCTTTCCCTTTTTACTTTCTCGCTCCCATAGGGTAGAGAGGAAGTATTGTCATCCTCCAAAAAAAAAAAAAAAAAAAAAGTTGAAATTTCATCATTTCTAGACGTTTTAAGGTCCCAGGAGTAAAAATAACCATACTTGAAAAAATGTGTGTCCGTCCGTGTGGCGTCCCCCAAATCTGTGTACAGCGATATCTCAGAATCTATCTGTTCGATTTCATTCAAAATTGGCACAGGACACCATATCTATGGTCTCCTTATGCACGTCCAACGATTTTGAGGTACGCTAAAATTTGGGGGGGCTACGCTCAATTGTCCATTTTTAGCAAAATCACACGGAAAGCTCATTTTGAAAGACTGTAAATTTTGAAAAATGGCTTTAATTCTTTAAAAATGGGCATCAAGCACATCACCTGGGTCATTAATTTAAGTTCCAAAAAGATCTTTGCACTAAACTCAAAATTCAAGGGATTACGAGGCCCAAAAGTAGGGCACTTTGCTCCGCGACATCACAAACAGCTCATTTTCAAGGACTGTAAATTTTAGAAACAAATGCCTTTAATTCTTCGAAAGTTAGCATAAGAGCACCACCTGGTTCATTAATTTAAGTTCCTGTGAGGTCTTTGGACTAAACTAAAAATTGAAGGGTTACGCGTCATGTAGCGAGGAGAGCACTTCGGTCAGACGGAGAGCTCATGGACAGTAGATTTTAAAAAAATGCCTTTAATTCTTTGAAAGTTGGCTCAAAAGCACCACCTGAGTCATTAATTAAGTTCCTAAAGGGTCCTTGGACTAATCTCATAATTGCAGAGGGGCCGATAGGAAACGCTCAATTCTCCAATGAATGAGTCGGTACGCTCCTAGATAATAGCAGCGAACACTTTGAGTCAGATGAAACCTAGGAATTCAAATGCATTGTATAATGCATCATATACTATCTCCAAAATTACTCCGTAGGTATACACCAAGCAAAATTAGACAACTAATCAGGTACTTACATTACATACAATTATCGAAGCTAAAACGCAAGCACTGACACTTGGATTTTTATTAGAAACTAATATGTTTGTTGTTGATGAATTTAGAATCCCGGCAGATTCCATCTTTCGCGGTTCCTTTTTACGAGGTACTGAACACAAATATAATATAATAATATAATAAAACTGCACAAACATGATTGATTTAATTAGGTATTGATGTTGTTGTTGCGAGTTGCGAGGTTTGTTGACACGGGGTTACGACTGGTTACGAGCAGCAAGAAGAAGGTGGCGCTCTCTATTGTTTTCGTTTCGAATTACGGGGATACGCGCTAAGGAACTGGCGCTCTTGGCGGGCGGGTGGTGAACCATTACCAGCAGGTAGATTCGCCCGCCAAATTTAAAATTTGGACGATGCTAAGCGAAAACCGTTTAGTTTTAAGACTATTTAAACATCGAATAGTCAATCTACCCATTGAAGTAGATTTTTGATGGCTTTTGACCGTGCTTAAGGAAAGATTATAACATATAATCGTATCTGAAGTATGATGCCAATGAATCTAATGGATCCTAATGAATCGTAGAAAAGCTAAGATTTTTACGGATCGCCGTCTTTAATAGGAGGCATCATTAATCAATTACATATTTAATTGAAGATGCCTCATAATATCGACAAGTCGAGTCCGAATGTATGAATTCATCCTATATCTCGAAGACATTTACAATATAGTGCAGTGGTTTGAATAAAAATTTAATAACTATTATCCTGCGATCAAAATTCCAATCAAACTTTATGATTTTGTGAAAATGGCAGTATTTTTCTAAATATTGCAGTAAAAGTGTCTATGCCGGCGCGGAGCGCCGGCAAAAGCGAGAAAGTCTTGTGCGATCTTCGCACCATGATGGGGGGCGAAGCCCCCCCACATGCTGGCGCGAAGCGCCGGTACGCGGCGCTTGCGCCGCGCATAAATTGGCCGGAGGCCAATTTTTTTTTTGGTAGCATCTGTGTCCATTTAGAATTATTATTTTAAAATAGTTTTCCCGAGTATATATTTGAACCTTCATACGGAACGAATTTGTTTTAATGACATTTCTCGCTAAATCATGGGTTTTCCCAGAAAGACAGCCTCTCGTCCCTCCCAGACTTTACCGTTGCCAGATAAGTTTCTTTTTCACGACTTTTTCCAGTTTAAGCTTATATAAAATATTCACATTAATCTCACAATGTGGCAACCCATCGAGTGAAAAAGAAAAAGGTGGAATCGCTTAAAAGTGAAATCCTTCGAAGTTTATATTAATGATATTAATGATTACATACAGGGTGTCCCAAAAGTCCGTATCCCCCTCCTCAGTTAATTTTTGAACGGGTAAAGATACAAAAACGAAACTCTGGGAATGTTTCTATCTCTAAGGAGACCAACTTCTAGGGGGGTCAAAATTGTTGCTCCTCCCTTTGGGAGCGGGGGGCGGAGCAACTTTATTTTTTTCAAATGGTAACCCCTATCGTGTAATACAGGGTGTTTCAGACCACCTGTACCAGGCCTTTTTCTCGGTTGTTTCAGGTCGCACGAAGTCGGAGACCGCGGGGTTGATTTGGGAATTGACCCCAAGGAATCCGAATTTCGTGGTCGCGAACTCCCCCCTTCCCCCACCACCACCCCTTGGGGGCTAAAGGGGGGGGGGTCACTATGCTAAAAGTCACGGTTCCTGACCGAATTGCGGATACATCGCATCAGATTGAAAAGCTCCGAAAATTTCACGTGAAATTGACCCCCAAAAATCCACAATCGGCCCATCTAAGGCCCAAAAATAATCCCCTAAAGAGGGGGCCAGTACCCCCTCCATAGTTTCTCTTAGGTCTCAAAATTGACGTAGATTCTCCAGATAAAGATGGTTTCCCCGGTCATTGACCCCGAGAAATCCAAATTTCATGGTCCCGAAGCTCCTCTATCTCCCCTTGAGGGGTAAACGGGGGTCCCAATTTTAAAAATCGGGGCTCCTTTCCGAATCGCAAATTGATTGCATCCAAACTGAGGAGCAGAACACATTTACATCTTAAGTGACTCCTAAGAGTTCTAATACACCCCCTAAACGGCAGAAAGTAACTCCCTGAGGAGGGGGGCTTCGCCCCCTCCAAAAATTTCTCAAGATTCCTCTTTGGTCGCAAAATTGACGTCAATTCTCCAGAAAAAGACGATTTCCTTGCAGGTAATCCCAAAAAGGCGGATAGCGGAGCTCAGGGACCATGAAATTCAGAGTCCTCGAGGTCGATTACCTGGGAAATCGACTTTTTCTGGAGGATCGACGTCAATTTTGCGACCAAAGAGGAATCTTGATAAATTTTTGGAGGGGGCGAAGCCCCCCTCCTCAGGGAGTTACTTTCTGCCGTTTAGGGGGTGTATTAGAACTCTTAGGAGTCACTTAAGATGTAAATGTGTTCTGCTCCTCAATTTGGATGCAATCAATTTGCGATTCGGAAAGGAGCCCCGACTTTTAAAATTTGGACTCCCGTTTACCCCTCAAGGGGAGATAGAGGAGCTTCGAGACCATGAAATGTGGATTTCTCGGGGTCAATTACCGGGGAAACCATCTTTTTCTGGAGAATCTACGTCAATTTTGAGACCAAAGAGAAACTATGGAGGGGGGTACTGGCCCCCTCTTTAGGGGATTATTTTTGGGCCTTAGATGGGCCGATTGTGGATTTTTAGGGGTCAATTTCACGTGAAATTTTCGGAGCTTTTCAATTCTGATGCGATGTATCCGCAATTCGGTCGGGAACCGTGTCTTTTAGCATCGTGACCCCCCCCCCCCACCCCTTTAGCCCCCAAGGTGTGGGGGGGGGGGGGTTCGCGACCACGAAATTCGGATTCCTTGGGGTCAATTCCCTATTCATCCCCGCGGTCTCCGACTTCGTACGACCTGAAACACCCGAGAAAAAGGCCTGGCACGAGTGGTCTGAAACACCCTATACATGACTGGAAAGAAAATTAAAAACTAAGAAATCTGGCGCAAACCGACGCTCAGTACCTTAATTTTTGACTAAATTATGATACGTCAAAAGTCAAAGAGCCTCCCAAAAAAGAGGCTGATTTTGGCCCCTTTTTAGGTATTCGATTCGACCATCGGACCAAGGTTTAAATGGAAGCTCATAGTAACAGAAAACTCAGGAAAAAATTTCAAGATGAGTATACGAACCGTTTTCGAGTTACGGGGGGGCAAAGGGGTCGCAATCTGGCCTAATTTTTCGCTGTTTTCTTGTAGAATTGATGTATCGGCGGGGTTCTTATCGTTGTTTACGCATGTGTAGCACATGGATTCCTACGTGTTTTTACACGTAGAATCGATTTTTAACGTTGCCGAATCGATATATTGATCAGTTAAATCGATTTTGAACGATTTTTTAAGGAAAATCGATGCTATTTCAGGATCGAAATTGTTTATTTTCGATTCATAAATGAATAAATGCACCTGAGATGACTGAAGCACATGTAACCCTATGTATTTTGACACGGAAAATTGATTTTTAACATTGACGAGTCGATTTATCTACAGTTTGTATCGAATTTTTGCGACTTTTTACGGAAAATCGATGACTTAGCGGAATTAAAATCGGGTTTGCTCCATCCGAGATCGGAGATATGTACCCAACATGATTGGAGCACATCGACTCTTACGTATTTTTATACGTGGAATCGATATATAACCTCGATAAGTCGATATATCGATCAATTGTATTGAATTGATGCGATTTTTTGCGGAAAATCGATGGTTTATCGGGATTGAGATCGGTGTCTCTCCGTCCAAGATCGGAGAAATGTAACTTCATGATTGGAGCACATCAATTCTTACGTAATTCTGCACGTAGAATCAATTTTAAACGTCGACGCGTCGATATATCGATCTGACATACACAACTCTTGCGATTTTTTACGGATATTCGATGGTTCTTTTGGATTGGCATTGGAAAAATCTAACAGACATGACTGGAGCACATCGATTCGTTTGTGATTATTCTCGCAAAATCAATTTTTGAAGTCCACGAGTCGATTTATTGACTGGACGTATTGACTTCTTGTAATTATTATGGAAAATCGATTTTTTGATCAGGAATGAAATTGGTTACTTACAGTCCGAGGGTGGAGATATGCACCTAACATGGTCGGAGCACGCCGTGTCCAGGTACTTTTACACGTAGAATCATTTTTAAGGTTGACGAGTCGATTTATCGATTGCGGTCATACTCGGCCAACTCGAGGGACAGTTTATCTTCCTTCAAATATGCTGATCCGGAATTCTCATACTGTTCCATAAAAAGGTAGATGCGTGTATGTATCTCCTTCAATCATTTTAAGTGAAGTCATTCATTCACTCATTCACTCTGGTGTCAATGGATTTGGTTCCAATCACATGAAGTCAATATGACCAGTCAATAAATCGACTCGTGGACTTCAAAAATTGATTTTGCGAGAATAATCACAAACGAATCGATGTGCTCCAGTCATGTCTGTTAGATTTTTCCAATGCCAATCCAAAAGAACCATCGAATATCCGTAAAAAATCGCAAGAGTTGTGTATGTCAGATCGATATATCGACGCGTCGACGTTTAAAATTGATTCTACGTGCAGAATTACGTAAGAATTGATGTGCTCCAATCATGAAGTTACATTTCTCCGATCTTGGACGGAGAGACACCGATCTCAATCCCGATAAACCATCGATTTTCCGCAAAAAATCGCATCAATTCAATACAATTGATCGATATATCGACTTATCGAGGTTATATATCGATTCCACGTATAAAAATACGTAAGAGTCGATGTGCTCCAATCATGTTGGGTACATATCTCCGATCTCGGATGGAGCAAACCCGATTTTAATTCCGCTAAGTCATCGATTTTCCGTAAAAAGTCGCAAAAATTCGATACAAACTGTAGATAAATCGACTCGTCAATGTTAAAAATCAATTTTCCGTGTCAAAATACATAGGGTTACATGTGCTTCAGTCATCTCAGGTGCATTTATTCATTTATGAATCGAAAATAAACAATTTCGATCCTGAAATAGCATCGATTTTCCTTAAAAAATCGTTCAAAATCGATTTAACTGATCAATATATCGATTCGGCAACGTTAAAAATCGATTCTACGTGTAAAAACACGTAGGAATCCATGTGCTACACATGCGTAAACAACGATAAGAACCCCGCCGATACATCAATTCTACAAGAAAACAGCGAAAAATTAGGCCAGATTGCGACCCCTTTGCCCCCCCGTAACTCGAAAACGGTTCGTATACTCATCTTGAAATTTTTTCCTGAGTTTTCTGTTACTATGAGCTTCCATTTAAACCTTGGTCCGATGGTCGAATCGAATACCTAAAAAGGGGCCAAAGAGGGTTATACAAAATCGGCGATTTTACCCCCTTCTTGGATTTTGCCCGGAGTTGGATATGTTGTTCCCTATCACAAGACACGCCTTTTTCCGGCGTTGGCAAGTTCACCCGAAAATTTTCCCGCGCGCTACAGCGTTGCCAAGTTGAAAACAGGCAAATTCCATAAGTGACGTTAAAATTGAGCTATTAAGTTGGGGTTTTAACGAAAATTCTCTAAAAATTGCGCACTTTTAGGAAATGACCATTAATTTAATGTCCCATTAATTTTAACATGCATTGTTGCCAATTTTTCGATTTTTTAATTCGACTAATTTTACAAATCCGCAAATACCCAAAAAAGCTATCTTCAAATTTGAATAAAAAGTTATCCAATCGATAGTTCGTTTGATTCCGCATCCATCGATATATTATAGCTCGCTGGGAAACTTTTGGTTCGCGAGATATCATCTTTTTTGTAAACAGCTTTATGGAGCAACGACGCTTTTTGAGTCCGGGCGGATAGAAATTTTAGCCTCCAAAAACACAGGTCAGCATTAATTCCATGGTTTCCTATGCAATTTTTGGCGCTGAATCCGAATTTGACCATTTCATAACAAAATTGTCACCAAGAAGTTGCCAAATTTGGCAAAAATGGCTTAAAATCGGCCTTTTCGGCGGATTATGGCCAGTGACTTGCCAGGAGTTGATCAGACGACAAAATTGGTTATTTCCACAGTTAAAACTCGTTGAACTTTCTACAAGCTGAGTCAAAATCTTTCTACTCACGGCAAAATTAAACGCGCGACAAGCAGCAAACTGAAAAAAAGACACCAAAATCGGCGCTTTTTGCGGTTTTTGTCCTAAGTTTCTTGTTTTCCTTCTGAATGAACATTTCTTAGGAAAATCTGAATTACACAGAGTGTAACGACAAACTATTGTATTGTTACATACATTACATACATAGGAGCTGCTTTAAAAGTGGTCTTTCGCGCCCTGAAACGCCTAACCACCATAGTTCCTTTTCCTCCAACAGGTCCTCAGTAATTTGGAGCGCCTTCGTTCCTTTTTAAGCCCCTCATTGCCCTTTCCTGGGCGGCTTCTTCACTTTGGTATTGTTACTTTTTTCTATTAAGCTCCATTTTCTCAGAATTATAAAATAAAATTGTATACTGAATATAGGGTGATGAATAATAACGGTCAAATACCGCCAAAATTCAACGATTGTACGTAATTTTGGCAATATTGCAGTGCGTCTTGTCTTGTTTTAATTAAGTCAGTCTGAGGAGTACATTTTATTCGTTAATTTTTAGCGAAAGTTTTCCATTACTGTTTCAAAATGTGATTTATTGACACTATTCGACAAAACTCACTGTTTTGTGAATTTTTCCTCTCTGGAATAAATACCCTAGTAATTAGTTTATATCTAAGTTGAAAATTAAATTATTCCACAAAAGTGTATTATTTTGCACGAGAGATACATTTAAATAATTTAAAAATAAGAAGTGAACAAAGATTATAGGACAAATATCGAAAAAACCAGCGAAAATTCAAGTATTTTGTTTAAGCTTGGCAACATCGGAATAGGTTCGATTTTATTTTATTGTTCATTTTTATTAAATTCTGCTCATGTTGTTCATTAGTTTAGTCAAGAAACATTCTCTAAATCGGAAAACAAGAAACTTAGGACAAAAACCGCAAAAAGCGCCGATTTTGGTGTCTTTTTTTCAGTTTGCTGCTTGTCGCGCGTTTAATTTTGCCGTGAGTAGAAAGATTTTGACTCAGCTTGTAGAAAGTTCAACGAGTTTTAACTGTGGAAATAACCAATTTTGTCGTCTGATCAACTCCTGGCAAGTCACTGGCCATAATCCGCCGAAAAGGCCGATTTTAAGCCATTTTTGCCAAATTTGGCAACTTCTTGGTGACAATTTTGTTATGAAATGGTCAAATTCGGATTCAGCGCCAAAAATTGCATAGGAAACCATGGAATTAATGCTGACCTGTGTTTTTGGAGGCTAAAATTTCTATCCGCCCGGACTCAAAAAGCGTCGTTGCTCCATAAAGCTGTTTACAAAAAAGATGATATCTCGCGAACCAAAAGTTTCCCAGCGAGCTATAATATATCGATGGATGCGGAATCAAACGAACTATCGATTGGATAACTTTTTATTCAAATTTGAAGATAGCTTTTTTGGGTATTTGCGGATTTGTAAAATTAGTCGAATTAAAAAATCGAAAAATTGGCAACAATGCATGTTAAAATTAATGGGACATTAAATTAATGGTCATTTCCTAAAAGTGCGCAATTTTTAGAGAATTTTCGTTAAAACCCCAACTTAATAGCTCAATTTTAACGTCACTTATGGAATTTGCCTGTTTTCAACTTGGCAACGCTGTAGCGCGCGGGAAAATTTTCGGGTGAACTTGCCAACGCCGGAAAAAGGCGTGTCTTGTGATAGGGAACAACATATCCAACTCCGGGCAAAATCCAAGAAGGGGGTAAAATCGCCGATTTTGTATAACCCTCTTTTGGGAGGCTCTTTAACCTATTTTCCGAAAATCATAACTCCGGTTCAAATTATTGTAGAAAAAAAATAAAACAGGAAAATTTAGCAAATTGTAAGCACTTTCCAGTAAAAATCACAGAAAGCACCTTAAACTAATTTTAAGGGGGAGTTTGGACCCCCAAACACGTCAGTTCAAAGATCATACGATTTTCCCGCGAAATGAGCCAATTTTCCCTACATTTGCTGCAACATATTTCAGTAAGTTCCAAAGTAGTTCCTAAATTTCGAGCAGAAGTCATCAAAAAGGACATTTAGACGGTCTTTAATCACCTTAATTATCGTTTTTTCATAACTTCTGCCCAAAATTTGGGGACTTTAGAACGCAATATTGAACTATTTTTGAACTTACCAAGATATGTTGAGGCAAATTTAGAGAAAATTGGCTCATTTCGCGGGAAAATCGTATGACCTTTGACTTGACGTATTCAAGGATCCGAACTCCCCTTAAAATTAGTATGAGGTGATTTCTGTAATTTTTACCTAAAAGTGCTTACAATTCGCTAAATTTTCCAATTTTATTTTTTCCTCTACGATAATTTGAACCGTAGTTATGAATTTTGAAAATAAGTCTTTGACCTTTGACCCATCATAACTCGGTCAAAAATTAAGATATTGATTTTCGGTTTTCGCCAAAATTCTTAGTTTTTAAAGTTCTTTCCAATGATGTATCACGAGATAGGGGTTACCATTTGAAAAAAAAAAAGTTTTGGACCCTCCCACCCCCCCCTATGGGAGGAGCAACAATTGTGACCCCCCTAGAAGATGGTGTCCCCCCTATGGGAGGAGCAACAATTGTGACCCCCCTAGAAGATGGTGTCCTTGGAGAAAGAAACATTCTCAGAGTTTCGGTTCTTTATCTCTAACCATTCAAAAGTTACCAGGGGGGTACGGACTTTTGGGACACCCTGTATTGTAACCACTCAATAAGTATCTGACATTAGTATAATTAGTGATTTGGCTACTAGTAGTAGGATTCAAACGGTAAAATTACGATCACTAATTTTAAGCTGCCTCCGGATTATGACTGGAAGGGCTGGGCTTCGGAGGGATGCACAGTGCGGCATGCTTAGGGACAATGTGGACGAAAATCGTTACAACGCGCAATGATGGGAAAGAAACTTTTGACCCATTAAGATATTAATCCTAGAATATTTTTTCCTGTAAGATCTGATTCTGCAGCCCTAAATTCTCTAGGACTGAATTTAGGCCTCAGAAATAAGATGACTACCCAAAAATCAAAAAAATGAAAAATTTGAATTTTAATGATATAAGCCTCAGAGCTTTGGGTAGGTACTTATGCAATTTTTGGTGTGGAATCCGAATTTGAAACTGATACTTCTCTGGGGCTGAAATTTTGGCATCAAATTTAGGATGGCGGCCCAAAAAAAACCTCTAAATGACCTTTTGTATTAACAACAAAAAATATGAATTTGTCAGATCCAGGCTTTTGAGGTATCCACTCTTGAGTAATTTTTCTGTAGAGTCTGATTCTGAAGCCGAAAATTCTGTAGGACTGAAGATAAGGCTTTAAAAGCAAGATGGCAGTCAGAAAAAACCTCCTCAATAAAGAAAAATTTAAATTAAACGAATGACGTAAGTATTATGAGTCACAAGGTTTCAATTTGTTCATTCTTCATGAAGAAAACTGAAGTTGGCTGATGAGGAACAACTAAATACTTATTTTGTATTTTTCTGGGGATAAGAATTCCTTGCACCAAAAATACCCTCTTGATCTTTATCATAGAAAGAGCAAAGTCACAGTTGGTTCCTCTACAGATTTCTAAATACATATACTGTATGATTCATTAAAAGGAATCAAAAGCACACTAATTATCACTGACTTACATGAAGAATCCTGCAATACAGTTCAAATTATCGTAGAGAAAAAATAAAATTGGAAAATTTAGCGAATTTTAAGCACTTTTAGGTAAAAATTACAGAAATCACCTCATACTAATTTTAAGGGGAGTTCGGATCCTTGAATACGTCAAGTCAAAGGTCATACGATTTTCCCGCGAAATGAGCCAATTTTCTCTAAATTTGCCTCAACATATCTTGGTAAGTTCAAAAATAGTTCAATATTGCGTTCTAAAGTCCCCAAATTTTGGGCAGAAGTTATGAAAAAACGATAATTAAGGTGATTGAAGACCGTCTAAATGTCCTTTTTGATGACTTCTGCTCGAAATTAAGGAACTACTTTGGAACTTACTGAAATATGTTGCAGCAAATGTAGGGAAAATTGGCTCATTTCGCGGGAAAATCGTATGATCTTTGAACTGACGTGTTTGGGGGTCCAAACTCCCCCTTAAAATTAGTTTAAGGTGCTTTCTGTGATTTTTACTGGAAAGTGCTTACAATTTGCTAAATTTTCCTGTTTTTTTTTTTCACCGCTGGTGCGACCTGCCACCCTATAGTCAAAAAAAAATTATAAAAATTTAATTTAAGTAAAGATGATAATCTTTCACCTTTTGTATCAGGGTTAATTAACAATAAAAAAGAGTTTAATGTCTCGAAATTTACAACCATATAAGAATTTTAAATTGTTACCATTCAAAAGGTAAAATAAATTAATTTTTAGATTTTAGATAAACCCATGTTTTACGTGTGTGTTGTTACTTAGCCGCCAACTCCAATCCTGGATAATGAAACGAGGGGTGAAGTTAAAGTTTAATGTATCAATTTTGTAATGTGGAACCAACAATAGATATGTCAACGGCGGAGATAGAAAGCTGACGACTGAAGTTAAAGAGGAAGCTCGTAATCATTGCACTGTCAATGCCCGCTATGAACATCCGTTGCAAATTCGGTAAAATCAGCAGCCTGCAGGTGCTGCTTGTCATCATCCACGCGCCGCACAATGCGGCCCTCTGTAGACAAAAATCAAAAATTCACTTTTTGACATCTGAATTTTTTTTTCAGATTTGTCATCTTAAAGATATTCCTGACTCACCATGATGGTTCATTCTCAAATTTTTTGCCCAAAACAAGTTAAAATTTGTGTGGAGAGTTGGCAGGAAATGGGTCGAAAATCACTGGTCGATAAGAAATACACTGGAAAACCATGTGAAACCATGTGGGAACCATCAAATGAAGATTTCTCACTTGAAACGCAAAATGCTCTGGGTGGTTAACATTTTCTTATTCCTAAGATATCCAACTTCAATCCTAATAAAAAGATCTTGCGACTTTTTGTGACCATCAGAGATATTTGAAATTAAAAATGTGGTAATTTCATGTAAATCATGATTCCTACGCTGCACAGTGCATAGGGCTGATTTGAGGTTGTCAACTTCAAATGGACTTTTCTCAAAAAATACGCAAAATACTCTTAGATATTAACATATTCTTATTCCTAATGTATCCTACTTTGATGATACCGAAGGTTTTCCTACGTTGCAGTATCTTTCTTCGTAATTAAAAGTCAAGTGTTATATTTTCAATCTAAAATGCATCAATTTTGGAGGGCAGCAACATAGTATGGAATTTCCCATACGAAAATTCCCAAAGCCCACTGGACAGCGTTCGAGGTAAACAAAAACTAAAGCAAATCTTATGTCTTGTGTCTCGCTTATTACTACAATATGCAATCGTTATTTGCTCAAATCATGTGCACAGTATTCAGTGTGACTATAAGTAGGAATAGATGAATTATCACTGCTAAATTTTTAAACAAAGCCGAAACACAAGATGTGATCATACTTATTTGTTTAAAGAATTTGATAGCTATTATAGAATTGAGCAATGGATCTTGCTTTCATGAGAATAGGAGGTTATACTGTCATCGTTTCGCCCTATCTGACCTCAGCGTAACAGTCAATTCTCACTAATCAAGAAATTTCCCTTGCTTAAAGGAGGTAAATTGTAAAGGTGGACTTCACCTGAACAATAGAGAGACCTTACTTTGTTCAATTATGGGAGGAAAACATTTGGGGGCTAAGAGATCAGGTCATTCAATTCACTGAGAGTGAGAACAGTGAAAATCATACATTCTGCTGGTTAAAAGTAGAAAGCTGCACTTTGTCTAGAAACTTTATACATTTGAAATAGGAAGGTGTAAATATTTGTTACCATTGTTAAGAATGAACATTGAAATTCACAAATCTCCAAGTACTTATTAGCACTCAAGACACACATTTCCTGTGTTGTTATTCCTGTTTCACCTCCGATTAACTGAACGAAGTGAATCGCAATTTTATCACTAAATCTGAGCGAATTTACTTTGGAATATGCACATGATTTGAGCTAATAACGCTTGCATATTGTAGTAATAAGCGAGACACAAGACATAAGATTTGTTTTGTTTTTTGTTCACTTCGAATGCTGTCCTGTGGGCTTTGGGAATTTTTGTATGGGAAATTCCATACTATGTTGCTGCCCTCCAAAATTGATGCATTTTAGATTGAAAATATAACACTTGACTTTTAATTACGAAGAAAGATACTGCAACGTAGGAAAACCTTCGGTATCATCAAAGTAGGATACATTAGGAATAAGAATATGTTAATATCTAAGAGTATTTTGCGTATTTTTTGAGAAAAGTCCATTTGAAGTTGACAACCTCAAATCAGCCCTATGCACTGTGCAGCGTAGGAATCATGATTTACATGAAATTACCACATTTTTAATTTCAAATATCTCTGATGGTCACAAAAAGTCGCAAGATCTTTTTATTAGGATTGAAGTTGGATATCTTAGGAATAAGAAAATGTTAACCACCCAGAGCATTTTGCGTTTCAAGTGAGAAATCTTCATTTGATGGTTCCCACATGGTTTCACATGGTTTTCCAGTGTATTTCTTATCGACCAGTGATTTTCGACCCATTTCCTGCCAACTCTCCACACAAATTTTAACTTGTTTTGGGCAAAAAATTTGAGAATGAACCATCATGGTGAGTCAGGAATATCTTTAAGATGACAAATCTGAAAAAAAAATTCAGATGTCAAAAAGTGAATTTTTGATTTTTGTCTACAGAGGGCCGCATTGTGCGGCGCGTGGATGATGACAAGCAGCACCTGCAGGCTGCTGATTTTACCGAATTTGCAACGGATGTTCATAGCGGGCATTGACAGTGCAATGATTACGAGCTTCCTCTTTAACTTCAGTCGTCAGCTTTCTATCTCCGCCGTTGACATATCTATTGTTGGTTCCACATTACAAAATTGATACATTAAACTTTAACTTCACCCCTCGTTTCATTATCCAGGATTGGAGTTGGCGGCTAAGTAGGGGATAGGGTGGCAGGTTGCACCAGCGGTGACGTGCCTTTTAGTGAGCAATGACTTAAGTGTTGATGAAAACTCTGCGGAGTTGATGCTCGTAATGAACTTCTACCTTAGTCAGTGAGAAATACGGAAAAAGGGCTTAACCCGGAACAAATTGCATAGCAAATTTTTCCTGTGTACAGGTCATCAGTAGGTCCTCCTGAACAACATACAAAAAGTTTACCACGGTCTGACCCCGGAACACCCCCCCCCCCAAAATGACGAAAATTCAAAATGGTGGCCATAAAAAGGGCCTATGGGATTTCGGTATTTTAAAATGTTCCTATAGTGTCATGTGAGGTATCATTTCCTATGTAATTTTGGTCGCAGATTTCATTTCTGAAGTCCGAAAAGCCCCTAGGTCAAAGGGGGTGACCCAAATCCAAGATGGCGGCCAAATTTGAAAGGCAAGAGGTGACCCTCTTCACCTTTCACATGATTGGGCAAGTGAGGTGTCGTTTCCTATGTAATTTTGGTCGTGCATTTCATTACCAATATCAAAACAGCTCCCCGGTCAAAGGGGGTGCTCTAAATCCAAAATGGCGGCTAAATTTGAAAGGCAGGAGGGTGAATTTTTTAGATTTTTATGTAAAAAATGCGAGTGAGGTGTACCAGTTCTTATGAAAGGACCCCGCACACCTCTTATGGGAAGCTGCACCATGAAGGATTGCCTTCTGACTTATGTCATTCGATTCTCCTCAAGATGCTGATCAAAAGTTATAATTGCGCCAACTTTCTACGATGTACCGTTTTCGCTAAAAACCTATGAGAAGATTCAATTATTCGGTGATATAAAGCTAGAAAGATTCCTCATTTCAGTGCTCGATTGACAAGCGGCTGTGTGTCAACAAGGAAATCATGGGGACTCCCGCACCGAGCGGCAGTCTTATCTCGGATTCTGCACGCCGTTTTGCTCGACCACCATCCAAATCAGATTCTTGAGGAGCGTAAGAACAGGAAAGTCTGAACGTCTACCGGGCGAGTGCGGGAGGGAGATAGCCCCTGAGTCGGCAGGTACAGATAAGAAGACGGACTCGCGCTACGTTTTTTTCCTTATTCACGTCGGGCCTGTTCTCAAATGCTTTGATCTTTTTTATTCATAGTCGCCGAATAATTGAATCTTCTCATAGGTTTTTTGCGAAAACGGTGCATCGTAGAAAGTTGGCGCAATTATAACTTTTGATCAGCATCTTGAGGAGAATCGAATGACATAAGTTAGAAGGCAATCCTTCATGGTACAGCTTCCCATAAGAGGTGTGCGGGGTCCTTTTGGTTGTAAATTTCATGTCTCAAGTCAAAACAGCCCTCCCTCCCTCCCGCTAATAGGGAGTGCCCAAAATCCAAGATGGTGGCTAGATTTGGAAGGCGGAAGGGTGCATTTTTTTAAAAGAATTCCCTGAAGATGACAAGGAAGGTGACTATTCCATGTATATTTAGACAACAAGTCTAAATTAAGTGTAAAAGATGAGTTTTACTCGAAAATGAGACGTGTCATGCAAGATAGTGACCATCGTGCCTGCTCATGGTATGAAAAGAATTTAATAGGAGCACCTAATGAGTCATTTTTGCTCACTTTCAAGTTCATCAATTCTCAATCAAGATGAGGACATTGAACGTGACTGATCTACTTTAGTCAATATAGGAGAAAATCTGAAAGAGCGTGCTGATTCAAATTCTGCGTCAGGCTTGACAGGACCATCTACCTTGGGGTTCTCCGAGTTTTTACAGTTGGAGTCTGAGTCTCTACAACTTCTGCTCCTGCAAAAGTCCAGGCATGATCTTACAAGTACACTGCATGGTGTCAAACCCTTTCTTAAAATTACACCCGAAGATTTTAATTGAGCAGCGATTCCGGAGCTTGAGGCAAGTCAGTAGGAAATGGAATGAAGCTCGTTGTTTTCATTCATTCATCCCCATTGACAAGCATCTGGATCGGCTTATTCGTCATCAATTTGTTTCAAAAGTAGTTCCTAAATTGATGGTGCTTAATGGCTAATAATGTCGGAATTAATTTCTCTACTTGTGACGAAGATTTTGGAAGCTGCAAATTTTTCCTTGAAAACCTGATAACATACGTCTTTGAAAGTCTCATTTTTTTGGCACCATAGAGAGGTATTGTTACATCCTTTTCAGCTTTCCAGTTGTTTTTCTGATTCCGTGCATGTGAATGGTCAAGTTGCAACCAGTAAACTCATTCAAGAACAGGAGCTACTTACAGAAACGTCGACTAAATCTTTGACGGATATAGGTGAGGAAAGTCGAAATAGGGGGGACTGCGGCCCCTGTCCGACCCCCTAAATGGCATGAGAGGAAAATGAATGAATGAGGAGAAAGTGGGTAAATGGCAGAGTAAATGGCAAGAGGGACCTTTTATGGGTAAAAGGGCGAAAAACCTAAGGAAAGATGAAAGAAAATGGCAAACTAGATAAAGAGAGAACTTAACCTAACCTGGATACCCCCCGCAAAAATACACAACTACTCACATTCTGATCAGAATAAGGCTAGGATGGATGGCGGCTGCCAAGTCCAAAGCGTAGGTGGATAAAAGCCCCATGGCAAACTCACATGTCCGCGGCTCAACATGATACTTAGCTAGACATATCAAAAGGCGTGGTGTCGGCGTAAAAACAAAACTCAAAACTCATAACGAATGTGCAAAAGGCGTAAGGTAAACTACACGGCGACGGCGTTATGCAAACCGGGGAGAATGAAACACGACCACCTGCTACCGCGCATGGAAAAGAAAAAGAAACTGCTCACTCGTCAAAGTGCAATCTCGAGTGATGACTAAAACTAATAAATGAGAGAGAGAGAGTGAAAAAGCAAATCATAAACGTTACCAGGGTGGTGATGCAAAAAAGAGAAAAACTACAAGGCTGGCGGAGCAAATCCAAAATGAAAGAAAGGCTAAGGGGTGCGACTAGGAAGATCTCGATGAGCTGAGAAGAATTCAAAGCACTGGCAAAAAGCGAACTGGTTCGCGAGGCGAAGCTCAAATCGAGAGCTCCCGAAAAGTGCAGTTTCCGGAAGATCCCGCTAGGTAGGGCAGAGGTCGCGACCCTGACCAATCAGGAGCGACGACCCCCACCCCCCCCTCATGACATCTGCGACGTAGCGCTTACTTCGGTGCTCTTCCCCTCTCCAAAGCGGCGCGCTCAATAGGGGACATTCTGAGCGATAGTTTCGGATTTAGTGTTCAATATCACTTCTTAAGAGCAAAGAAAAATTGACGGCTTCTGATCGATTTATCAAAAAAACAAATAGGTTCGGATCCTCTCCTATCACAATGATTTTGGTGCTCGTGCAAGCTGCATCACCCCATTCAACGATATCAAGATCATTCTTTTGCATGTACCACCTTATACTCCATACAGGGTGATCCAGACCACCCGTCCACCATCTTTCTCTCGAAAACGGCGGAGAATTGAGCTTCGGGACAAAAACTTTCGTGGGGTAAATCGACCCCAAAGAATCAAATGAAAATATTTTCAGCCCCCCCAAAATGGTCCCTGGGGGGGGGTTGGGGGGGAGACCCCCCGTTTCTCGCGATTTTTAAATGGGAAGGGTATGTTTTGACTTTGGATTCGGAATCTACGATAAAAAATTAGAACATTTCGTGCTTTGCACTTTTTCCCTAAACCCCCATTTTTTGGAGTTATGGGGCATTTTTGGGGCAATTTTTAATTCGAAGCTGTAAGCGGCCGAATCATCCAAATTTCAAAATCTAAAAATCTCCTGAGAGGAGAGGTCAATACCTTTTTATTGATGTGCCACATGACTCCTGTTGCTCCAAAATTTTGGAGGCCACGACCCCCCACAAATTTTGGGGCTTTTGAGGGCCGTAAGTCGAAAATGTCAACAGGCAAGGGTATGTTTTGACTTCAGATTTGGATTCGACGTGAAAAGTTACGTAGAATTGATATGGCGCAAGGCCTATTTGCTCCAAATTACTGAAAAACCCCATTTCCCCATAAGTAGCCGTGTATTTTTGGAGAAAATAAGGGGTAAAAAAAATTTGAGCGAACAGGCCATGCGCCATATCAATTCGACGTAATTTTTCGCGTAGAATCCAAATCTGAAGTCAAAACATACCCTTGCCTGTTGACATTTTCGACTTACGGCCCTCCAAAGCCCCAAAATTTTTGGGGGGTCGTGGCCCCCAAAATTTTGGAGCAACAGGAGTCATGTGGCACATCGATAAAAAGGTATTGACCTCTCCTCTCAGGAGATTTTTAGATTTTGAAATTTGGATGATTCGGCCGCTTACAGCTTCGAATTAAAAATTGCCCCAAAAATGCCCCATAACTCCAAAAAATGGGGGTTTAGGGAAAAAGTGCAAAGAACGAAATGTTCTAATTTTTTATCGTAGATTCCGAATCCAAAGTCAAAACATACCCTTCCCATTTAAAAATCGCGAGAAACGGGGGGTCTCCCCCCCCCAACCCCCCCCAAGGGGCCATTCTGGGGGGCTGAAAATATTTTCATTTGATTCTTTGGGGTCGATTTACCGCATGAAAGTTTTTGTCCCGAAGCTCAATTCTCCGCCGTTTTCGAGAAAAAGATAGTGGACGGGTGGTCTGGATCACCCTGTATACATTAGAAGAGTGTGCCGAATAAGAGTGTGCCCTCTCGCCTCTCGTTGCCCCCATCGAATTTATCCCGTGGGGCTCCTTCCTATGTTTTGCGATTTGCGATTAGTTCGAGAACTGATCCCAAGCAGTTGCACGGACTTCCACCCTCGATCCGCGTTGTGGCTGTGTCATTCTTATTCCAAGCATATTACATATTTCTGCATTTTTACTATCATATTATTAATATGCAGCGTCCGATTAATATATATCGGACTTTATCATGCAAATAAAAATATCGTAAGTTTGAACGAACATCGTTTCATCAGGTTTAGAAAAGGTGCAGTCACGGCTAAAAAAAAGTAGTCTCGAAACTCTACCGCTGACAGAAGATGCCGCCAAATTGCACTGTTTTAGAGCATTCCTTCAAATTCAAACATTGCTCGGTAATGCACTCTCGCCTTTAAATTGGGGGTGGAAATTGGATCCGCAGCTTACTCCTGTACGAACCACTCTAGGGCCTGCACCTAAACAAGTTTTGGACGCAATTTTCTGTGGCTGTGTTAAGGGTTGCAGAAAATCGTGCGGTTGTAGAAAAACAGGCCTGAAATGTTCAAACGTTTGCTTGCATTGCAACGGCATCTCGTGTGATAACTCGCTTGTGCGTAATACAGACGAGTGAGAAGAAGAAGAAGCCAATATGGATGACGCGAGGGCAACACCAGAATTGAGCGGCAATGAGGCGGAAGAAGGAGAAGAAGATAAACAAGAAGAAGAGATGGAAAAGAAGAGAGAAAAAGTTGTAAGCAATTACGCACTTAGGCCGAAAAGACGACGATTATTCTAAGACTTCTCTCTACGTTTTACAGCTGGACATTCCTTCAAAAAAGTTATTGGGCAACCACTTGCTATCGAATAAGTAATTGTAGTTAATTAGAATTTAGTGCTTTACAATGATTATTAAGTGAAACAAATCGAAAATATTATTTGTGATTAACATACTGATCATTTGTTCTTTAGCACGGTTTTATAATTGACTCTGTTCAAGCTCAAAGTAGTACATGAACACCTTACGCTTAAAAAGATAATCATTCAAAAAATCTGAGTCCCCCCCCCCCCCCCGCTTACAACCACCTGTACTGGAGCTATGGAAGTGAAGAAGTGAACATTAAAAAATATGTTTTATTGCTTTACTAGAGACAAATCGAAGTGAAAAATAAGGATCATTCAATTATAAAGTAATGCTCTATTTCTACCTTTCAGCCCCCCCCCCCCCCCCCAACTCTCAATGCACAATTTGTGTTTTCTGGATGGCAGAATCCCGACTCTCCTCCCTCTTCAGATGCATTACGTGATAATTGAACGCTTCCTTGCTCCAGCAGAACCGTAAACTTAAATTAGTAACTAACCAGCACTTGATTTGGTAGGCCCGGGTGGAAGAGCTTCGATACATCGTATTTCCGTTGATCGACCGTGAGTCTAAAATGATCGATGTTAATCAGTTCTGATGTGAAATTCAACGCTCTTTTAGAATCCGCCATTAACTTTTACGGAAGAGCAGCCGATTCAAAGAAAAATGGGCATTTTCGGGAAAAAACTGAAATTTCCGTAAATGCCTGTTTTTTCGGCGGCCATTTTGAGGGGTTCAAAGTCGTTTTACAAAAAAATTCATAGAAGTCATTTTTTACGGTATGCTTACATGAGCAAATTCTTGATGATCCGGGCAAGAGACAAGAATGATTATGTTCCGATGATAATTTTTAAACTTTGACTACATTTAGCCTTAAGGAACTACTATTTTTGGTTCATTTGTTTTATTACCTATCTACACAGGAAACTAATACACGACACAACAACGGATCATGAACTAATGGCACATTTTGTTCTTCTTAATATGAGCCAGAAATAGCAGTTCTTCATTGAAAATTGTAGTCAACTTAGTGTCTTCAATTTCAAAATACTTTGTGTAGTTTCAGTTTTTGATATTTATTTGTGATAAATGTAATATTAAGTAAATGCCTTTAGCATTTTGCTGAAAACATAGCATAAATGCTGTGTTTTTTTAATTTTATAGAGGAAAGTAAGGACATGATAAAAACTCATTTCATAGAATCCACTGCACTGCAATGTGCAGAAAAATTGAGACACTGGGTGCAAGAATGGCACTTCTTGGTTGCGGTGGTTCAAAATCTCTAATGATATTTCATCAGTGAAGGAAATTCGTGGATTTCGTTGAAATTTCTACTGAGTTATTTTTCATGATTCTGCAATTTTCTATGAAAAAAACCCTTGAAATTTACCATTAGAAACTACTCTACTAAACAAATGTGAGCGACATAGATTCTGGAACATCGTTAAAAAGAGGTGCGTGCCATTCTCGAGCGCAGCCACTTAATCACAGAGCCGCCTAAAAATGCAAAGGAATTAAGAGCAATTACTTACCCATACTTTTTGAAAATAAACAGTATCCACGATCGCCAGTCATAAACAAGTGACTGAAGTATTGATTTTGAAATTTTTGAGCAGATTTAATAACAGTAAGTTGCGACTAGCAAATTAGTTTGATAATAATGCTTGAACATTATCTTGATCAGTAGAATAATCTTAAATCTCGGTACTTTGAAACTGCCGAAATCGATGCCCCTCTATTTCAGCTTTTCATCAAATCTTTGTCTCAGATCAAATGGACAATAGCTTTAAGTAACTCTCTCGTAACTTTTATATGCCTTTTTATGTACAATACATAACACTGTTCTTCGTTTTTACCCTTGATTTATATGATTGACTTCATTTTAAATCCTTTTTTTACCTCTTACAAAATTACTCCTTATCCATGCCGTCATCTTCACAAGCTACACGCATTATAAGAACATCCGTCTGATACGCAGGTCACTACCTCCTATCTTCAATTGCACGATTCCAATCCGATTCCCTCGGGGGATTTCCGATTGGCCTTCGAGCCAGGTATCTTCAGTGTGCGTGTATGACTTTTGGATTTGCATGAAATTCGATATCCTGGCGGTTTTTGGCTCGTTATAACGGAATCTTTCATTAGATTCTTGAAATATCAAATAATTTCATGCTAATCAATCGGTAAAGAGCCGTAAAACTGACTTCCCGTCATTTTTCCGCCGCCATTCAGGAATTTGTCAAAATTTCAGGTATCCAATGAAAGATTGTTCTTCTCGTGCCGAAATACCCCCAGATACCAAGTTTCGTGCAAATCCAACGATATGCAACCTAAGTATCCACTTCCCGCTCGAGGCCGCCATTTTGACCGCCGCCATTTTGAAAAGGACTTACTTTTCTGGAAAACCAATGCCAGAATCGTTTTTCTCATCTCGAAAAACCCTAGGATTTCGAGTTTCACACCAATCCGTCAATAAACAACGGAGATGCCAAATTTCCGCCATTTTGAACTTTGACCGGCCGCCATTTTGTCAAAAATGAACATTTTGACCTGCGGTTTGCGCCAAAAATTGTCTTTTTTATTATCTTTCGAATGAGGTATCACAAAGGGGGGGTTGCTACTTGAAAAAAAAAGTTGCCCCCCGCCCTCCCCTAGGGGGGCCCCCAAACAAATTTTGGGGAGTGCCAAAAAGTAGCTTACTTTGACCCAAGAACATCCCCCAAAATTCGTTTTTCTACGTGTAGCCGTTTAACATATAATCAGCCGTCCCGGGACTTTTGCCGCACCCTGTATTCAATGTCTTTGCTTTTTTGGGTATTTGCGGATTTGTAAAAGTTGTCGAATTTAAAAATTGAAAAATTGGCAACAATGCATGTTAAAATTAATGCGACATTAAAAACATGGTCATTTCCTAAAAGTGCGCAATTTTTAGAGAATCTTCATTAAAACTGCAACTTCGTAGCTCAATTTTAATGCCACTTACGGAATTTGCCCGTTTTCAACTTGGCAACGCTGTAGCGCGCGGGAAAAATTTCGGGCAAACTTGCCAATGCCCGAAAAACTCGTGTCTTGTGATAGGGAACAACATATCCAACTCCGGGCAAAATCCAAGCGTAGGGCAAAATCGCCGATCTTGAATAACCCTTGCCCTCCATTTTGATCAAGCCTGCTCAAGCTGTGACTGGGCGAAAATCTCAAATAATGGACATTTCAGGGTGAAAAAAGTTGAAAAATCGAGTTCATCCTTGCCCCTGGAAGTTGTGTTTTCTGAAGTCTGGACGGTTTCTGAGATCTAAAATCGTCGTGGACCTAATTTTTTCTAATTTTTTTTACCACAGTTTCATCTAATTAAATTTCAGCTATTTGTGACGGTCGTGAGTTTCAAAACAAAAATGCAACACCTGCCGTCATCTTTGGAAACGGAACCAATAAGCACAAGATACCCTAGCTTCGCTGATACCCTCCAACGAAATGGCATGCATGATTTCATTTAAAAAAAATTTCTAAATAAATTGATGGAGGGGGACGGTCTTGAGTTCCCAAGTGAATAGATTTACTACTTTCACAGTGATGTCGTCGCGATTCACGTAAAACTTCAACCTGGTAAAGATACATCCTCCCGCATAAAGGCATCCCTGGACAACGCTGACGCCGATTAGATTACGTGTGCGCTACTGACACGCTTTTTGGTATGAGCATTTATCTCGATGAGTCTAGCTGTGATGGTCGTGAGTAAATTTTTTCGAAGGCTCTTATCTGCTTGTGAACGAAACCTTATGAGGATTTTTTATCTTCTATTTTTTGTTTTACAATGGAGAAACGACTTGGAATTTTTAATGATGTGTAAGTTCTTGAATAACATTTTATTCTTTGAGTTCTATCATCGCAAAGCAGGAACCATGGTGCCGGGATGCGTGACGGTCGTGAGATCGGCACTGAT
Source organism: Bemisia tabaci (assembly GCF_918797505.1). Taxonomy (NCBI): domain Eukaryota; kingdom Metazoa; phylum Arthropoda; class Insecta; order Hemiptera; family Aleyrodidae; genus Bemisia; species Bemisia tabaci. Next base: position 33,088,057 of record NC_092794.1, read on the forward strand.
GAAAGGGTAAAATTTTGTCAAAAACCGTGGATAGTAGGCAATTAGTGTATTTTCCGAAGGAAATACACTATTGCGTTCTCCCCTGATGTCAGACCTGGACCAAAGACCATGTAATGAGCATCGATCATGGGTCGTAGATTACGAATATGCATGCCGTTTGAATTCATATATATATATATATATATATATATATATATATATATATATATATATATATATATATTTATGTATGTATTTCCGACTCATCGTGGTTTTTCCGATTTTTGCTTGGTTATATTTCCCCCTTTTTAAAAAATTTCCGGGTGGAACTTTTTGCGATGTAAAGTAGAGGAACAGGACTACCATTCTGCGAAAAAAACAGAGATCGAAATATTACATTTCGAATGGTGGGGGCGAGAAGTGGGGGGAGGTTCAATTTTGTGGGCGCGATAACTCGCGCAAATTAAAAGCTTTCCCTCCGAAATTTTTACAGAAGGAAGATCTTACTTAGTCCTAGGCTGGTATTGAATTTGAGCGAAATCGGTCGAGCCGTTTAAAAATGGCGAGCTTTGAAAGTTTTAGGCGGGGGGTGTGCGGCAAAAGAGGAGGGAAGCCGCACAGTGGGTCACGACCTGAAAATTGGTGGACAAGACGGCAATGTTGTCGCACAGTGGGTCACGAACTGAGAGTTGGTGGACAAGACGGCAATGTTGTCGCACAGTGGGTCGCGAACTCAAAATTGGTGGACAAGACGGCAATGTTGTCGCACAGTGGGTCACGAACTGAAAATTGGTGGATAAGACGGCAATGTTGTCGTACAATGGGGTCACGAACTGATGAACTGATAATTGGTGGACACGATGGCTATATTGCCGCACAGTGGGTTACAGACTGATAATTGGTGGACAAGACGGCAATGTTGTCGCACTGTGGGTTATGGAGATTCATCCATCGTCATTCAAGCTTGCCACAGCGTTTGTTGACATTTTTTCATATCAGACATTACATGAGGATTGATGTTGCAATCTGGCGACATGAAGTCCTTATTCGAATAATCAATGCCTCCATAAGTGTAAACGTAAATCTAACCTCCAAACATTGATAACTCCCCACCCCCGCTCTTCCCTTCGGAAAATACACTCTTCCCGCGGTGGACGCGCGGGTCACTTAAAAGACAGAACAACTGAGGCCGGACACTCAAACTAAAAAACGCGCGCGAAGCGCGCGTCCTGGGGGGGGGGCGAGGCCCCCCAAAAACCGGCGCGGAGCGAAGCGGAGCGCCGGTTTTTATCAGGTCACTTTTCAGAAGAGAGTGTTTTCTTCATATTTAAGTCAACAAAATAGGAGTAGAACACTTGTATATGCTATTAAAAAACCAGGGACAAAAATGCCCTCTCTTCCAAATTTTAATTCAGAGTGTATTTTCCTTTGTGACCATTCGTATTGAATTTACGCAGGTCAATTGCAAAGGAGCTCGGCTTAGAAAAGTTATTGGAGTTTTCGGGCAAACAAGAACTGGATCTCCCATACCCATCACCGTCACGTCCAACCTTGATCTATATTCATGATTTATCTGACAAGCATATCATCGCATCTTTAAAAAAGCTGAATGTCCCTGTTGCAAAGGTCTTTTCGTAAGTGATCTACTATTTTCAATTGTTTTGCACGAAGGTCTGATGCAACACCTAAGAATATGCATTTTGTTTTAACTTCTCAATGGCTTGTTGTACACATTTCGAACTCTTGAATACTAATCTTGAAGGTATTATGAGTCAGCATGTTGCAGGGGATTTTTTGTTTTCTGCTTCCTTTTTGTTCTTATAGGTCTTTTCTTGAAAGATATTAATTAACTTCCTTGCTTTTCTCTGAAAGGCTGCATAACGTTTGCGCACACTTTTCTTACCGATAACGTTTGCGCACGCTTTTCACGAATATCATTTGCGCACACTTTTTACCGATAACGTTTGCGCACACTGCACTATTTGGCAACGCTTCAATGATGCGTCAGTAGTATCGCTTCGTGATAAGACAATTCAACGGACGGATAATTTATAAACGGACAAGGGGAAATTTTCATTTAAATAAATTCCAATAAGCAATCAGAAACTCAGAAACTCTGTAATTTTCAGGTCCATATCGAGATACGAATTGGTTAAAACAATAATTTCATCATCTTTTTTTGTTGATCATTCCGTTTAGTGAACATCTCATCATTTTGCACGGATTTAATTTTCAAAGACACTATATTCTGAGCGTTAAAAAATTGTTGAGAGGCTTCGTAGACATTCGGATGATGATAGTAAAACTCCCCGCAAAGCTTGCTGTTAAAGCTTTCAACGCCATTTGTTGTCGTGCAACGTCGCACTATGGTCCCATAGCCCGATTTAAGCGGCATTAAATCAGATATGTATGTTTATACCTTGCAACATGAGTTTTCAGGGGTTTTTTGGGTCGCTGAGTGCAAATATGCCAACATTTTTCAGAAAAAAATCAATTTTTAACATTTTTACACTTTTTTATAACTGCGGTATAATTTGTGCAAAAACCTTAAATTGAGGCGGAATTCCAATGGTTCCGCAGTGGTGTAGTGGACACCGTGTCCAATCCGTAAATCTTAGGTCCCGGGTTCGATCCTCGGAGGAATTTTTTTTTTTTTTTTTTTTTAAGCTTCACAATTAAATTTTACATTGGATGGACTATAATAAGCTAAAAGTAGAATTTCGTCGAACACTACTGTCAAGGGAACTTGAAAAAGACAGCTCAGGATAATACTTCAAAGTTTCATGGCTGCGGAGGCCTACTTTCAAGTTCCACCGATCAGCCGTTTGAACTTGTTTTCGTCTGCCAAGCTGAACTTAAGCTTAAATATATCCATTTTGATAGACTTTGTGTTTGATACATGGGTAAACGTCAAAAAAAAACTTTTGCGGGACCTCAAAGCAGCTTCCTAAGACGATTTCATCGCTTGGGAGCCTTACTTTCAAGTCCCACCGATCAACCCTTTGAACGCGTTTTCATCTGCCAAGCTAAACTTGAGCCTACATGTATCCATTCTGATAGATTATATGTTTGAAACATGGTAAAACGCCAAAAAAAACTTTTACGGGACCTTTAAAGTGGCCTCCCGAGGCGATTCTTCGCTGTTCTTGAGCATAAGTTTCAATTCCTTCCGATCAGCCCCATCAACTCGTATTATTCTGCCTGGGTAAATTTAGGCTCTAAAGGATCTGTTTTGATAGAATATGAGAGTGGAACATGATAAAATGCATGGTCAATGGCATATGATAGCTAATAGTAGTGACTGCTAAGAAACGCGAAAACGTCATTTTTCATGAGAAATAACTTGAGGCTATGGTGGACTATGGTTCTGCCACTCAGACTAAAAGGTAGTCTAGAGTCATGACAATAACTTCCGAGTAAAATTACGAGGTGCTCAGAGGTGCAAAGTATATTTTTTGGGTCGTACTTTTGCGATTTTATTGAAAAAAACTGACTATGTCTGAAGGTTAATCTAGAGCATTAGACATGATAAAAAAGAATTGTTTCAGCATGGAACATCTAGAAATTACCTTATATTTTGTAAATCAAATACCCAAACACTTTCAGTTATGGTGAAACAACGAAAACAAGCCCTTAAACACAGCACTGCCGCTCGGTAACTGGAAGCGTACTCAAAAGTACTCCCCAGGCTTGTCACATCTTTATTAGTGTTTCAATTTAGATGATATTTTACAGGAGTCTGCTTTACAGTATGTACTATCGATTTACGTCTTGAAATCGAACTTTTTCCAAACTTCATTTTTCCGATTTATTGCCGCTTAAATCGGACTATTGGACCATAGTGCGTCGTAAGTGAGAGGACTTGCCCACACATCAGGTGGGAACAATGTAGTATCAATGCAATTTCGCCGGATGTAACTATCAATGAGAAATTGAGAAACGCCGTTTACATTAGGTGTGGTTGCGCCCAGTTCATAAAATGCAGTAGGAACATCATCGGGGGGCAAATAAGATAAGGAAAAAAATAAACGTAGCCACTGTTGAAGTTCCAGTTGCTCTCCTTTTTTTTCCTTCCGGGTGAATGCGTAGCGTAGCCTTGGATATTTTTGAATACGCCGCCACCAACTTTGACCAAGATGAAATCTACAGCCCCTTATTTTAACGGTTGAAAAAGCATGTTTAGCGGAATTGTGAGCTGCAGATTCAAAATCAAGAAGGAGAAGCTTAAAAGGTGACACGCGTAGCATCATTGCAGCGTTGCCAAATAGTGCAGTGTGCGCAAACGTTATCGGTAAAAAGTGTGCGCAAATGATATTCGTGAAAAGGTGCGCAAACGTTATCGGTAAGAAAATTGTGCGCAAACGTTATGCATTGCTCTGAAAGTAAGATTCTTAAATCAAATCAAAAGTGACTGTCAAATGTGGTTTCCTTGTCATAATAGCTATCAAATTGTAACAGTAGAATACTGCAGAGCCGCTGTGTACTGGAGCGCTGCTGAAATCAATCCTTGAACGCTGCATTCCTAGCCTTTTTTTCGTCGAAAGTGACAACGTAGTGTGAACCAAATGGCATTTTTTAACACGGTGGCTTATGGAAGAATTGCAGGCTGCAAAGTTTCTGGAATTTAGTCAATTTTAATTGATACGTGGTCTGTCCGGAAAGTATCAAGGCTTTTTAGATTTTGAGAAATCGAGCTTACCTGACATTGTGGCTTCAATCTCCTCCAAAGAACTCTCCGTAAGACACAATGCACTTGTTCCAACGATTTTTGAGCTCTTCAAAACCGTCCAAAAAGCACTCCTTTGGGATGTCCTTCAGCGCTCTCGTCGTATTCTCTTTGATGTCATTGATGGAGTCAAATTGAGTCCCTTTCATTGGAGATTTCAGCTTTGGAAACAGCCAGAAGTTGCAAGAAGCTAAGTCTGGACAGTATGGAGGATGTGGAACCAGAGGAATACCGTGCTTTGCCAAAAACTGTTGCACAAGACAGGAGGAATGAGCCGGAGCTTTTTCATGTTGGAGCATCCAGTCACCGCTTGCCCATAATGCAAGGCGCTTGCGTCTGATAGCATCCTGCAAACGTCATAAAGTTTCCTGGTATGCTTCTTTAGTGATGGTTGTACCCTGGGGAGCATATTCGTGATGCACAACACCCTTGTAGTCGAAAAAAAACAGTGAGCATGACCTTGATGTTGCTGCGACTTCGCCGTGCTTTTTTGGGGTGCGGCGTCCCGGGTGCGATCCATTCTGGAGACTGTGCTTTTGTCTCAGGGTCACAGCCGTAGACCCAAGACTCATCCCCGGTTATGATTTTCTTCCAAAACTCAGGATCATTCTCAGTGGTTGCCTGTAACCCGTCGGAAATGAAAAGTCGCCGCTCCTTTTGCTCAGCTGTCAAAACCTTTGGCACAAATTTCGATGCCACTCTACGGAGCCCGAGTTTTTCAGTTAAAATTTCCGCAACGATAGTCCTCGGGATATTTAGCTGCTCTTCCAGTTCCCGCACGGTTAACCGACTGTCTTGGGCAATAGCTTCCCGAACTTTTTCCACGTTATCGGGAGAATTCGTCGACGAACGTCTCCCGGGCCGCAGATGACTAGCGACTGTTTCACGACCCGATTTAAAGCGATTATACCACTCATAAATATTGCTCTTGCTCATAGAATCAGTGCCGAAAGCTTTCCGAATCATTTTCGTGGTCTCCTTGGCAGTTTTTCTAGATTAAAGCGAGATTTAATACAAATTCTCTGATCTTCACGCTCGGTCATTCCACGAAATAAAAAAAACGCGACGATAGCACTTGTGACACACACACTTTGATCAGTTGATTGCAATCGACTGATTAAAGGTGTGAAAGCCCGATTGTGTGGCTGCATTGAAAAGGACATGGGCAAAGTCCAACCCAAGTTTCAGCTCATTATCTGCATTACATTCCGAGATAATCAAAAAGTCCTGATACTTTCCGGACAGACCACGTATTTTATTGCGAATTTTGGTGAATTATTCATGTTGAGGAAAGTCATAAGAAGTTCTCGAATGTATGAAACTCCCGGGTTTTATGCCAAAAATTGTGTGCAAATACAGAGTGTAGCTCGGAGCCAGCATGCATACGGCATCGCCAGTTGCCGCACGCTAGTGTTAGGAGTACCGGACGAAAACGTGATGTCATCGGCGTTCCAGTGCACAGTGACTCTATTGTATTGAACTCTATATGATCGTAACCTAACTAAGGTAAGGCCGTCTTTTGCTTGTGTCCCCATTTTGTCCTTATAACCCTGGAATTATGTACTTCAAAACAATTTCTATTATTCAACTCAAATATTGGTTGTGCAAATGTGATCTGTATTTAAATGTCATCTGTTCATGTTTCTAGGAAAGATGTATCTCATGTCATCCTAAAAACCAGTGAGAATACATACTGTGAACCTGCAATGATTATTTTAGAAGCAATTTTAATGGGAAAATTTTTGATAAGTGTAAAATGTAAGTAAATTAAATTCCATTTTTACTTCTACTTCAGAAGCATTAGATGGAAAAGTAAATAGAGGAAAAAATTTCCAGCCGATTTTGTATTGCTATTTTGTGATCATTCAGGTGGCGAGAGGCTGTGAAAAAAGCCTCACCCACCCCCCCCCCCCCCATTAAAGGGCGCATATCCCATTTTTAGCTTCTAATAGCTTCTGCTCCGAAAGTCACTTATTTGATCTCAAATCAAAGCTATTGGAATTCTGTTGGGCTCTAACGGCCCTTTTTCTACTCACGACTACTTCTTTCTCCCAAAAATTGCGCCCCCCCCCCCCCCCCATATGACGTGTAAGGGGCCATCCACAAATTACATAAGGCACTTTTTCCGATTTTTAGACCCCTCTCCCTCCTGTAAGGCACTCGTAAGGCTAGTCTAGACCCCCCTCAATAATGAGCTTGTTCAGCAATTCGTAATTCTTGCATTTTTGGAAACTAGAGAGTGCACAGAGTTCACAGGAATTTTCCCCGATTTTTTTGAGCAATATTAACCCACGAAATACGAGTCCAAAAGTCCGTATTTTGGGCTCCCATTTAAACGCGCGCTGCTTGGCCCATCTCAAAATGGCGCCCATTATCTCCGTCCGGCGGTGGCCACACTTTTGACCCGGCGTGCCAGCGAGGTACCTCTGCATGCCTCTGCCGTGTGTGGGTCGTGTAAACAAACGAAGATTGATAACACAAATGATCCAAACAACTCGAAATCTCTTAATTTGAATTAATTTAAATCCATTTTCGACTTCAACCAAGCATTTGGCAATAATATTCATCGTATTCCACAACCAGGAGCCACGGCCTATCGGCTCATTTTAAGGTGCATTCTGAAAATCAGTCTTACAAGTCCAGTGTCCAAATCCAGACTTTCTTCTTTTACTTTTTTTTGACCATTCTCTTTTCATTTTCGCCTCAAATCAAATGTTTTGCAGTTTCTTTGTCTTAGGTATGTGGTCCTGAATTCATTCAAGAGTTAGAAGTTCACCATTTATTTAGTATTATAAGCCTTTTGACCTCTCAAGCTTTACCGACATGATCTCATGTAGTTCAAGGTTTCTTTGGCCCAAACCAAGTGATTACACATCTGATGTGTGTCTTATGGCTCTTCAAAGAGGGTTATTCAAAATCGGCGATTTTACCCTACGCTTGGATTTTGCCCGGAGTTGGATATGTTGTTCCCTATCACAAGACACGCCTTTTTCCGGCATTGGCAAGTTCACCCGAAATTTTTCCCGCGCGCTACAGCGTTGCCAAGTTGAAAACAGGCAAATTCCGTAAGTGGCATCAAAATTGAGCTATGAAGTTGCGGTTTTTACGAAAATTCTCTAAAAATTACGCACTTTTAGGAAATGACCATGTTTTTAATGTCGCATTAATTTTAACATGCATTATTGCCAAATTTCTGATTTTTAAATTCGACAAATGTTACATATCCGCAAATACCCAAAAAAGCTATCTTCAAATTTGAATAAAAAGTTGTCTAATCGATAGTTCGTTTGATTCCGCATCCATCGATATATTATAGCTCGCTGGGAAACTTTTGGTTCGCGGGATATCATCATTTTTGTGAACAGCTTTATGGAGCGACGACGCTTTTTGAGTCCGGGCGGATAGAAATTTTAGCCTCCAAAAACACCGGGTAGCATTAATTCCATGGTTTCCTATGTAATTTTTGGCGCTGAATCCGAATTTGACCATTTCATAAAAAAATTGTCACCAAGATGTTGCCAAATTTGGCAAAAATTGCTTAAAATCGGCCTTTTTGGCGGATTATAGCCTGTGACTTGCCAGGAGTTGATCAGACGACAAAATTGGTTATTTCCACAGTTAAAACTCGTTAAACTATCTACAAGCTGAGTCAAATTCTTTCTGCTCACGGTAAAATTAAACGCGCGACAAGCAGCAAACTGAAAAAAAGACACCAAAATTGGCGCTTTTTGCGGTTTTTGTCGTAAGTTTCTTGTTTTCCGATTAAGAGAATGTTTCTTGACTATACTAATGAACAACATGAGCAGAATTTAATAAAATTTAACAATAAAATAAGATTGAACATATTCCAATGTTGCCAAGCTTAAACAAAATACTTCAATTTTCGCTGGTTTTTTCGATATTATTGTCCTATATTCTTTGTTCACATCTTATTTTTAAATTTTATAAATGTATCTCTCTTGCAAAATAATACACTTCTGTAGAATAATTTAATTTTCAACTTAGATATATACTAATAACTAGGGTATTTAGTTCAGAGAGGAAAAATTCATAAAATAGTGAGTTTTATCGAATCGTGTCAATAAACCACATTTTGAAACAATAATGGAAAATTTTCTGCTAAAAATTAATGAATAAAATGTTTTCCTCAGACTGACTTCATTAAAACAAGACAAGACGCATTGCAATATTGCCAAAATTACGTACAAATCGTTGAATTTTGGCGGTATTTGACCGTTATTATTCATTACCCATATTTAGTATACAATTTTATTTTATAATTCTGAGATAATGGAGTTTAATAGAAAAAAGTAACGACACCAAACTGAAGAAGACGCCCAGGAAAGGACAATAAGGGGCTTAAAAGGAACAAGGGCGCTCCAAATTACTGAGGACCTGTGGGTCGACAAAAGGGACTATGGCGGTTAGGCGTCGCGGGGCCCGAGAGACCGCTGTTAAAGCGGCTCTTTATCTATATATGTAACAATACAATAGTTTGTCGTTACACTTGGCGTAATTCAGATTTTCCTAAGAAACATTCTCTTAATCGGAAAACAAGAAACTTACGACAAAAACCGCAAAAAGCGCCAATTTTGGTGTCTTTTTTTCAGTTTGCTGCTTGTCGCGCGTTTAATTTTACCGTGAGCAGAAAGAATTTGACTCAGCTTGTAGATAGTTTAACGAGTTTTAACTGTGGAAATAACCAATTTTGTCGTCTGATCAACTCCTGGCAAGTCACAGGCTATAATCCGCCAAAAAGGCCGATTTTAAGCAATTTTTGCCAAATTTGGCAACATCTTGGTGACAATTTTTTTATGAAATGGTCAAATTCGGATTCAGCGCCAAAAATTACATAGGAAACCATGGAATTAATGCTACCCGGTGTTTTTGGAGGCTAAAATTTCTATCCGCCCGGACTCAAAAAGCGTCGTCGCTCCATAAAGCTGTTCACAAAAATGATGATATCCCGCGAACCAAAAGTTTCCCAGCGAGCTATAATATATCGATGGATGCGGAATCAAACGAACTATCGATTAGACAACTTTTTATTCAAATTTGAAGATAGCTTTTTTGGGTATTTGCGGATATGTAACATTTGTCGAATTTAAAAATCAGAAATTTGGCAATAATGCATGTTAAAATTAATGCGACATTAAAAACATGGTCATTTCCTAAAAGTGCGTAATTTTTAGAGAATTTTCGTAAAAACCGCAACTTCATAGCTCAATTTTGATGCCACTTACGGAATTTGCCTGTTTTCAACTTGGCAACGCTGTAGCGCGCGGGAAAAATTTCGGGTGAACTTGCCAATGCCGGAAAAAGGCGTGTCTTGTGATAGGGAACAACATATCCAACTCCGGGCAAAATCCAAGCGTAGGGTAAAATCGCCGATTTTGGATAACCCTCTTTGAACTTTGACCGGCCGTTATTTTGTCAAAAATCAAAATGGCGACCAGCAGTTAGCTCGAAAATTTTTATTTCTTTATCCTCTTTCGAGCGTACAAGACGCGGAAGTATTTTTAAAAATTCGAAGACTTGACCAAAAACGCTGTTCGAAATACTTAAGCGTCCAGTACGCTCGAAGGTGTAATTTTTATCAGAAATAGTATATCAGAAGTCAACTATCTTGAGTTTTTAGGACGATAGAAATATTGCCTCAAACTTCAAAAAATCAGTCGACTCGCTGAAGTGTATCCTATTTGCGCCTGAACAGTGTTTTCAGTCAAGTTTCCGAATTTTTAAAAAATACTTGCGGATCTTGCACGGCAAAATGTTCGGTTTACATCAAAAGCAGTGTGTCAGGAAGCTATTATCTCAAATTTTCGGGTCTCTAGCGTGACTGCTTCGTCCCTAAAAAAATTCATCAAATTTTCAAAAATCTTAATTATCGGGATCGCAAAGAACCCCGCGCAGAGCATGGGGGTCAGTTGCTCTCTTTAGAAGTCGACGAAACTTTAATAGATTGAGATAAAGATCATAATTAAGGGAAAGCCAAAAAATTAGCTCATTTTTGCGAGTAGAAGCCGACATATTCGCGATTGAACTCGGACTATTTTCTGTGCGGCGGAGGTAATTGGGCCCTCCGCGTCGCCTTACCTTGCTGGAGCATTTCGGCCAGGAAACCCCCTCTCCCCACCAGGTAACTACGATGTCGCATTGTTTCCACTCACTCCTTTCATTAGGGCGCTCCGTTCGGGCTGTGCGATATGGAGTTCTCTGCTTCTCGCACCTCGCACGTGCCGAGAGAGATATACATGAGAATGCCATTGAGAATAACATGAGGAGCGCCGCGCCGCCTTTCATATCATAACAGATGCAGCAGACCGATCCCTTCTCGTACCGGCGCCGCCGGTCGGTTGAATCTGAAATGTAATTGTTGAAACAGAAGTGACAGATGCGGGGAGATGGAGGGAGTACGGCATTCGCAACGGCCGAGCGTATAAGCACCTATCACCTACCTACGCGTGAGGTCTGATCGAGAACGCCGAACACGAGAGGAGAGGGGACTCGGATCCGCTATGCTGCGGCATGAATCATGCCGCATGATAGAAAATAGTCCAGATTCAATTGCGAATATTTCGAATTCTACTCGCAAAAATGAGCCAATTTTATGGCTTCCTCTTAATTATGAACATTACATCAATCTATAAAGTCTCATCGACTTTTAGAGAGAGCCACTGACCCTCATGCTCTGTGCGGGGTTCTTTTACAAATAATATGCAATTCTGCATCAATTAAAACTTTTACGATTTACGTAGTTCTGGCAACATTGCAATGGTCATAAATGAATTTGGCGCATTAAAATCATGGGGATACCTCAGTTTCAAAACGTAAAGTTGAGATCAAACGGCGCTAGCTCGTTGTTCAGGTAAAAAAACGTGATTTTTTTGTAAAATTCGAAACTTTAGTGGACAATGCCACCGGAAGGAGTTAGAATTTCGGAAAAAGAAATAACACAGGTCCGTTTGTACTACGAGAGGCAACTTTTCTGATAAAGCCGTCAAGCGATTTCGAAAACAAGTGTTTTTCGCTCCTCCCTAGGGTAGCTAGCCTTACCCTGGAGCCGTCCTCTTTAGCCCAGGCTTGGGATCCGTCGCGCAACGTGCGAAACGACAAAGACAGATAATGTTACAAAGCATTAATTTAGAGACCAGAAGTATCGTTAAATACAGGGTGTCCGGAAGTTAACGTACTTAACTTTCAGGATCGATGTTTCGGCTCAAAATATGACTCCTTTTTCCTGTACACATATACCCGAAAACGCTTCATAATTGAGCTATGCGCTTCCGAAGTTGCCATTTTTCTTCTTTCAAATTGATGTAACTCCTCGTTATTTTGTCGTAAGTAGCTTAAACTTGATGTAGGGGGGGGGGGGGGGTATTTTTTAGCGCACGGTTTATTTTTCGAGTTTTTAAAGACGTACGTACGTCTTCGGGAAATGACGTAACAAACATTCCCGAATTTTAAAATTGCGATAACTTTTTTGGTAGATGATATTTGGAAAAACGGATTACACCACGTGAAAGAGCGAGAAAAATCAAGGTCTGAAAATCAGTCAACTCGCTGAAATGTATCCTATTTGCGCCTAAACAGTGTTTTCAGTCAGGTTTCCGAATTTTTAAAAAATACTTGCGGGTCTTGCACGGCAAAATGTTCGGTTTTTATCAAAAGCAGTATGTTAGGAAGCTATTATCTCAAATTTTCGGGTCTCTAGCGTGACTGCTTCGTCCCTAAAAGGATTCATCAAATATTCAAAAACCTCAATCATCGGGATTGCAAATTTTACAAATAATGTGCAGTTCGGCGTCAATTAAAAATTTTACAATTTACGTATTTCTGGCAACATTGCAATTGTCATAAATGAACTTGGCTCATCAAAATCATGTGGATACGTCAGTTTCAAGACGTAAAGTAGAAATCAATCGGTGCTAGCCCGTTGTTCAGGTGAAAAAACGTATTTTTTTGTAAAATTCGAAACTTCAGATGGACCGTGCCACTGGAAGGTGTTAGAATTTTGGAAGAAGAAATAACACAGGTCTGTTTATATTACGAGAGGCAACTTTTCCGATATAGCCGTCAAGCGAAGTTTTTCGCTGCACCCCAAGCTCCCCCCCCCCCCCCCGTAAAAACCCAGTCCGCTCAAGGCAAAGTAAACAGTCTTGGTATCATGGATTGATAATGGATTTCTGGCTTGAAGATTGATAGACAATGGAAAATTGAGCTAAAACGGTGTCGATTGATTCACGTCGATCGATTCACCTTTTCGTTTTTCGATCGAATCGACACTGGTTTTTTTAATAATTTGTCAACCGAAACGGTGTCAGTCGAATCGGTGTTGATCGTTCATGTCGAACGAATCAGTGTTGATCGATTCGTGTCGATTGACACCGATTCGACATCGTGAGGAAGAAGGACCAAGAAATTGTTATGGAAATCGAAGGAAAGAAAATAGACATATGTGCCCTCGGTGAAACTAACGGGAAAGGAGCCGGAAACACAATGTATACCGTGTGTCCCAAAAGTACGGTCCACCCCCTCTAAAATTTTACCTAATTTATACTCTGAAACTTTGGGTACGTTCTTTGATCAATGTGAGCTACTTTTAGGGCGCCCCACAGAAAGGGCTGCGGATCCCAACTTTTTTTTCAGATGGCAACCCCCCCCCCTCCCCCTTGCGATATTGTAATTAAAAGAGGATATAAAAAAAAATTGCGCTAACCGCAAGTCACCACTTTTACTTTTAACGAAATGGCGGCCGTTTAAAATTCAAAAGCATGGCAAAGCAAAATCTCCTAAGATTCGGGTGAAACTTGGTGACGGGGGTTTTTTTGGCACGAAAAGCCCGGATTCGGCATTCGTTTTTCGAAAGAGCCCATTTTTTCAAATTTTCGTTTGTGGGGAAACTGCAAGTTTTTTACCCATGAATTTGCAATAAAACAGGAATTCAGGGGTTATTTGGCACGAAAAACTCAATCCAGCGTTAGTTTTTCTTATCGTTCGTCTCTTCCAAATGGCAGGCACTTACGAAAAATGAGGATGTGAGCCATTGTTCATCAATTTTCCTTAAAACTAGTGCCGAATTTGGTTTCCTCGTGTCCAAAAACCGCCGAGAACTAAGTTTCACTCGAATCCAAGGAGATTTTGATCTGCCATAATTTGAACTTTGACCGGCCGTCATTTTGTCAAAAATCAAAATGGCGACCAGCAGTTAGCTCGAAAATTATTTTTACTTTATACTCTTTCGATTAAGGCATCACAAATAGGTGGTTGTCGTTTGAAAAAAAAAAAATATGTTAGTGGCCGCATCCTTCTCAATGTATGGCCCCGAAAATTTCGAGGGGCCTCAACAATAGCTTTCATTGATCCATGAACATGTCCAAAGCATCGTTTCAAAATATACATCAGGTAAAATTTTAGAGGGGGTGGACCGGACTTTTGGGTGTGGTTGATTTGTCTTTTTCTACAGGGATTGATGACTCCGTTGAAAACGGCCTTGTCTTGGAATGTGAGCATTATGAAGTAAAAGGAGTTGGTTCTCATTCAGGTTGTGATGCTCCACACAAAGCCAGACTGAATTCATACCGCCTGGTAAGTTTTTTTTTTTTTTTTTTTTTTTTTTCTTTCTTTCTTTTTTTTTCTTTGCTACAAATGTGGTCTCTAAAGGTATAAGTGGAAGGGAAGGGGGCACAATAATGAGAGTAGATGATTTCGAACAGCCTAGAAACCTCGAATTTGGACTGCATTTTCCAGAAAAATCCAATAGATTTTCAATGCTGCAAAGATTGTGCACCACTGAGCAGTAAGAATTAAAGCATGGCCAGGCATAATTTTTCACCAAGTTTTCAGCAATGCATGTTGACCATATTGAAAATATTTTTGTATGAATTGGCAGTAAAATATTAGTGTTGGGTGTTTAAACTAAAATCAATAAAGCTTAAGTAACTTCCTGTCCACCAAACAATCATAAGAAACACAAGGCCAGTCCATAAATCGGCCATCATGAGGCGATAATTAGAGTGTGTTTTCACAAACAATGCCTCCTCCGTTTATACGCAGCACTTAAAATGAGAATTATTGCTGCCGAGTGTTAATCCTGGATGGCCAGTTTAAAGCCCTCTGTCTCCAGAAGGAGCTGCCTGCTCTGTAGTTTGTGAGATAGGCTCTTGGAGGTATGATCTTGGTAGACCTGACTGTAGTGCCTTCCGTGCCAAAATTGTAAAACTGACAAAACAAAAAAATTAAAAAATTTATTCTTGACATTTTAGCTCTGGGTTATGATTTTTTGGGATAGTAATACTGAGCACGTAAGCCGCGGGCTTGTGCTAATTAACAACTAGCTGTATGCCCGGCCTGTTAGCCATGATGGTTTTATCAGTTAAGATTGGGTTGTATAATTACAGGGTTATCCAAAAGTCACCTACCACCCCTGTAACTTTTTCCCTAATTAAGATAGAGGTTTGAAACTTTGGCAATGTTCCTCGGTCTAAAGTAGCAACTTTTTGGTCCCCCCAAAATTTTTGAGGGGCGGCCCCTAAGGGGGCGGGGGCCAACTTTTTTTTCCAAATGGCAACCCCCCTTTTGTGATGCCTCATTCGAAAGATAATAAGAAAAGAAAATTTTTGACGCAAACCGCAGGTCAAAATGTTGATTTTTGACAAAATGGCGGCAGTTTGGCATCTCCGTTTTTTATCGTCGGATTGGTCTGAAACTCAGAATCCTCAAGTTTTCCGGGACAAGAAAAACGACTCTGGCATTAGTTTTTAGAAAAGTCAGTCCTTCTCAAAATGGTGGCAGATTAAAATGGCGGCTTAGAGCGGGAAGTGGATATTTAGGCTGCTTATCGTTAGATTTGTATGAGACTTGGTATCCGGGTGTATTTCGGCACGAAGAGAACGAATCTTTCATTGGATTTTTGAAATTTCGAAAAACTAAAAAGTCGGTGAATAAATTACGGGAAATCCATATCACCGGCCATAACACTGATTTTTCCGCCGCCATTTTTAAAGTATTTAGTATTTCAAAAATCTAATGAAAGATTCATTTTTTTCGAGCCGAAAACCACCAGAGTATCGACTTCCGTGCAAATCCATCGGTAAACAGCCGAGTTATGGATATCCCGTATTTTTTTCGTCGCCCTTTTAAAGTTGTTCGAAATTTCAAAAATTCAATGAGAGATTCTTTCTCCTCGTGCCGAAATACCCCCGGATACCAAGTCTCATATAAATCTAACGATAAGCAGCCTAAATATCCACTTCCCGCTTTAAGCCGCCATTTCGAAAAGGACTGACATTTCTGGAAAACTAATGCCAGAATCGTTTTTCTCGTCCCGAAAACCTCTAAGATTCTGAGTTTCAGACAAATCTACCGATAAGGAACGGAGATGCCAAATTTTCGCCATTTTGAACTTTGACTGGCCGCCATTTGGTCAAAAATCAACATTTTGACCTGAGGTTTGCGCCAAAAATTTTCTTTTTTTATTATCTTTCGAATGAGGTATATCAAAAGGAGGGTTGCCTTTCGAAAAATAAAGTTAGCTCCCGCCCCCCTTGGGTGGGGGGGGGAGGGCGCCTCAAAATTTTAGGGGGACCAAAATGTTTCTATTTTAGACCGAGGAACATTGCCGAAGTTTAAAACTTCTATTTTAATAAGGGAAAAAGTTACAGGGGTGTTAGGGGACTTTTGGAAAACCCTGTATAATGTTGTACAATATTACAAAAGTTAAATGAGTTAACGCGATTCTTAGGAAAATCAGCTGTGACGGATTGGAATTTGCCAACACAGACTGTGTGAATAGGTAGGATACCATTGAGTACAATAGAGTCGCAATGTACTGGAGCGCCGATGAAGTCAATCCATTAACGGGCCTTTCCGAGCCGCTTGTGCTCCGAAAAGTGTGAACCAAGTGTGAACCCAACGGCACTTATCATCATGGTGGCTTATGGCGAAATCAAGAACTGCTTGTGTTTTTTCGACTTTTCTAATTCAATCATCATTAATTTTTGCAAATTTTGCTGCAAAAAGGTAGTCAAAGCCATAGTGAATCCATTAATGTATCATACTCTTGAATAATATTCAAAAAGGGACGTAAATTGAGACTTAAACCAAGTGTGAACCGACCAGCATTTCTTATCACGGCGGCTTACAGGAAAAGCAACAACTACTTGTGTTTTTTCGACATTTTTTAATTCAATCGATATTATTTCGTGCAAATTTTGCTATTAATAGATGGTCAAAGCCATAATGAATCCATTGATGTATGTTACTGTTTAGTGTGGGTAATATCTGAATAAGCGAACACTCGGTTAAAACGATATTCATATTTATTATAAAATAAAAAGGGAATGAACACGACACGGTAACACTGGTATCACAACCTGATGATCCGCTGACGTCATGACGATTATGGTCACCTGACCCTCTGAGGGCAGTGTTGCCAACCTGTGCTGGGTAACCAACCCAGGCTATCCAACACCTCCCCGTTTTCAATTTCTATTTTTTTCCTTACACTTTACTCCCTTTTGCAAACACAAACGAAGAAATTGAAGGAGTAGAGCCCAAGTCAAAAATATTCCAGAGGTGTATGATTTTCATCAGTGAAATTTAAAATTATACATGAAGAATAGTTTTTTAAAAGGTTTAACAGTTACAATTGAGGAATTAGAACTTGTACACTGACAGAAAACTGACACAGTATTTATTCGATTAATTTGAATTTATGGAACCAATCAATTTATGACGTTTGATCTCAGAATTTGGTTGAAGTTATAATGCTTATGAGTTCACATAGATTTGAACGATTTGCAGTTCTGAAATCGACAAATATTACTGAAATTAACTGTATTTAGTCATAGGCTGTGGTTAACATGTATTAGCCAGGACATTAAACAACTTTCCAATTGATTTGCAATTCCGAAATCAAATGAGATGTGAGAGATTTGAAGCATTTTTGTTCAGAATCCCATGAAGTACTTAAATCGCAGTTACGTAGAGAAATTGAAATTAGACAACTATCAAATGATTTGCAATTCCGAAATCAAGAGACATATTAGAGATTTGAAGCATTTGTGTTCAGAATCTCATTGAAGTAATTTAATCGCAGTTATGTAGAGAAATTGAAATTAGACAACTATCAAATGATTTGCAATTCCGAAATCAAGAGACAATTAAGAGATTTGAAGCATTTGTGTTCAGAATCCCATTGAAATTATTAAATCGCAGTTATGTGGATTTTATTGTTAAGTATAACATGACTTAATTAGATTGAGTAAACTAATTGTTAGTCACTTATAAATATGACATTACTTAGAATGATGAAGAGCACTTAAAATTAACATGAAATTTCTTTGAAATTTATTGCAGAATGAATCAGAGATACTACAGTTTACTTTGACGAGTGATTAGCTTTTTCCGGTTTTATCTCTAAAAGATGGAATTAGGGAAAGATCGCGTTGTACGACTTTATTTAGATTTTTGGTTCTGACTAGAGCATGCACATGATTCCTGGTGATAAAACCTAAATCTACGCAGGACTATAGACCTAGAAGAGGAGTAGTGCCAGTATTAACAACGGTGAAGTACAGTTTATGAATTTGATTTTGATTAGGAATTTTGCAATCTAGCACCACATACCCACATGAATCAATCTGAGCACCTCCGTAGCCTAGAACAACTGAACGATTGGGTAAAATCACATTTGTTGAATTTTTGATCAGGTCGAAAATTTGACGTGGTAAAACATTAACTTCTCCTCCCGAATCTAACTTACAGCTGACCGTGTTATTGTTAATGATTAAATTTTCCATCCAGCACTTATCTGTGGATTTGGAAATATTTGACACATTATGAATTTTGACAGACTGCTTAACTGACTCATCAAAATTAAATTGATTAGGCTGATGATCGATAGTTGAATGATCCTCAAGCTGACTGGATATAGACTGATTAGTAAAATGCTCCAATTTAAAAGTTGGTTGGACGGAGATTTCTGAAATGTAAACATAATCACTAGCATGAATATCTGAAATTTCAGTCGGATTAGAGATACTGTTTGGAGAACATGAGCACTGACAATGGACATTGACTAGATCAGCCGCTTTGGAATTAGCTGTAGAAGGTGCCATTTTATCATTGGAATTAGGTAACACAGAATTATTCCGAGATCTACACATAGAGGAAAAATGATTAAGACGCTTACAGTAATTACATTGCTTCTTGAACGCTGGACATTGGTTGATAGGATGGCTAGTCCCACAATTTTGGCAGTTGATCGGCTGTTTAGTTGTAGTTCCAGTACCTGAGCTGCAGCTTGGCTGTTGATTTCGGCTGTAATACGGTTTGCTGACCCAGTTGACCTCAGTTGTGGATGATGTCCCTTGATCGTTGATTTCCTTTGCCCGCAGTTTCCCAGACTCGACTGACTTGCATAGCTTGACCGTCCTATCGAAGTCGTATTCCTCTCCGAGCATGCGTTGGCGAAGTTCATAATTAGAGATGCCAATGATGATGCGATCACGGATGAGCGATGTTTTCAGCTCATCAAAGTTACAATTGTCAGCCAGCTTCTTGAGTTAGAGGAGGAACGTTTCAAAATCCTCACCGTCTCTCTGCGATCTTGTGAAAAACTGGTATCTAGAAAATACCACGTTTGTCCTGGTTTTGACATACTCATCGATAGCTTTGACTAGAAGATCGACAGTTTTAGACTGGTTACTAGTGAGAGCAAGGGAGTTGATAAATTCTTCTGCTTCGGATCCGATGAGGTTAAGGAAAATGGCCTTCTGAACCTCTTCGGATTTCTCGGTGATTTCGGCGCCAAGAGCGTAGTTTCTCCAATGTCTTTTGAACTTTTCAAAATTCTCTTTGATATTATCATTGATTTCCAGTGGTTCTGGCTTTGTAAGAAATTCCATTGTACCGTCCGAACAATGATTACCTTGCAATTAGTGAAGGTTGATAACGACACAGATTATCATGAACTTAGAAGAAATTGACCCATGTGCAGTTGAGAAATTAAAATTCGAACTTAATCGATAAACTAAAAGTCATTTTCGAACTTAATCGATACACTAAAATTGAACATTTTTAGCGAAATTACATGCCTTGCACTTAAATTCACTTAAATACCGAGCGCGAGGCCATGGTTGAATTTAGGCCTTTTGTGCCGGTTCACGACATGTTCACGACGCGCACCTCCGTATTTTTTGCTGCGCTTCGTTGAATCCCCGTTTACATCCTCGTTGCCATGTTTAGTGTGGATAATATCTGAATAAGCGAACACTCGGTTAAAACGATATTCATATTTATTATAAAATAAAAAGGGAATGAACACGACACGGTAACACTGGTATCACAACCTGATGATCCGCTGACGTCATGACGATTGTGGTCACCTGACCCTCTGAGGGCAGTGTTGCCAACCTGTGCTGGGTAACCAACCCAGGCTATCCAACAGTTACTCCTGGATTTTATTCATGCAGGGATTTAATTTCTGACTCATACAAAGTGTGAACCAACCGGCATTTCTAACACGGTGGCTTATGGAGAAGTCAACAACTGCTTGCGTTTTTTCGACTTTTATTAATTCCATCTATATTAATTTGTGCAAATTTTGCTATATTTAGATATTCAATGCCATAATGAATCCATGAATGTACGTTACTCCTGGATAATATTCATTTATGGATTCAATTTCAGACTTATTACCGGCCTACTTAGCTGGTTCAATGTGTGTGGACCTAGCCGACGAACGGAGCCGAGTCGGGAGTGGGGAGCGCTGAGCGCGAGTCTCTGCGTATGCGTCATCACCAGTCTCCAGAGAACTGGACAAAACAGCCTCCAAAAGTGACTTCAACAGCGATCCAGTACTTTGCGACTCTATTGTACTCTATGATTTATACATATGTAGGATAGGATTTTTCTTTTTTCTCCTTTTTCTCTCAATCTTCTTTCCCCTTTCATATACCTCTACCTTTTTAATTTTCTTTTCTCCTTTACTTCTATCTCCTCTCAAGAGTGTGTTTTTAGAACGTATCTCTCAGTATCCAAAAAGTGCAAACATCCGGTGTTGCTGTTGACCTTGATTATTTATCATATATGGTGTCCCAGACCACGCACCCGTATCAGGCTTTTTCCTCGGTTTTTTCGGAATTTGAATTTGATACTCTCGGTGGACCGTGGGCCAACAAGGGGGAGGGGTATCCCCCCCCCCTCCCTAGTGGGAATTTTGAAGATGGTGATTTTCTTGAAGCTCTCGACTAGTAGAATAAGATTTTTCTAGTTTACGCGAATTCTATCGTGGTGGCGGGGGGGGAGTAAGCCCCCCCCTAAACCCTCCCCCCCCCCCAAATTACTCAGAATTCCGACTTTTCCCATTTTTCTCGAAAAGGCTTGATTTTAGGGCAAAACTCCACGTAACCATTCTGAAAGCTCGTGAAATTTTGGTGCAGAAAAGTTTCAAGTGACTTTCGCCATCACCCGCGGTCCCCCAGTATGGGAGGGCTGAAAATGTCGCGCGAAAACGGCCGTTTCGCCGCGATTTCTCGCCAATAACGCGGAGAAGGTTGGTAATATCGTAAAATTGTTTATCCCTAAAATGATAGAGCATTAATTTTTCATACGAAGGGCGGCCTAACCCCTCGTGGGGGGGAGGGGACCCCCCCCCAGCAGTACCCGGGGGGGGGGGGCTTCAGGCCGTAAAATTTTGATTGCTTGCGTCGATTTCCTACTCATTCTAGCTCTCTGTGACATGATTCGACCTCAAACAACCGAGACAAATGGCTGGAATGGGTGTTCTAGTCACCCTTTAGATACGTGCGCACGTATTTCCGGCTTCTTAAAATTCTCTAATTTTTAAGGGATGATGACCTTCTTACTTTGCAAGATATTTTGACCAATTTTTTGTATTTTATACAAGTACACTTTGTCGTCAGAGCTCTTGGGCGAAAATAAAAATTGAAATTAAAGACAACAAATTCCGGGGGGTGGGTAAATCCTGTCCCCTCGATAATTCGAGTTGAATTGAATATTTAAGCTAAAATGGGTGTGGATAGTAGTGTCTCCCTAAGACTGGTTTGGTATTGACGTTAAGCAAAATCGGCCCAGCCGTTTCAGAATGGCGATCTTTGAACTTTCACGGAGGGCGGGGAGAGGGGGGCGGTCGAACAGTGGGCCAGGGAAAGAAAGCTTTTGGACAAATTAATCGTCGCCAAGTTGCCTACAGACGTAAAATTCTATGACTCCTCTTCCCTCTTTGCTTCCCGCGGTGAATGCGCCAGCCACCCAGAAGAAAGAACAACCAAATACGCGTAATTCCCTAAAAAAAACGGGAGGCTTAGAGGAGCCCCCAAAAACCGGCGCTCTGCTGCGGTTTTTTAGCGTTTACTGCAAAGGTGAAAGATTTTCTCACTGCTTATGATATGACAGTCATAAGAAAGATTTTAAACTATGTGTGGCTTGGAAGTCTCTCTCTCAAACTTACCCCACTGTCTCCTTTTGGTGCTTTCAATATTGGCCGGTCAGTCCCGGTCAGATCTGTTGTTTTTTTCCCCACTGCCTTCTTCTCACATCAGCCCATTACAAGAAAATCCAAAAAGTTCGGAAACTGCTGTTTTGAAGAGACTGAATAAGGAAGTGTCGATCGTTGTGACCTGAATAAGAAAATAGAAATCTGAAATAAATCTAAGATGATGTATTAGCTTTCGACTCAATTCAATTTTTTCTGCACCTTTAGATGGAATTTTTCGGTCAACTTCATTTTATCTCCATGCAAAAGTATTTACTTTAAGTTGAATCAGATGAATATAATATTTTGATGTTTGGTCTTGTTGCATGTTTTTAATCTTCTAGTTTCCTGGTCTGTTTGCTGGCGCCTTCTTTTATTTGGTTGGTAACTGGAGAGACTCTGCCAAAAGGGAAAAAATTGCCTCATTGATTTGCTTGGGGGAAGGCACAATTTTAAAACGGGAACCAGATCCAGAGAATATTCCTGAAATGGAATCAACCGTGATGTATCATGCAAAACCTAACTCTGCCATGGCGAAATGCTCCCATGTACTGTTATACAACGAAGAAAATGATGGACCTCAGATTAAATACCGGATGAATCATGTGAAGACTTTACCTTTAAAATGGCTCATTTCTTGTATCGAGACATTTTCTATTATCGATCCTGAGTGACAGTGATTACATGCAGTTTTTAAATAATGTTTATTATTATTTGGTTGCAAGGCAACTTCATACTTTGTACTTCGTCGGGTTGAAAGGCTGTCCCATTTCAAATTGCCTACTTTGAAGCATTCGAGCTGTATTCTCTCATTGCAAACATGAACTAAATTGGCCAATAAAATATATTTATTTTTTATTTCATAATATTCTTATCTTTATTGTTTGAAACGAAATTTAAATGGTCACACCTTAAATTACCTTCTTTTGAACTTTACCTGAAAGAACCCCGCACCATCCTTATGGGACCCCCCCCCCCCAGTTCCCAGTAAAACCTGATGAAACTTTGATATGTTTTTCAGCTAGTCATTCTGATCAAAAGCTCTCACGGGCCCACAGAGGCCTCATGTGCGGTTTTCGAGGTATTCGCCGTTTTATATGCGTGAACGGAGGTCCCGCCGGCCGGACCATTATGCGGCACTACTCGTACCCTTCCCTTCCAGTCCACTCTGGCCCCTCTCCACTTCTCCGCCATACGCATACTCGAGGCTCGGGCCAAGTTAGGGAAAATCAGCTCATTTCGCTGAAAAATCGTATGACTTCTGAACTGACGTACTTGTAGACCGTGGGCCAGCAAGGGGTAGGGCCCCCCCCCCCCCCCCGTGGGAATTCTGAAGATGGTGATTTTCTTGAAGCTCTCGACTAGTAGAATAAGATTTCTCTTGTTTACGCGAATTCTATCATGGTGGAGGGGTGTAAGTCCCCCCCTCCTAAACCCCCTAAAATTGCTCAGAATTCCGAATTTTCCCACTTTACCTTCAGAGGCTTCATTTTAGGGCAAAACTCCAGGTAACCAATCTGAAAGCTCGTGAAATTTTGGTTTAGAAAAGTTTTGTTTGACTTTGGCCATGACCCGCGGCAACCCCAAAATGGGGGGGGGGGGGGGGCTTAAAATGTCATTATATGTTAAATCCCCGCGAAAATGACCGTTTCGCCGCGATTTCTCGCCATTTACGCGGAGAAGGTTGGTAATATCGTAAAAGTGTTAATCCCTGAAATGATGAGCGTACATTTTTCATTCGAGGTACGACCTAACCCCTCGTGGGGGGAGCCCCCCCCCCCCCCCCCCCAGCGGTACCCACCCTATAAAGACCGTCAAGATTGGCTGCTTCCTTGAAGTAGCATTATGCGCGAACATGGGCGGCAAAATGAAAGCAACTAGCTTTTGTTCTGAGAGAACATCAATGTGGATTCTTGTGGGAGGTGACACGGGGGAGGGAGGTACATCCTCCTCCCCCTTGTAACGAGGCAAATCCCCCTTTTCTGCGAAGCAGATCCAGGTCATCAGAGGCACATACGTCCTCTGGTATAAGATAAGCCAACGTTACTGGAGGTGCCGGAATGAGCTCGCCGGGATTCTGGATTCGGGCGCCAATTTTTTAAAATGAGTTTGTAAGAGAGGAAGAATGATCAAAATCTTATGTCTCAAATTTCTTGGTTTATTTACAAAAAGAATGTCCTTTCGTTAGCTAAATTTGTGAGGATCCTACTCAAACTACACTCAAAATTATGATAATAATAATTTACGATGTATAATTCTGGAAATGAAGCAAAAGGGAAGCCGAAATGCCACTCACTAACGTGCACCTCAAGGCTTGAAATTTCAGGATACATGTAAGAGGAGAGGAGGAGTGAAGCTGGGCGAGATGCTACTCACTAACGTGCACCTCAGCACAGAAGAAGAGAAAAGAGGAAAGTGAATGGACAGAAGGCTCGACGAGATGCCAATCACTAACGTGCACCTCAAATCGAGAAAGATTCAGAAAAGATGAGAGAAGAGGTGACCCTCCGGGAGGGAGAGGGTGATGAACAATGTTCGGCTTGGAGGGCCATCAGATTGATTTGAAGCTATTGGAAGACGATCTCGACATTCATTGCAATATTTTTGCTACAAGAAAAATTAATTAAAATATAAAATTTACAGAAATGGACGTAGGAAAATTTCCTACAGACATTTATAGTAGTTTAGAATTTTTTACAATTTTTCGTTTTGGGTAAATCTACGGAAAACCCTGATTTCGCAGTACAAGGAGCATCTTCGAGAGAGAAAAAGGAGAGAAACAGTTTTCCATTTCTTCTCATTATTCAAACAGCTGATGTGCTGTCACCGGGCGTCGCGGCGCGTTGTCGCCAAGCCGGGACACATTTGTCGCTATTTTGGTCTACTGAAGAAGGGGGAAAACTTAAAACGGAGAATGAAATTCTTCGTTACACCCCTCCCCCCAAAATATAATCACGAAAAACGCTGATTAAACGCGGAAATTCCACTTCATATAACGATTTTCAGGGCTTGTCATTGACACGCTCACACTAACATAATTTAACGAAGGGGGCGGGGGGAGAAGGGTTTATCCTCCCCCTCCTCTTCTGACCCCTCCCACTCCCCCAAAATATAATCACGAAAAAACTTAAATAAACGCGAAAATTCCACTCTAATATGCGACTTTCAGGGCATGTCATTGTCATGCTAACAATAATATAATTTAATGAGGTGGGGGGGGGGGGGTTAAAAATCTGTCCGCGTCCTCCCTCCCCAAAAAGTCTATTTCACTCTCGCTTCCTAGATGGTCATTGAGAGTTTTTGGCATTTTTTCTCAAGACATCTAGTCAAATTCCAATACTTCGTTGCTAAGCAATTTCCACCCGTGTTACTCAGGTGATGGTATTTCAAGTGAATTCTTGTGAGGATTGTTGTATATTTAACATTGGTAATTTTCCGTTTATTACGTATGGTTCACCAGTGAACTTCTACAAGGCGGTAGGAAACTCAAATGCATGCTACTGAGGCTTATTTTCGCGCCATCTATTCTTGAGAAAAGCTCGAACCCTAGCAGTTGATTATTACAGTAATCAGACTTTTTTTTGAAGAAGAGTTTATACAACATACAAATTCCTCTAGAGTAGCGAACATTTTACACTGTTGTAGATTGGTCAAGCAATTTGAAACTTGGAACAAACTGTTGATTTTTCTAAATTCATGACAATACAAATTTTTTTTTCAATCAATTTTTTGAACAATTGACAAATCTGCTACTTTTTCAAGAAAATATCCCCCAGACAAGCATCTATAAGTGCAAACTGTAATAGACAGCGCAACACCGCGGTCACTCGAAAATATAGCTAAAATTTCATGAGGTGCAACTGATTTTTTCTTCTAGACGCCGTGCCGGCAGGTTACATGGAGTTCTTTGGGACAAAGGCGTATGCGCGCATCCGCCCTTTTTCGGGAGAACGCGTTTTCTGAAACTGGATTTTTCCTAGTTTCAGAAAATATACATAGTGTATTAAAAAGTCCTGCCCCCTCTTTTTACAAAACGATCCACGTTATATTGTAGGGATCATAGGGGAATGTAGGATTGTAGGCACAATGTTCCGTTTTTGCAAGTATACTCTCAAAGACTTGTTCTTTCAAACTAATTTTTCGTTCGAAGATATTGGCTAGTACCAGCGCTATATACTTCTGAACTTTCAAATGCGATTTCCGCGGAACTACTTTTTTGAGCACACACCCTTGTTCCAAAGGACTCCTTAATTGAGGAGCTTTCCGGAAAAAGGGCACATACCGAAAAAACGCGTTGTGAGAAAAACGCATTTGAAGTTTTTATTCTTACTTGGCCACTGATGATGACATACATCGGAACTGGGGCACTCGTATCAACGTTCATACATCCTAGAATGAATAATGACCATTGGTACAACTTACACTTCTTTCAGTGTTGTGGGAGGATTTTTTTAAAATTTTCCGTTATGTGCCCTTTTTCCGGAAATGGACCGGTAGTCATAGGTTTTGGCTTTTGAAGCTGAATTTTCGAGACCTTAACGAGTTTCTAAACAAAAATAAATAATTCCGATTGATTAATAAATAATCATTTCGATCGCGAACGAGCGGGTGGATCATCTTCGATCATTATGAATGAAAAAGACAGCGAAACACGCGAAAAAATCGAGAAAATTCAAACTCACAAGAGACCATTAAACATTGAATGGTTAATAATTACATAAAGTCACGTGTGACCGGTGCAACGCTGACAAGGGGAGTCTACGAAGTGACATCCTGGGATTGGGTTCATTTTGCTTGTACATGAAGAAGAGACAAATCTAAGGTTGACGTATTTTTTTTTAGCCGCCACCTCCCAACCGTTCTCGAGATATCGATTTTTAAAGTTACGATTTTTGCACCTTTCCGCGCGGAGTTCCGGCGAGTCAACTGAGCGCCGGCAAGCTGCACGAAGCGCGTTTCATATGAGCGCTGCAGACCGGCCGTTCTTATCAATAGCTCCGTGGCCGAGTGGTAGAGTGTTCGCCTACCGTTCCATAGATCGCGGGTTCGAATCCCGCTTTGAGCCGTAGCTTATAGGGTACGCCGCAATGCATTCACAAAAGTTTTCTTTATTTTTATCACACACCAAGGGGTCCGCCCCCTGGCCGCTACGCGGCCCAACCCCCGGGGCGAAAAGGCGCGCTTCGCGGCGAGCGAAATCATCGAAATCGACCGTTGATGGTTGCAAATTCAGAGTAAGGAAAAAGTCATTAAGAATATAGTGTGGTGGGAAATTTTTATTTGAAACATCATTTTATCATTCAATTAAAATTATTTACCCAGTAACCGTCAACGGTCGGTTTCGATGATTTCGCTTGCCGCGAAGCGCGCCTTTTCGCCCCGGGGGTTGGGCCGCGCAGCGGCCAGGGGGTGGACCCCTTGGTGTGTGATAAAAATAAAGAAAACTTTTAACGCATTGCGGCGTACCATAAGAGCTGCGGCACGAAGTGGGATTCGAACCCGCGATCAATGGAACGGTAGGCGAACACTCTACCACTCGGCCACGGTACTACTGATAAGAATGGCCGGTCTGCAGCGCTGATAGGAAACGCGCTTCGTGCAGCTTGCCGGCGCTCAGTTGACTCGCCGGAACTCCGCGCGGAAACGTGCAAAAATTGTAACTTTAAAAATCGATATCTCGAGAACGGTTGAGAGGTGGCGGCTAAAAAAAAATACGTCAACCTTAGATTTGTCTCTTCTTCATGTACAAGCAAAATGAACCCAATCCCAGGATGTCACTTCGTAGACTCCCCTTGTGAGACAATCCCTGCAGCCCGATGCTATTGCATTGATTAGCAGAATTAGTACGATGCATGATGCATCTGTAGTGAGGGGTCCTTATCAGTACCCATCACCTGCCTGCCTGCGTGCTATCTCCTCAACGTCGCGGCGACCGTACCCAGAGGCAAATAGGCAAAATACACCTCTGACCCCTGACTTAGTCTCACAAAACTTGGTCTCTTAGCTCCAAAATGATCGAGATAAACCGAAGTAATTCTTGAATTTAGGAGCCAAAGATGCATAGACACTAGCCAGACGTGTATCGCATAGCGCATGTCCAAAAAACATGCCTCCCTTTTTCTGATAACGAGGCTTTCAGGTCAAAATGGCATTATCCACCCACGAATCCTATATAAAACTGATCCGTTGTTTTGAGTCCGGAAGGACAGAAAATCAGTTTATTCAGATAGCTAGAATTTGGCTTCTATATCTTATTTTTTGCTTCTGACCCCGAATCGACCTTTGTTTTTTCCACAACCCACTAATTTTCCGAAAGATCGAGTTTGCAACATAAAAAAACCCTTATTCAGATGCCAAAAATACGCATTTGTATAAACATTCGGATTTCCAAAATATTGGTCAGAGGTATATAAAAAAAAAGGAAACACGGCCATTCTCTGATTTAGCAGCAAACATATAGTTAGTGGAAGGTCCTCCATTAAGAACCTACATAAAATAATTTTTCCGTTCTGTCGGACGAAAAACAAAAGGATGCGTTCCACATGGGGCTTTACAAGCGCATTATGTCATTTGACTGGAAAAACATTGTTATTTGACAAAGTGAGAGACATTCGTTGGACATACAATACCTGTATCCTTTTGTATTTTTAGTTACTCGATCCAAAAATTACCTCATTCATTTCTATCGGACACCAGTTCCCTCGTAAAATTAAACGTTCCTCACATGGACGGACTGGCTCACATCTAAGAGCGCAGACCCTTGACCCGCTAAGGGGGTTTTGTATGATATTTCCCGGGGGGATGCATCCCCAGAGAAATATTTTTAAAATTGAACGTATTAAAGTAACCGATAGACTTGTGAGACGAAAAAAAAGAGAAAAAATCACAGCTACTAGATAGGTGGGATATAATAACTGGTCTAATGCACAGCGAAAACCTGAGGATCCCTGGAGATTCACAGCGGACCTCTCTGGAGTAGTGAATGAGTAGGACGGGCGGCGCGGCGCCAGGTACCTGGGATGCCCGAGAATCCTAAAACCGGCGAGTTCATAATACAGAGCGGAGGAGCATGGGTCAGCGGAGGAACAATGCGTTCGTCTTAGCGAGACATTCGCAGTTGTCCACTCCGGCATAGTGACCATCAAATTCACAGGTACCATTACAGTCGTCAACCCCTGTAACCCTCTATAGCGCTATATTCACAGGAACCTTCTTGCACCAGAACGGACTAGTCCGCTCGGATAGCAGGCCTTTTTTTCCGTGTATAGATAGCTCAGATTGATCGTGTGAGGACCCCTGTTGGATTTTGCGGATTTGGAGGTTAAGTTTTACTGAAATTTAAGATTTTTAACATTCAACTCTTATTTGCACCCTCATTATTACGCGATGGACGCGGTACAATGATTATAAGAATTATTGCAAGTCAGTCTGATGACGAACATGTGGCGAGGAAGTGCGGAAAAATGGCGGATATAGACGCTATTAGTGGCACGTCACAGAAAAGCGATATACCTATATCGATTTTTTCGTATTGGTAGCATTGAAAGAGTTTATGCCAATGTTGTGGTTTCGACCCAATTCGATATAATGGAGAATCCCTATGATGACGTCTATGGAACGCCGTTGCGGACCAAACCTAAAACACGCGCGCAACACAGGAAAATACGCGCGCGACACAGTAAATGTCCGCTGCACAGGAAGAGCTAAGTGTTTCACGGAAAATGTTGTGCGCTGCGAGAAATTTCGATACTTTAACGATTACGCCTAGCGCACAGGAAAGTACGGGAATAACCTCAAATGCTGCGCGTCGCGCGCCGAACTTCGATATTTCGAAATTCTACGCGACCCACAACATGTTTAGGTACTTCTTAGTCGTATTTTGTTCGGAGGCAACACTCGCAACATGTTGTGAAAACGAGCAACAATCGCATTTTGTTCAAAGTTGTTTTGTGTTGTGGAGGCGGGGCTTATTTTCGTGCGCAAAATTTGGGAGCCCCTACAGCAACATTGTTGCACAACAACTGCAACGTGCTCAGAGCAGGTCGCTTTTAGGCCTTGTCTCGACGGCGCAATTGTTGAGGGAAGCTGGCGCAACTGTTGAAGGAAGGAAGTGTCTCAAAAATGTTTCACTTATAAGAGAAACTTTCAAGGTCAGAAACCTGGAACCTCAACAGTTGTTTACCTTCTTAGTATTTTGAATTGATAAACGCTGGTTACACGTGAAGCGGGAGTTTATTACGGGTGTTTTATTCCGGAGCGGTAATTACTTAGAAATATTTGTATACATTTCAGTATTGATTTTATATTTTCGTTTGTAGCATATCACTACAGCAAGAAAATAAAATTTTATCGAATATATTTTCTTTTTATCCAAATCTGTGTTATGTTATTGTTTTTTGTTTTATACCTGGTCGAAATAACGCAAAATAATCACCTCCCGTTCATAATTGTCAGTTCAGTTACCTCAATTGACATCATTTAACCTAAAAATATTAATGTTGTTCAAATATTCCCGCCTAAAAGTTCCAGGAACACATGCTTGTGCGTCGAGATAGGGAACTTCGGTTGGTGCAACAAACTCGTAACAGTTGCACCTGATTCCCTCAACAGTTACGCCGTCGAGACAAGGCCTTATGTTGTTCAAGAGAGCAACGCTGATTTCTAACCTAAAATTGGAAGTTGCTCTCTCATTGGTTGTTCAGAATCGCGCAAAAAGAAACAAGAAAAAAACGGAAACATTTTGTTGTTTCGAACAAAACACGACTCTTCCTTTTCTTCGTCAGGAAACCGTTGGAGGGGAATAGCTGCATTGTTGCCAATACTATGCCTAAAAATCATACAATTGTGTTTCACTTACCCAATTTTTTCGAGATCACGCTTCTCGATCCTTCTTGAATCTGAATTCACAACCATCACAAGATTCACAACATCAAATTGTCTCCTATCAGCAGATCGCAACTTTCGTCAAGCCCGAATTTTGAAAGTCTTCGCAACAACACCATCATTCCCCTCCAACGGTTACCTGACGAAGAAAAGGAAGAGGTAAAAATGTAGTGCGTCGCGTAGAATCTCGATGTATCAAAGTTCGGTGCGCGACGCAGCATTTGAGGTTATTCTCGTACTTTCCTGTGCGCTACGCTACGCGTAATCGTTAAAGTATCGAAATTTCTCGCAGCGCACAACATTTTCCGCGAATCACTCAGATTTTCGTGTGCAGCGGACATTTACTGTGTCGCGCGTGTATTTTCCTGTGTTTCGCGCGCGTTTTAGGTTTGGTCCGCAACGGCGTTCCATAGACGTCGCCGCTAAAAGCGTCTATTGATGCAAACAATAACATAACAACAATCCAGCAAACTCGGCAGCAGCCAGAGACCTCGTTGAGCTGTTGGACAGTTTGCTGAGAAGCCATCTTGGGAAACGGGCAAATCCACCAGAATTAACCATAACGCTTTCGTTGAGCTCAACACTTAGCGGGTAATTTTCGTTGGGCAGTTGTGAACTTAAGCCCGTATCAGACGATCAAATAAAGCGTCCAGCCCACCTACAAACTAGAGGCTTCAGGGGCTCATCGATGGAACTGTTGACTGTTGCCTTTCAAAGATCGTCGGACCGACGATCTTTGAAGGTTACCGTTGCGTTCGGGATACATCATAGATCAGATCTTGAAATTTTCAAGGAATTCCGTGGAGAAATGGCTGAGAAATGGAATAATTAATGCCAGTTGGAGAGCCCCAGTTTGAAAGTGAGCCGGACGCTGTAGAGGCTTCACAGAGACTCATCGATTCCCCCGATTGAGACCGCTGGCCAATGAGAGGACCAGGAAAGGCATCGATGAACCTCTTTGAAGCCTCTACTTTGATCGTCTGATACGAGCTTTAAACAACGCATCTCAGGTTATGGTGTTATGATTTTTGGTCACCAGCGCCAAATGATGCCGCAATCACACGCTGAAGGTGGCTTGAATGTGCAAGTCATCGGCCCGATGCCTGAATTTTCAGCAACCATCGGACTAATGTCGGATTTGTCTGAGCTATTCAAATAGATTTGACACACATCTGGATGAAAATAACTCGAATTTGCAAAATTTCAGCCGTTGGGCGATGACTGTTGACTTCCACATTCAGCTGATTCAGCGTGTGATTGCGGCATGACACCGCAATCACACGCTGAATGTGGGAGCCGAATGTGGCTTGAATGTGGAAGTCATCGGCCCGATGCCTGAATTTTGCGCGTGACGCGCAAAATTCAGCAACGATTCTCAGCAACCATCGGACCAATTTTGAATTTGTCTGAACTATTCGAGTAGATTTAATACACATCTGGTTGAAAATAACTCGAATTTGCTAAATTTCAGCCGTTGGGCGATGACTGTTGACTTCCACATTCAGCAGCTAAATTCAGCGTCTGATTGCGGAATAAGCCCAACTCGGGCTCTGATTGCCTACGACGCACTAACACTGCCGAAGCAGTCCGAACGCATCCGAATGTGACGGACCGCACGACTCCCGGCGGCGACAGAAGATACGCGAAAAACTCTATTTCAACTCCCTTTTTCACTAAGAAATCATGATAGAGAGCTTTCATAATTGTTTTGGAATTATTAATTAAATCCTAAAATGTTCATCGACACCAAGAAATCAAGTCCAGACGAAAAAATCGATTTTTCGCGAATTTGTATGAAGACCGTATTTACACGTATATGACATATAGAGCGAACTAGGGATGGTAGAATTGAATATTTAGATAATCGAATACTCGATATTCGAATTATCGGCACCGAGCCATTCGCTTCCGAAGTATTCGAAATCGCAAATACGAATATTCGAATAATCGCTTTCGAATTCGATAGCCGTCCATCCCTATATCGTCAATCTCGTTATTAATTAAAATTCGTACACAACTCCACACGAGAATGACTGACCGTCTTAGTTAAAAGTGACATTTATCTCTCACGGTTCATAAAAAATCAAAAATCGAAAATATTCGAATATTCGCTTTCGAAGTATTCGCAATCGCAAGATTCGAATTCTCAAATAATCGCAATAATAGCATTCGAAAAGTTTCGAATAATCGCATTCGAGTTCGATGTTCGTTCATCCCTAGGGCGAACCTGGGTGTATACCATGTGACGTCACGAAACCCTAGTTCCGAAGCGCGGGGAAAGACCCGTTTCTTTCTCAAAGTTCCGGTGACCGAATTTTTTTTAAAAAAAAATTACCCCAATTCTCAGTAGACCTCAAACTTTTAGAATTGAATTAAAAAATTCTATACAACTACCTTATCCGCTCCAAATGTTTAATTTCCCACAATAAGAGAACCTAACCTATAGTATTCTCTTTGAATGTTACATTTTCAACTTCTTTCCAAAGGTCATGAAGATTTAGTGAAATCAGTTTGAATATTGATGGATTGATCTTTAATGAAAGTGCGTCCTTCTGCTAAAAATAATGAGTACTCATTAATCAGGATCTTCTCACCAGATGAGAACATTTTACAGAGATTAGCTACACGCGTGATGCTGTGAATGAAATATAATGAGACCTTCAATCCTCTCAGTTGATGGTCTTTGTTTCACATATGGAGGAGATGCATTCTGATAGTTTAATTTGTAGCGTAATTCCTCAAGATTGCTTAAACTTGCTCGCCCATGGCAGAATCATGAGGCGCCATCCTGCTTGAAGGGTACTTTTGGATTAGAAAAAGAAGCTGTTTCACAGATGATCTTGCATAATACAGGGTGTTTCAGACCACCCGTACCAGGCCTTTTTCTCGGTTGGTATAGGTCGTACGAAGTCGGAGATCGCGGGGTTGAATAAGGAATTGACCCCAAGGAATCCGAATTTCGTGGTCTCGAAACCCCCCCCCCCCCCATCTCCCCTTGGGGGGTAAAAGGGGGTCACGATGCTAAAAGTCACGGTTCCCGACCGAGTTGCGGATAGATCGCATCAGAATTGAAAAGCACGGAAAATTTCACGTGGAATTGACCCCTAAAAAGCCAAAATCCGACCATCCGAAGCCCAAAAATGACCCCTAAAGAGGTGGACAGTACCCCCCTCCATAATTTCTCTTTGGTCGCAAAATTGACGTAAATTCTCCAGAAAAAGACAGCTTCCCAGGTAATAGACCTCGAGAAATCCAAATTTCATGGTCCCGAAGTTCCTCTAGCTCCCCTTGGGGGATAAACGGGGGGGGGGGGGGCCCAATTTTAAAAATCGGGGCTCCTTTCCGAATCGCAAATTGATTGCATCCAAATTGAGGAGCAGAACACATTTACATCTTAAGTGACTCCTAAGAGTTCTTATAGACCCCCAGAACGGCAGAAAGTAACTCCCTGAGGAAGGGGGCCTCGCCCCCGCCAAAAATTTCTCAGGATTCCTCTTTGGTCGCTAAATTGACGTCGATTCTCCAGAAAAAGACGGTCTCCCATGTGATCGACCCCGAGGAGCTCAGGGAACATGAAATTTAGAGTCCTCGGGGTGGATTACATGGAAGATCGTCTTTTTCTGGCGAATCGACGTCAATTTTGCGACCAAAGAGGAATCCTGAGAAATTTTTGGCGGGGGCGAGGCCCCCTTCCTCAGAGAGTTACTTTCTGCCGTTCAGGGGGTGTATTAGAACTCTTAGGAGTCACTTAAGATGTAAATGTGTTCTGCTCCTTAATTTGGATGCAATCAATTTGCGTCTCGGAAAGGAGCCCCGATTTTTAAAATTGGGCCCCCTGTTTACCCTCCAAGGGGGGCTAGAGGAGCTTGGGGACCATGAAATTCGGATTTCTCGAGGTCGATTACCTGGGAAACCGTCTTTTTCTGGAGAATTTACGTCAATTTTGCGACCAAAGAGAAATTATGGAGGGGGGTACTGTCCACCTCTTTAGGGGGTCATTTTTGGGCTTCGGATGGTCGGATTTTGGCTTTTTAGGGGTCAATTCCACGTGAAATTTTCCGTGCTTTTCAATTCTGATGCGATCTATCCGCAACTCGGTCGGGAACCGTGACTTTTAGCATCGTGACCCCCCTTTACTCCCCAAAGGGGGATTGGGAGGGGGGGTTCGGGACCACGAAATTCGGATTCCTTGGGGTCAATTCCCTAATCAACCCCGCGATCTCCAACTTCGTACGACCTAAATCAACCGAGAAAAAGGCCTGGTACGGGTGGTCTGAAACATCCTGTATTTTCGAAAGGTTTCTTTTTCGATGAATAAGAAGAAAGAATCGATGTTCCATGAAAAATTCTGAGACATTTTATTTCTCATTAATTTCAAAGACCTAAACTGGCCTATTCAATAATTTCTAGAGGGAATTTTTGTCTCACATTGCTCTGACTGTTCAAGCGCGGTACGTATTGACTTGGCTCGAATGAGAAGCCATTATTTCTAGAATCATTCATCAAGACATCGTTGCGAGATGTTAGTACTTCGAGCTGTATCTGTCGTGACCGCTTCCCAAACCGCACGGGTCGCCTTCCAGTGCAAAATTCACACTGAAGCACCAGTTGACAGAACATTTTACAACGTAAATCATCTCTTCGTTGAACATTATATTCCTCTGAGGCCACCTCCAACGTCGCTATTGAAAATGCCAACGTGATCATCACCCACGAGGCTTGTGGATACATTGTACTTTTGAGACTACCTGAAAACAATGACCACACACTGTGAGCGAGAGAAAGACAGAAGGACGTACATATGTTCAAAAGAAGTTTATCTTCATTATTAGAATCCTTATGAAAGAGTGAACGGGTAATTCCCTGGTAGGTATCTGTTGACTTATCTAAATCTATATCGTGCATCGACCTCAATGATTATGTAACTTTTCCTGTTTGTGAATCTTCAATCCTCAATATCGTTTTTGTCAGTTGCGTTGATAACCGCCCCAGCGATGGGCGACGAATAAACCAGTTCGTAAGCAGATCGTAATTTGTCTCCTTTTTCCTCATATTCCAACATGGTAGCGTAGCGTGGTTTAAAAAGTTGAATAAGTTGAAGTGCTTCACGTGGAGATCTAAAAACTGCGTAATATGTGCGTAGCGTGGAAATGCATACAGCGCGAAATAAGTGCGTGACGCGAAAATGTACAAACTGTGAAATATGTGCTTATTTTGAACTTCTTTTTTTTAACTAACGTAATATGGCCAATAACGGCACAAAAATAAAAGTGCCCGTATTTAGTGGGAAGAATTTTTCAAAATGGAAATTTCGCATCACACTTTTACTGGAAATGAACAACTGCAACCAATGTATTGTACGTGATGAAAAACCGGATGGAATAACGGATCAAAACTGGGCCAGCATGAAAATTAAAGCTAAGAATATCATTGTATCAGCCATTGATAATCATCAGTTGGAGCATATTATGAATTTAACGGAGCCCAAAGATATGTTAGAGAAATTAGAACATACTTTTGTAGCAAAAGGCCAATCTAGAAGATTATTAACAAAACAAAAGTTAATTGAACTTAAACTCAAAGAAACTGATAAACCGGAGGAATTTTTCAATAAATTTGAAAAATTAATTAACAACTTAAGTGATACCGGTGAAACCATAAATGAAGAGGATAAACTACAGTATTTACTATTGGCTTTGCCAAAATCTCTCTTCTATATCAATGATCTTCTTGATTCAGTGGACGAGGATAATCGTAACACTGAATACGTTAAAACGAAAATCCAAGCTGCATTTCTGAGGAACGAGCAATGTTCAAGTGTTGATGAAGTGACTCATCAACTAAACTCTTTCTACATCCGAGGAAACAATCAGAGGGGAAGAGCAGGACCCTTCAAACAACACAGTGGCCAGGCAAATTCAAATTGGCAAAATTCAAACTGGAGAGGAAATTCAAACTGGAGAGGAAATTCAAACTGGAGAGGAAATTCAAACTGGAGAGGACGAAACGGAAGCAGGCCTAACAGAAGAGGCAGTAGATGGAGAGGAAATTTTCGCACAAGAGGCAACGGCAATCAAGGGAGAAGAGACTGGTATCAAAATCAAGGACCAAATGTCTACAATACAAACGCACAAAGGTATGAGTACACTAATGAAGATTTTCCTTTTCAGCAAAATCAAAATGTTAACCAGGATTGTAATTATCAACATTTTAGGAACAAGCACTCAAATCCTCTAATTCAAAATTTTGATAATGTAGAACCAAATTGCAGTCAAAACTATTACATGTGTATGTCTCCTATAGTTCAAAATCACACAGCCAGATTTCAAACGAATCAATTTTCGGATAAGATTAATGTGTCATTCTTATTGGACAGTGGCTGTTCACACCATATCATTAACGATGATACGCTATTCTCCGAATACACGTATCTCGAAACACCTACAAAAATAAGAGTTGGAGATGGACATCCACTGGAAACCAATAAAATCGGCAATATTTTGTTTCACACAACTGTCAATGGCAAAATCATTAAAAATAAGTTATGTAACGTATACTACGTCAAAGAAATGCAAGTTAATTTATTGAGTGCCTCGCAGGTTACGAACAGAAACAATAAAATCATTTTTCAGGGAAATATCGCTAAAATAGTAAGTAATGAAACTTTAATGATTGCATTCAAAGAAAACGAGTTATATACAGTACAAGGATATGTATTATCGAATGAAATACATGCAAATATAGCAAAAAAATCAACAATAAGTAATCTATCAAGCTTCGAAAAATGGCATAAAATTTTAGGTCACATTAATTTTAATGATTTATACTTAATGAGCAATTTAAATTTAGCCGATGGACTCCCGAAACTCAAGAAGACCTTCACGAGATGTGAAACTTGCATTAAAGCTAAAATGAATAATCTCAAGTACCGAGATTCAAGATCTAGAGCCAATGATATCCTGGAAATTGTGCATTCTGACTTAATAGGACCATTACCAGCAGGTGTAAGTAATGGCAAGTATATTGTTAGCTTTATTGATGATTTCTCAAAATTTGCTGTTTCATTTTGTATCCCTAG
Source organism: Bemisia tabaci (assembly GCF_918797505.1). Taxonomy (NCBI): domain Eukaryota; kingdom Metazoa; phylum Arthropoda; class Insecta; order Hemiptera; family Aleyrodidae; genus Bemisia; species Bemisia tabaci. The sequence continues at coordinate 33,126,223 of NC_092794.1, forward strand.
CAAAGATCAAGTAATAAATACCTTCATAGAATATACTAATTTTGTAGAAAATATAACCGGTAAATTCATCAAAGTTCTTCGCTGTGATAACGGAACAGAATATATTAATAAAAACTTCTCGAATTTTGTAAAAAGTAAGGGAATTTATTTACAACCTTGCCCACCGTATTGTCATCAATTAAACGGTGTGGCAGAGAGGTTTAATAGGACTATTATGGATAAAGTAAGATGTCTTTTGTTAGAAGCCAATTTATCAAATTACTTTTGGCCATATTGTGTTAAAACAGCAGTGTATTTACATAACAGGGCATTAGCTAATACGAAATTGTGTAAAACACCGTACGAAATTTTTATGAATAAAAGGCCAAATTTTTCAAATTTAAAGCCCTTTGGAACCAAAGTTTTTGTAAGAATTCCAGATGAAAAACGTCAGAACAAACTATGTAATAAAGCAGAATCAGGTCAATTAATAGGATATGCTGATATGGGATATTTTATAAAGATCTCTAAATCAAACAAAGTGATCGTTTCTAGAAACGTAATCTTCATAGAAGAACCTGAAAAATGTATTAAAGAGACCGAGCACTCTAGTGAAAATTTAACACTCAATGACCAGTACGCAACCTTTAATACCGAAAACCCTCTCATAAATGTTGGTGATAGTATTCACAATAATGATGAAATGTTACAGCAAGAACAATTTCACACGCCGGAACAAATAATTAATCCACCTGAACCTCCCAACCTCAGAAATAGACAGACTCTTACAGCTCCTCGTAGATTAATTGAGGATCCCATTTTTGCTAACACGTGTAGTGTTATAATCCCTGAAAATTTTGAACAAGCTCTTGCGAGTCCCGAAAAACTTAAATGGCAAGTAGCAATTAACGAGGAGTTGACAAATTTAAAGAAAAACAACACTTGGTCTATTGCGAAAAATCAGTCTCAAATTACTGATATTATTGAGACGAAATGGCTATTCAGAATCAAAACAGATGGAACTTACAAAGCGAGATTAGTTGCGAGAGGATTTCAACAAAGCTCCAATGATAACGAGCAGCTTTATTCCCCAGTTGCAAGATTGAGCACTGTTAAGCTACTATTATCTTTAGCAAATCAATTTAACTGGCACCTTCATCAGCTAGATTTCAAATCCGCATTTCTGAATAGTCAAGTAAAATCAAATGTATACATTAAACCCCCTAAGGGTTCAGAAATAAACCAAAATGTAATATTAAAACTAGAAAAGGCATTATATGGGCTCAGAGAATCGCCACGAGACTGGTACGACCATGTTAACACTTTTATGACTAATAATGCTTTCATAAGGTCAAATTACGACTGCTGTCTTTATTATTTAAAGGTAAATAAATCCAAGGTGCTTGTACTGTTCTTTGTTGATGACGTGTTAATTTTAAGTGAAAATTTAACAAGTGTCCAAAATGTTAAGAAATTACTGATGGATAATTTTGATATGACTGATTTAGGAGAGCCCGAAATCTATCTAGGATTACAAATTTTCAGGAACAAGCGGAATAAAACTCTTGCAATTAATCAAAGAAATTTCATTGAAAAGTCTGCCATTAAATTTAATGTCATAGATAGTAAGCCGGTCAGGACTCCTATGGAGGAAAATCTAAAAGTGATTCCTTCTGAATTACCAAATTTTTCTTTAAACTACAGAAATATCATCGGAACTCTCTTATATATTGCAAATGGCTCACGTCCAGATATCTCATTTTGTGTAAATTACTTGTCCCGCTTTCAAAATTGTTGTTCAGAGACTCATTTCAAATATGCGTTACGTGTCTTACGTTACGTGTATGATACTCGTCATTTAAGCCTCACATATAAATATAATCCGAAAGGAATTGTATTTTCAGCCTTTTCGGACTCCGACCATGGGTCAGATATCATTGATCGAAAATCAACAACCGGTTCACTCTTATGCATTAATGAAACGCCTATTTTATGGAAGTCAACCAAACAAAAAGTAGTCTCATTAGCCAGCACGCATGCTGAATTTTATGCCCTGTCTGAAACAGTTACAGAGGTTTTACCCCTTATGGGTCTTTTAAAAGAATTAAACATTGCTTTTCCGATCCCAGTCCAAATTATGGAAGACAACAAGGGCGCAAAAGACATAGCATTAAATGGACGGTTTACGAAACGATCAAAACATATCGATATCCGATTTCATTTTGTCACAGACTATGTAAATAAAAAGGAAATCGAAATCAAGAAAATAAGTGGTAAGGAAAACCCGGCGGACATTTTGACTAAACCACTGGGCAAATTTCAATTTGAAAAATTGAGAGAAAAGTTGTCATTATGTTAAATTCCTCAAATCAGGGAGGCACCTGGCCAGTGTCTCACTCATTTGTTGGAAAATTTGCAAGTCAAAATAAAAGTATATTTTCTCTTTTCTATTTACTTATTCGTGATTTGAGCAATTTTTTTTATATGGTTCAGAATCCACTTCCCCAATTATTATTTATGTTGCAGATCTGTAATATTATATGTGTAGGTATAAACCTGGCGCCAGGGAGGGTAGTGTAGATATAAGTAGTATATAAATATTATCGATTAATGTAGGATGTACTTGATATATTTTGTAATGAAATAATTATCTGATTTTTCAGTTCCTAAAAATCAGGGAGGCATGTTGACTTATCTAAATCTATATCGTGCATCGACCTCAATGATTATGTAACTTTTCCTGTTTGTGAATCTTCAATCCTCAATATCGTTTTTGTCAGTTGCGTTGATAACCGCCCCAGCGATGGGCGACGAATAAACCAGTTCGTAAGCAGATCGTAATTTGTCTCCTTTTTCCTCATATTCCAACAGTATCCTTAACTTTTGAATAAATTCTTCCGAAAATAAACTCCTGAGATATCCATGGCAGCTATGTAAAGGCCTTGTCTCGACGGCGCAACTGTTGAGGGTACTTGTGCAACTGTTGGAGGAAGGAGGTGTTGCATAAAGTGTTTCACTTTTAAGTACCTAAACTTTCAAGATCAGAAGCCTGGAACCTCGAGTAGTTGTTTACCTTAGAGTACCTCTATAGCAAAGACATTGAATCACGTAGACCGTGTGTCCGGCTCGGTTTTGTACAGGCGGAGCGAAGCAAGTCTCTCGGAGCCCCATGATGGGCGGCCGGGGAAGGGGAGAGAGCGTGTGATCCCAAGCACTCGAAGAGACTGCAGAGAGCCAATGGAGAATTCATGCCCGCGCTCAGCTTTTCACGAATATCTCGTTTAGAGTCCATTTTCAGAAAAATTCCTATGAAGAAAAGTTTTAGAACACATAATAATTTTACACCCGAATAGCATTGTTTCAGTTTTACAAACTAATTACTAACCGAGGAAAAAAGCCTCACAATCCGACAAAAATTCACTGGAGCCGCTACTGCGCAAGCGCAGGTGTGCGCAACTGGGACACACGAACTCATCGATGCGGGTCGGTGCCACCACTCATCGGCATGCGAATTTTTAAAAGTTATCTTGCCTTCCGTAACACAGGATGCACGGTCTACGTGATTCAATGTTTTTGCTTTATAGACTGAGTATTAGCCCAGGCAATCTAGCTTCATTGGTGGAAAATAATCGGAAGCAAATTCCGACTAACCCTAGTAGCATTTTTCAACGGAAATATCGCGCGATTTTATCACCGATAAAATCGCCCAGAAAAGGGGTCTACGCCATTAGCCGATTGTCATTAGGTTCAGCCGTCAGGTCCTTTTGACGAAGACGAGCGTGAAACCCCCGGAGCCTCCGCGGGGATTCGAACCCCAGTCGCCACGGTGGTAGGCCAGCACTTTTCCACTTCCACTAGGCTATGGCCGCTAGCTATACAGGGTGTCTCACGAAAAACGAGCCACCTTGAATATCTGCCGAACGCGTCGGAATTTCGAAAAACGGTAAAAGACGTGTTCGTTTATATCGAGGGGGACACCTTTTGGCGTATTCGACATTTTCCCAAACCGCGGGAGGGGCGCGGGGCGGGGGGTGCCCCACCCGTAAGTCGAACTTTTCAAATGGCACCCCTACTTTTTTATTTCAGAAATCAATTCTACGCAAAAAAACAAGCCACCCTGTCCAAACCGAATGTAAATCGGACAATTTTTCAGTGATTGACAGGGTTTGAAACATTTTTTTCATGCTCTTTTCAAAAATTTCCCACGCCCAATGGAATTGCTGTATCAAACCAAACTCTCCGCCAAAAAAAATCTTAAACATGGCACTTTCGATATAAAAATAAAAAAAATCTGCTGCACTCGAAATCTGGAGCACGCGGAGCCCTTCTTTGCGACATTAAAATTCGTTATACCGAACGTTTCCGGGGGGCGCTCATCGGGAGGGAGTAGTAAGTTTTAGACAAGAATTATTAATCTTTTTTCTGAACCATAAGAAACCGTGTCCATGAAGAAGCAGTTAAGTAGAAAAACAACGTACCGCGGAAAAATAGCGTCCTCAGAAGTATCAAGGTCCGGCTCAAGTCATTGACCCCCCCCCCCCCCCCAAAAAAAAAGCTAATCCATTTGTTTTTCTACTTAACTGCTTCTTTGTGGACACGGTTTCTTATGCTTCAGAAAAAAGATTAATAATTCTTGTCTAAAACTTACTTCTCCCTCCCGATGAGCGCCCCTCGGAAACGTTCGGTATAACGAATTTTAATGTCGCAAAGAAGGGCTCCGCGTGCTCCAGATTTCGAGTGCAGCAGATTTTCTTTATTTTTTTATCGAAAGTGCCATGTTTAAGAATTTTTTTGGCGGAGAGTTTGGTTTGATACAGCAATTCCATTGGGCGTGGGAAATTTTTGAAAAGAGCATGAAAAAAATGTTTCAAACTCTGTCAATCACTGAAAAATTGTCCGATTTACATTCGGTTTGGACAGGGTGGCTTGTTTTTTTGCGTAGAATTGATTTCTGAAATAAAAAAGTAGGGGTGCCATTTGAAAAGTTATAATCGAAAACCGGCGCGGAATCCGGAAATTCAGAGATTTTCATCGAAAACGGGTTTTTTCTTTCCGCGCGCCGAAAAAATTCCGCGCGCCGGTAAAATATTCCGCGCCCCAGAAAAAATACCGCGCGCGCAAGAAAAGAGTTTTGACACTAACGGCGTTCCATAGAGTACCTATATAGCGAGAGTATGGACAGATCGCTTCATGGAGAGCTTAAGGCCTCGATAGACGATCAAATTCCCGAACCAATTCCGATCAAAGTAGCATCAAAGTGTCGGGAGTCATCAGTCTGATATTCATTAATTTGCTTCATTTTAAAATGAAAACTTGACAGAAATGTTTCCTGTGGCAGGAAATGATGAATGATGGCACTCCGGTCTGTTCTTACTTTGATCAAAAAAGTGCGGCCCGTCAAAATTTGATGGTAGATGGTGACCACCAGTCATCCTTTGATCGGAATTGGTTCGGAATTTGATCGTCTATCGAGGCCTTTAGGGCCCAAAAGAGCAGCCACCCTTCTAACCAACTTCTAACGCACAACATTTCACTGCCAGTCTGCAGATTCCAATTCTAACCAAGATGGCCAAGAATGTACAGAAATGAGCGCTCTTCCGCAAAAATGAGTAAATTAATGCAAAAACTGAGTCAAACACGTGCTTAATAAACGACGGTTCGTAACAATAGTATTAGTAAATCGCTCTGGATAATTGAAATTCATAGGTTGGCTGCATTTCTGGGCCCTACCTTTATTCGCAGAAGCATCGGTGAAGGTCTGATGGATTTTCGGAGTTTCACATCTGTCCATACTCTCGCTATACAGGTATAGAGTCCCTTTATACTGAGAGTCAAGACAACACCCCCTCATGGAGTCACAAATGGGAATAAAGAATACACAAATTGAACGTTTTTCGTAATTTTTGATCGGCCCATTCTCAAATTTCTTCCTCCGTTCCCTCTCTCATTCCGTTTGTTCCTTGCCGAACCTAGAGTACCTACCTATATTGAGAGAGTATGGTCACTGGGCCCCATGGAGAGACTTAGGTCCCAAAAATGGCGGTGCTTTGTTTTGGTTTTTGTGGATGGGAGGTGGGTCATTGCCAACTTTTGACGGTTTTCACCAACCGCACTTGCTGCCAACCTTACTACATCTAAGATAATTTTTCTCAAAAATTGCACACGATTAGCCTTAAAAATATGTAAAGAATCGCAATAGTGCATTTGGGTTAATTTCTCGTTACAATAAGCAAAGAAAACTACATTTTGAGTCATCATGCATCACATTAATTTATGGCGTCCGCCATTTTTGGGTCCTAAGGGCTCCATTCAGCCTAAGATGGCTGAACCAATCAGAGGTGGTAACACCAGTGGCCATACTCTCTCAATATGGATACTCTAGCCGAACCCGTAATTCCCTGGTCCATTCCAGATTATAATCTTTGCAATCGGTGAAAATTTATAATCTTTATTCCCGTTTGTGACACGGTGAAGGCCTAAAATCCGGGAACCAATCAGAAATGGATTCACTATTGAAAAGGTATTTAAAAGGTATTTTACTTTTGAAAAAGAACCAAAATTGAGACCTTGAAAACCTTAAGAAGGTAAGTGCATTGATACGTTGCCAAGATTGTGCAACTGTATACGATAAATGCAGCAAATCAAAACCATGTAGAGGTGAAACTCTTTTAGCAAAAATTCCCTGGGCTATGCTGATTTTTTTTTTTTTGCATTAAGGTTTGCAATTCTATGTGATTTTGGTTTGCAAAAAATAAAGTTGCTCTATCATAGCAACGTTGCAATGTACTTATCATCTGATGGTTCTTAAGGCTGCAACTAACAATAGTATGAAAATTCATTAACATGTTAAAGGAAATATACAATAATTCTTGGGTTTCTTAAATGTTAAGGTTGAATGATGCAATTTATTCCACCCATTTAGTGTTTTAAATTATTCACTATCCCATTAAGTACATGACTTCCCTTAATTTAATTGTTCAAATTATGTCTTATTGCTACACAAAAGGGAGGAGGCGCACTTATTATAATACAGAAAAAGATTGTCCGCAATATTCTTAAATGATGCAAAGGTGCCGGATTTTGCACGGATATTTTCGGAAGATTAGATGCTAACTGGGAACTGGGTATGTACCCCTTGCAACAGGATGAAGGGCTGGAAAGAAGAAAAAAACCTAGTATATAGCTATAAAATACATATTTTCAAACATAAATTTTAAACCAAGATAAATGCGCATGGAATAGCTACGAAATAGCTATAAAATATGCTATCTGCACGATACCATATAAAATAACAAAATAAATAGCTATAAAATAGCCTTTCTGGCCGATACCTATTCGATAATCCTATTTTGGCTACAAGGGGGCGGGTCATACTAAAACCGAAAACGAATTCTTCCATCTATAATGATCATAAATATAGTAGGCTTTTCAGGCATAGTCTTGGCAACAGTGCAGCTATTCCCCTCCAACGGTTTTCTGATTTGAAGAAAAAAAGAAGAAAAAGATACGTTCCCCGGAGAGAAGAAAAAAATGTTGTGCGTCGCGTGGAATTTCGAAATATCGAAGTTCGGCGCGCGACGCAGCATTTGAGGTTATTCCCGTACTTTCTTGTGCGCTACGCGTATTGGTTAAAGTATCGAAATTTCTCTCAGCGCACAACATTTTCCGTGAAGCACTCAGATTTTCCTATGCAGCGGACATTTGTTGTGTCGCGCGCGTATTTTCCTGTGCTGCGCGCCCGTTTTAGGTTTGGTCCTCAACGGCGTTCCATCGTCCCCACTTGCTGTGTGTGCAGCAAAGACATAAAGACGGAGCGCTCGTATCTAAAAGCACGGGGAAAAAGTGAAGCTAGGTTCGGCGCTGCGCGCTTGTGTGAGTGTGTAAATGAGCGCGGGAATCCATGGCGGCAACGGAAATTTGATTTGAACTTGTCCTCTTGATTTTTCCTTATTTCTTCTTCGAAACGTGTTTTAAATGCTTAAAACGATTATATTAAGAAAGTTCGGTCTGCGTCCTAATATATTACACCTACTTTTGCTCGGTAACAGGCAGTAATCTCAGATAAAGTTAGTTTTTCTTCTGCTTATGGTGGTTCTGCAGGTTCAAACAGGCCGTTACAGTTCTAGATCTACGTTACTCCCAAATGAAATCAGTCGGTCGACGACGGACCGAAACTAACCTAAAGTTAATAAAATATGAGTGTGTACCTGAATTTGGGCAAAAATCAACCTAAAATACTTTGTTTCCGCAATTTTATTTATTAGTTCCCGCCCTACATTTGAATTCAAACTTGTCCCGATTTCGCCGCCAATCCTCTAGCCAATAGTAGAGGTGATTGAAAAGAAGCTCTAGAAGCTTCATTTTTTGCTTTTAGTGCTCCGTCTTTATGTCTTTGGTGTGCAGTCGGCTATAATTATATGTAAAAAGTAGGATCCTGGAGAAATATTAGATTTTAACAAATGGCTACGCGTTGAGTCGAAAGGATCTGCCGCTCTCGCGCGGTAAAAAAAAAATCCCGGGGTTTTTGCGCGTAGTTTGGCAACAAATCATCGTACAAATTTCGTCAATATACCGTTTTAAAGCTTAAGGTGATTCTAGAGTCCCTTTATACTGAGAGTCAAGACAATGTGAATCCATTTCTGCTTGTTTCCCGTATTATAGGCCTTCACAGTGTCACAAACGGGAATAAAGATTACATTTTCACCGATTGCAAAGATTATAATCTGAAATGGACCAGGAAATTACGAGTTCGGCAAGAAACAAACGGAATGTGAGAAGGGACGGAGAAAAAAATTTGAGAATGGGTCGATCAAAGATTACGAAAAACGTTCAATTTGTGTAATCTTTATTCCCGTTTGTGACTCCATGAGGGGGTGTTGTCTTGACTCTCAGTATAAAGGGACTCTAGGTGATTTGATGGACGCCATATTTTGGGTTAGAATGGCATGCGATATATCGCATCAATTGGTTCCATTTTTTCAGCTAGGTACCTACTCGTCATTTTTCAGCAATGGGCCTGTTGCACCAATTTCTTTTTATTGCTTCAATCGAAAGAACTAAGGCACTGATGTCACAGGAATTTTCCCGGAGTTTTTTGATCACCGGAAACTCCCAAAAAATCAACTTTAAAACGCCTCAGAATTTGGATAGTCAAAACGGTCGTTTCGGGTCCGCCATACTTGTGACGTGAAATGAAGAGTCCCTTTTTACCCAGAGTTATGACAACTCACTTTTGGTTGGGCTGAAAAGTGGCCTAAAAAAAAATCCAATTCTGATTGGCTCTCGCTCATAGAGGCCGAAATGAGTGCACCAAGATGGCGGTGCCTCGAATGTGAACAAGAATAATGAAAATATTACCTAATTTGTATCAAAAGGAAACTGTTATTATTATCGGTCCAAAATGAAAATAGATTAAGAAAATATTCACAAACCAATCTCATTTTCTTTTTAATTGATCAATTTGTTGATGTTGTTGTTTTTGTGTGACAGACATCGCAGGATTCCTGATCCTTATCCCTCAATATCGTTCGTTCGGGTGCACTCGTTTCGGCCTCCATGGCCAGCCGAGGCCGGCTGCCAGTCAGCTGATAATCGAGTTGTCTTAACTCTGGGTGTAAAGGGACTCTAGTGAAATGGTTCGACAGACCTGGTTTCTTCATCCTTTACAATGTATTTTCCCGTAAGGAAATGGCAGTCGCTTTTCAAATGCAAATATTGAGTCAATCGATAATTTTTTTATCCAAATGGTAATCAGAAATGGATTCCGCGTACTTTAAATGGTGAAAATCTTCATTAGATAAATAAGAACCGACGGGATAAACCAAGGTAGATTTACACAGGTATGCATGGACAAGTTGAAAATCCGGCCTTTGATTGGCTCTCTAGTGGCCCCTTAACGACCGCCATTTTTATGCTTTCATTATTGTGATTGGTTGGCGATTTATTGGTTATGTTGCTCCATTTTGGTAATAATGGGCCTGTTGCATGCAAGAGATACAGCCGTGCGAATAGACTTTTAGGCGGTTAAATGACATGAAAATTACGATGGTCACATTAAAAAAGTCTGAAATACACTCCTTACTGCGCAATTTGCGTTGTCAGAAGCGCGCTTTTTCAAATTTCCCGCGTCGGGGGGCAGTTTTCTTACGGAAACAATTAACGGCAACTCGCGGCTTTTTCCGGTCAACTAAAACTGACAACATAACCTAAAAATCGGAGCTCGTGATATCTAGAGTCCCTTTATACTGAGAGTCAAGACAATTTGAATCCATTTCTGATTGGTTCCCGTATTTTAGGCCTCCACAGTGTCACAAACGGGAATAAAGATTACATTTTCACCAATTGCAAAGATTATAATCTGGAATGGACCAGGGAATTACGGGTTCGGCAAGGAACAAACGGAATGAGAGGAGGAACGGAGAAAGGCACTTGGGAATGGGCCGATCAAAGATTACGAAAAACGTTCAATTTCTGTAATCTTTATTCCCGTTTGTGACATCCATGAGCCGAATTGTCTTGACTCTCAGTATAAAGGGACTCTAGTGATATCGAGAAATGAAATGTAGAAGGATTGCGTTGGATATTTAAAAGTTGATCGATTTGGTGACAGCATAAAGCGTATATGGACCACTATAAGAGATCACGTTAGGTTTGTGAACAAACTGAAGGAAAAAATAACAACAACAACAACAACAGCAACAACAACGACTCGGCATCTTCCGGAAATCACCGAGCCCGCCGTTTGCTCGTTTCCGGTGATTAGAAAACTCCCCCCAGACGCGGGAAATTTGAAAAAGCGCGCTCCTAACAACGCAAATTGCGCAGTAAGGAGTGTATTTCAGACTTTTTTAATGTGACCATCGTAATTTTCGTGTCATTTAACCTCTATAAAGTCTATTCGCGCGGCTGTATCTCTTGCATGCAACAGGCCCATTCGTTTTTTAAGTTTTAGAGATAATTTAATCGTTCCCGAGGATCTTATTACCTACCATTGTTAATGTGTGATAGTGTTTTGATGTTTAAATGGAGCAATACATTCATGAAGTCGAGAATAGTGTGGTCTAACGGGGCCCTTAACCTACGTCACGAGGTCATGTGACACGTACTGAGACTCATGGGAACAGAGATGGAAAATTTCATGAAATTTATTCGAGTAGAATTTCACGCGTGTAATTTCATAAAATTTCATGAAAGGACCCCGCACACCTCCTATGGGAAGCTGCACCACGACCGATTGCCTTCTGACTTATGTTTTGCGATTCTCCTCAAGATGCTGATCAAAAGTTATAATTGCGCCAACTTTCTACGATGCACCGTTTTCGCAAAAAACCTAAGAGAAGATTCAATTATTCGGCGACTATGAATAAAAAAGAACAAAGCATTTGAGGACAGGCCCGATGTAAATAAGGAAAAAACGTAGCGCGTGTCCGTCTTCTTATCTGTACCTGCCGACTCAGAGGCTATCTCTCTCCCGCACTCGCCCGGTAGACGTTCAGACTTTCCTGTTCTTATGCTCCTCAAGAATCTGATTTGGATGGTCGAGCAAAACGGCGAGCGGAATCCGAGATAAGACTGCCGCTCAGTGCGGGAGTTCCCCTGATTTGTTCGCTCGAGTACTGAAATGAGGAATCTTTCTGGCTTTTTATCGCCGAATAATTGAATCTTCTCTTCGGTTTTTTTGCGAAAACGGTGCATCGTAGAAAGTTGGCGCAATTATAACTTTTGATAAGCATCTTGAGGAGAATCGAAAAACACAAGTCAGAAGGCAATCGGTCGTGGTGCAGCTTCCCATAAGAGGTGTGCGGGGTCCTTTATTGAAACTTTTGGGGATACCTTTAGGAGGCTAAGAAATGCCCAGAAACAGTGATTCTAAATTTTGAAATTTTTCACCCCAAGCCTAAAAAATTCGCGCGTTGCAAATGTTTTCGTTTAGTTTAGAGGTTAGGTTCGGGTTCTTCTCTCTAAACTCCCCTTTTTGCCCCCTCTTTGTGTCTGGCACCTTCAGTAGAGTAGCATAATACCGCAGCATCAACTGAAAGACCATCTGAAACGCTTTCAGACCGCCAAAGGTTTAATCAATAATTCTAAAAAAAAGTTAATAAATTTCAACTTTTGTGAAATTTATTCGAGCTTTTTGAAATTTCACGTGAAATTTCATGAAATTTCAAAACGTGAAATTTCACTTTCCATCTCTGCATGGGAAATTTTCAATTTGTCCATACCCGTGTTAATCTACCTTGGGATAAACCCTATTTTTAAGGAAGACTGTAGTCAATGGGCGACTGTTTACATCTGCTTAGTGATATCAGACATGGACATTTTAGCTCAATATTTAGCCATTTTCATGAGTTTTTACTTTTTTGTCACTATTTGAAGGTAAGTTTATTTTGTAAATACATTTTTTAGTGCCATAGGATCATGTTAAAAGCTGCAAAGGTATACTTTGCCACTTATTAATTCAGAACACACTCCGGCAGTCCAACGCTCAGACCTGGATGTAGGAAGTCAGTTGTTATTTCTTAATATTTCACCCTTTACCTAATGTTTCACTGAAGACACCAAAATGATAGTATCAATCATTGATGATGAAAAAAATTTACCTTCGACAATACTGATGAGATGAGGAGACCGGTATGTTTTAGCTGGAGGCAAGGAAAGTAGACGTAGGATCCTTCTTCGGTTACCAGACTATCGATAAATTTTTCTGTATAGTGTTACATTTAAAACACACAGGATCTTAAAAGTACATAAGTTTACAAAACGTGGGAACGTTCTGAATGATATTGAGATATTTGTTGAAGAGTTAAGAATGATTTACTCACATTGATTGTTTTGTTTAATTGATGGGGATTGACTGGGGGGGGGGGGGGGGCACTGCCACCCCCGCGGGGCCATCCTTTTAAGGACGCCAGCGCATTGTTATTTAGGGATGTGCTAGCTAGCATATAATTCTAATGCGCACATAATTAGTGAGGTGTCAAGAGAATATTCCTGGGTGCGGAATCAGTAATGCCAGTGTAATGCTAGCATAATGCAATTCTGTGTACAAATCATATTATATGCTAGTTTTACCTACACTCACGAGTGTAATGCAAGAATTACACTCATTTTTAGCAAGGAAGCCAATTCGTAAACAAAATGTAGGTAAGTCTAATGGGAAATTTGATACAAAATAAAACTGTTTTTCTGGAAATTGCCTATCATTTCAAAACGAGTTGGTCCAAATCGGATATAGCAACCGAGGTACAGCGGCACAGCGTTTTGAAAAAAATCAAAATATCGGACTTTGACGGCCGCCATCTCGCTCAGTCGCGGGTCTCGGAATGTCGCCCCTTCCAGGAGTACTCCTGAGGGCACCAAAAATGAGCCCTGAAAGCGGCATATTCCAATGACGAAGTGCAGGGTTTTTTGTGTAGCAACGGACTATGACTTCCGAGAACCAAACATAGGTACCTACCCTTCTGCACAGCTACTGAGCAAATGTCCAGACTGAAACCTGAAAAACATGGACATTTTGGAACAGATTCTTCCTGCCGATTCTACACGGATCGTCATGCACCTGACAAAGCTCGCTCTTTTGCTGATCCGATCATTCAGGTCCAGGCATAAAGAGCTGAAAAAAATCGAAGATCGGGGTTCATAAGAAGGAGAATATGCGCAGGATTACCTATGTGCGACAAGCTCTCAGGAAATGCTTGTTAAAGATCATCTTCATTTTCAATCACGTTATCAACTATAAGTTCTGTGAAAAACGCAAAAATTAGGAAAATTAGGAACCGGTTCTTTCGATCCGATTGTAGGTAAATAGAATCTATCCACGCGAAAGATCGACGTGAAAGAATCGATTTGATCTTTTGGAACGATCCAAGAAAGGGTGTGAGCCTAGTGTCACTAGAATCACTAGTGAGCTCCCCCACCAGTCTTCCCATGTTGGAGAGGAGCCTCCCACCGTTAAGTACCTAATTCGGTTATTTAAACGTCTTAAAAGCAATGTTTAGCTGCTTTTCCAGGAAATTTATTGAAAAGGACCTATAAGATTCCAGAAATGTCACTCAATTATTTTGCTAAAACACAATGTACCTACCTAGTGCATTCAAAATCGCGTTCATTCTCATAAGTTTTACCAATGGTCGAAAACTTCTCCAAATGCGTATTTTCAAATCGCGATATTTTTCAACATGGGCCCTTTTCTCGGAACGCTTCTTAATTGAAAGTACCTCCCAAGTAGCAGTGATCGCGATAAATTGCGATTGAATCAGAGAATGTATCGCGATTTTATCGACGTCGATTTATTGCAATATTATCGGATAAAAAATCGCGATAAATTGCGATTTCATCGAATTAAATTGCAATAAAATTTCGATTTCATCGAACAAGATTTTGTAGAGATAAAATTGAAATTTCTCATCAACGCCCAATAACGCATGAGTGACGCTTATGAAATGTTCTTTAGCGGATGTGTAAGAACGATTCGATACGAGGTTGGGCGTGGGGTTTGGACGGTGGGAGGTACGCCCAAACTGAGAAAAAATTCTCGGCGTTTTTACCAAGGTCCGTTGGTAACTTTACCATCTATATTTTTTTTACCAATTATTGGTAATGTTACCAAGGGAGACTGGTAAGCTTACCTAAAAACCGGTATTTTTACTGGTTTTTTCAGGTAGGAATATGTACCACTTTTATTGGTAATCAATTTCCGGTAACTTTACCATTTTATCTCGGTAATTCTACCACAGTCGATAAAAAATGTAGGCGTTTTTACCAAGGTCCATCGGTAACTTTGCCATCTCACTATTATTGGTAATTTTACCGAGACAGAATTATGAGATTACCAATAGAACCTTATTTTACCAACCGTATTTCAAGGTATGAAATCAAATACAGAGGAAGAAAAATAAAAAAAAAATCCAATGAAAACTCGGTGTCGGTCAACGCAATGACAAAAGTTGTAAGGTTGCGAAGCGCCGATCCATGTACTTATGAGAGGTTTCAATTCGCACCCGTGAAACATATAGCGGCCATAGCCTAGTGGAAAAGTGTTGGCCTACCACCTTGGTGACTGGGGTTCGAATCCCCGCGGAGGCTCCGGGGATTTTACGCTCGTCTTCGTCAAAGGACCTGACGTCTGAACCTAACGGCAATCGGCTAATAGCGTATACCCCCTTTTTTTGGCGATTTTATCGGTGATAAAATCGCTAGGATCATCAGCATCTGAGCGATTATTCTGGCGATAAAATCGCAATTTTTTCGGACCGATAAAATCGCGAAAAGATCGAGGATAATCGCTCAGATGTTGTTGATCCTAGCGATTTTATCGCCGATAAAATCGAGGATAATCGTCATTTTATCGGCGATAAAATTGCGATTTTTCCGTTGAAAAATGCTACTTGGGTATTATGCAGAACGAACTTTTCCACTACGTGAATTTTAAATGGAAAACCTGGTGCCTCGTGGAAATACATACAGGAGGTACATGATTAAAAGAGCCGTTTGTAAAACAACTTACCTGATGTAATCTTTGAGTCGAAACGGCTCGAGTGATTGCCGTGGATGCAACTGAGGAAACTGAATTGGTTTTAGGAGGGTGGGGTGGCGTTCCGACGCACGAGAGGACGAGAGACTCCTCATTCGTCACGAGGAAGAGGTGCGCAGTCTCCAACAACAAAAGGTTAAGTCGAACAATCAGCAAATGCGCGTAAACGCCACGAGCGTCCAACTTCCGAAACAAGTCCGACAGTAAGTACCCTCCCTTCTATATTAAGGAAGAATAAGTGGAATTATCTCAGTTACAATCGAGAAAATGTAGGTATTTTCTGTCGCGAGGAAGAAAAACGTTGGAACCACTGCAAGACATTTGTCAAATTTCTTCAATGAAATACTTGCCAGTTTTTCTGCGGCAAATTGGGGAAATGACAAACTACCTAGTTACTGCCTCGAGAAGCGGACCTCAGCACCTATTTGCCTATTGGAAAACTTAGAATTGGAATCAGAGGGCAAATGTGCACACTTGCAGTTTTTGCTCTCAAGAAATACGTACCTATTAAAAGTTTCAAAGCTATAGGTACATGAAACCTTATAGCAGAAAGAAAGTTCTGACTCACTTCTTGATGCTTGGAAATAAAATTTCAGCAGGAATTGTTCATACAAATAGACTATATTTGAGGACTAATTTTAGTTCAAATCATTCATACCTATCTCTTTTTTCCCCAAAAACTGCACCTCAGTGTGCACCTTGCCCTCCAAGTCCCTCGATTGAGGACACCGCACGAATACTTAACTGCCTGTACTTAACTGGAAACCGCGTTATGAGAAAAACGCATTTAAAGTTATTAAGTATTTGATGTGCGACGCGGACTGTTCTTTGCAGGTGCCCTATTTTTGTGCTATTGGGTGACCTTAAATATTCTAGTGGAAGATGCCAGGTTGATATTGCGATACCTACATTTTCGGTTTTCACAGAAATATGCTTAATTTAATTAATATCATTAATATAAACTTCGAAGGATTCAGACTTTCAGCGATTCTACCTTTTTCTATTTCACTCGAGAGGTTGCCAGATTGTGCGATAAGTGAGAATATTTTACATGGATTTGAATTGGGAAAAGTGTTAATAAAGCAACTTATCTGGCAACGATAGAGTCCGGGAGGGAAAAGAGGCTGCTTTCCTGGGAAAACTCATGATTTAGCCGGAAATGTCATTAAAACAATTGATTCCGTTTGAAGCATCAATTGTGTACTAAAGGAAAGCTATTTTAAAATAATAATTGTAAATGGACACAGATGCTACAGAAAGGGAATAAGGAAAGGGAAAGGAAATGAAATGAGGATATGATTACTAATATGCAATCAGAGAGAATACAACAAAAATATCAGAGAAATTTATATGCGATTAAAGTACCTATAAGAAAAAAAACACGAGTGGGCTCATTGCGATTCGGAACTCGAACTATACTATCGTTGAGCAGTTTTTAGACCCCTACGCCACCGATATCTTCAAGAGGTAAAAATGAACTTTTGCTCCTTCAGCAAGTCATATCGCGGAAGGAGTTCCATATGGATTGTCTTTTCCGCCACCCGATGGGATGACGTCCCAGTCAAATGCGTTTTTGAAGAAATGATCAATCCCCATCATCGCTTCATCTCCACACATCTATTTATGTGCAAATGATGGCACGCTCCGGCAACAAGGTTCTGTGACGAAATAACACTTGACGTTGTGATCACTCGCGTGATCGGGGGTCCGGGGGGCGCGCAAAGCGCGTCCAGAACGGCTAGTATCAGTTTGAAGGCTGGTATTGCACCCAACAATCATATTCCTTAAAGTTAGTGGGTAAAAATCATTCTAATCGTGCAAAATTAAGTAATACAACATGAAATTTATATCAGTGCTGACTTTACAACATAAAACCAAAAGGGAACCAGCACCTTCTCTCTCCCCCTTTAGCTTACAATGAAACATTAATGATTGAAGTTTGGTTGTGGTTCCTTTTTTAGAAAACGGTATATGATGGTGTGAAAAGTGTTGCAAGTTGTACGGCCGTACCTATACCAGCATTCATGTTATGATGTAGCTTCTACGCAGTAAATATTTGCACACGGAGATTCTGAGGGACGGTTTTACCACCTCTGACGCCAGGAAAGACCTTCACACGCATAGGCTTTTATTCCACCCGCATTGCTCCAGAGGTCAGATTTATAACCCGGGGAAAAAAGGGCATTTGACCTCCAGCCGTTAGCTGTCTAACTATACCTATTGTGATGACCCTGATCAGGGTTGTCAGGGGGACGTAGCTGGAGCGTCGCGACGTCAGTCGACGGGACGTCTCTAAATAGAGATATCTTGAGCTGACGTCACAGAGCTCCAGGGGGGGCTGTTGCGTCGGACAGTGGTCGCCCGTGGTCTCTATGGAGAGAGATCTCGTGCAGACCACCTACGCAACACAACAGTGGGTGCTCTTGGAGGACAGTCGTTGACTCTCCCAAAAATGAAGAATGTAGTTAATGAAAAAGGAACGAGTCTGTCCTTGACTGATTTTTCGATTATATTTTTCGGAGTTGACAAATCCTATCAGCTGGAAAGCTCGACAAGACTGAAAGGATAGCTAAAAAAGGGAAAGAGACTCCAAAAATATGAACGGTGTTTTGGAACAACCGGAGTCGTCCGTCTGACCTATCGGCTCGTCGATGACGCGCAAGTGCAGGCTTGAGCCCTCAGCACAAGCACCAGACGACCGTGTTAGTCAGGGAGAAATACGATTTGACCCGGAACAAATTGCTTAACAAACTTTTCCCATGTAAACGTCATCAGTAGGTCCTCCTGAACAACATACTAAAAGTTTACCACGGTCCGACCCCGGAACACCCCTCAAAATGCCTAAATTTCAAAATGGCGGCCATAATAAGGCCTCTGGGATTTCGGTTTTTTAAAATGCGCATATAGTGTCATGTGAGGTATCCATTCCCAAGTAATTTTGGTCGTAAAATTCAGATTTGAGGTCAAAAAAGTCCCCCGGTCAAAGGGGGTGCCCCAAATCCAAGATGGCGGCCAGTTTTGAAAGGCAGGAGGGTGAAGTTTTAAAATGCGCATATAGGTTCATGTGAGGTATCATTCCCTATGCAATTTTGGTCGTAAATTTCATTTATGGAGTCATAAAAGCCCTCCGGTCAAAGGGGGTGCTCCAAATTTCAAGATGGCGGCTAAATTTGAAAGGCAGGAGGGTGGATTTTTGAAATGTTTACGTGACATGGCAAGTGAGGTATCATTTCTTATGTAATTTTGGTCGTAGATTTCATTAATGAAGTCATGGAAGCCCCCCTGTCAAAGAGGGTGCCCCCAATCCACGACGGCAGCCAAATTTGAGAGCAGGAAGGTGAGCCAAAAAAACAACAATCACGTTCGAAGGCAGGTTAGCTATCAAATTCTATGTATTTTTAGTCAAGGAGTCTGAATGAAATTAGAAAAATGAATTTTAGGTACACCAAAATGAGGCGTGACATGCAAGATGGTGACCATCATAGTCGAGAAATCATGAATGGTAAGGTATCTCGCTGATTATCGCACAATAACTCAGAATTCAAGTTCAGATGCCTTAGACACAGAGGATTAAAAATCTGAAATACCTGCCGTAAGTACCGGGATAATGAAGTAAAAGTTCAGTACGTTTTAGATGGTGGATCTTCACTCCACCGAGAGCCATGGAAAAGAGGGCAAACCTATATTATTTGGATTCATAAATTCAAATCATCGTATAGCTCTACGCTAAATTCTTTTTTCTAAGTAATCTGAAGCCACGGCAGTATTTGACGGGTGCCAAGGAAAAGGACCATTTATGAAAGACTCCACTCGCCTTAAAATAAGTAAAAAATTCAGATACGCGCCTACTGTCAATTTCTCACCAAATCGATCTTTTGTTTGTAAAAAAGAGGTAAATTTTGACAAATTCAGTCACTAAAAGTAAACTTATCCAAATCATCGGCACACGCCTCGAATCCACCGGTTGTAAGGTCGTGCATGTGAAATAAGATGCAGCTCTTGATATCGTTAAAGAGGGTGGTGCACCTTGTACATAAGAAAACTGACACAATTATTGTGAACGGAAACGATTCGAACCTATTCGTTTTTTTTTTTTTTTATTAAGAAAATAGATCCAAGGACATCAATTTTTCTTTGGACTTAAGATGTGATATTAATTGCGCAAAGTCCAAGACAATCGCTCCACAACATCCCTTGAATCCGTCACAGAATCGATCTAAGTTCATGTAAGCAGCTTCTGTTCCATACGTGTTGGCTTTTTGCTGCGATTTAACCTCTCACTATCATGCACAGAATCGGAAAAGCATAACTATATTCGGTACGCTTATATCGGATCCATTATCTATGCAAACATGCTGAAAGGTTTTTGAAACCCAAGCAAAGCTTTAAACGAACAGAGAAAGCTAGATAGAACGAGCCGATCTGAATGCTCGTCCATGGGAATGCTTTGATAAAAATGTCAACGAAATTTATCCTATTACAAGCAACTTGCCTCCAATCCGAAATCGCATGCGTAAAATTATTCGGTATAATTGTAAAAAAAAGGTGAGGTACACCATGCGGTATGAAAGTGAAAATTTCAGAAAATGAACTTATGCTGCACGGACAAACGTATAAATTAAGAGGACTTCATACACTTGGAGACACCCCAGGAAGAAGACCCTGGCGATCCTGACTCAGACTATGAATCAGAATGTGCTCATTCAGATTTTCTCCCATCATATCGTCGCTTGGCTGACATAAAGGCGTGACTACACGTTGAGATGAA
Organism: Bemisia tabaci; assembly: GCF_918797505.1. NCBI lineage: Eukaryota > Metazoa > Arthropoda > Insecta > Hemiptera > Aleyrodidae > Bemisia > Bemisia tabaci. Next base: position 33,146,502 of record NC_092794.1, read on the forward strand.
CCCGGAAAAGCATTGAAACGCATGGAAGACAGGGTCCATTGCAAAGTGTAGTTACGCCCTTGTGTCAGGTAGGCGACGATATATATAAGCTCCAAGACCTCCTAATTTTGCGTAACTGGTGACGCTTAGTTCCAGCGTTCTACCGGGCCGATTTTAATGATTTTTGCGGCTATCGACGGGAAATTGTCTCTAGAGATAAGCCAACTCTTTTAAGATTTTCAAAATATGACGTGGTAAAGTTGCGAATTCTCCCATTTAAACAATGTAAATTTATACTTTTTGTCATAGTTCGTTTGAGCGTTTTACCGGGCCGATTTCTATGATTTTTGCGTGAATCGACAGGTAATAGGCCCTAGATGAGCCCGTTCTAATCAGATTTTGGAAATAGGACCCACGTTTTTTTAAAATCACGTTATAAAATTGAGTGAATTTACGGAATGCTCCGGGACTGCTACCGCTATGCGCGGGAGAATGCGCAGTGGTCGAGAAGGTTGCGCAGTAGCTGGGTAGCCTGCGCATCAGCTCTATACTTATCTACACAAGATTCACGCCCGAAATCTCTTTAAGAGCGGTGGCCGAGTCGTCTAAGACGTCGGATGCGTCCGCTTGAATCATGGTGTGTGTTCGATACCCATCTCTTGACTATTTTAAGTATTACCTGATTATCATTGTTCGTTGTTTTTCTGCAATATTTCATCAAGCAGTCATTCAACAACGCGTCCTTTTGACTTCAAAAAAAAAAAAATGTCTTCATTCATCAAAACCAAAAATTATTTCATTCTGAAAGTAAAGTATACCTCATATTGTAATTTTTTAGGGGAAAAATAAAATCAACATTGAAAGGGGTAAGAGGGTAAAAATAGGGCCGCGAAGCGGCCCATTGATGGCGCAAGGCGCCTTCAGGGGGTTGGGCCGCGTCGCGGCCAGGGGCCGTAGCCCCCTAGTATTAACTAGAGTTTGTAGGTCACGTTTCTTATCCTTATTTTCGTTGGGAATGTATGTGCTTCAAAATTAACAAGAATAACTCTTAGGTGCTCCTATTCACATCGTTTCATACCCTGAACAGCCAACATGTATGTCACGCCTCATTTTGGTGTACCTAAAATTCATTTTTCTAATTTCATTCAGACTCCTTGACTAAAAATACATAGAATTTGATAGCTAACCTGCCTTCGAACGTGATTGTTGTTTTTTTGGCTCACCTTCCTGCTCTCAAATTTGGCTGCCGTCGTGGATTGGGGGCACCCTCTTTGACAGGGGGGCTTCCATGACTTCATTAATGAAATCTACGACCAAAATTACATAAGAAATGATACCTCACTTGCCATGTCACGTAAACATTTCAAAAATCCACCCTCCTGCCTTTCAAATTTAGCCGCCATCTTGAAATTTGGAGCACCCCCTTTGACCGGAGGGCTTTTATGACTCCATAAATGAAATTTACGACCAAAATTGCATAGGGAATGATACCTCACATGAACCTATATGCGCATTTTAAAACTTCACCCTCCTGCCTTTCAAAACTGGCCGCCATCTTGGATTTGGGGCACCCCCTTTGACCGGGGGACTTTTTTGACCTCAAATCTGAATTTTACGACCAAAATTACTTGGGAATGGATACCTCACATGACACTATATGCGCATTTTAAAAAACCGAAATCCCAGAGGCCTTATTATGGCCGCCATTTTGAAATTTAGGCATTTTGAGGGGTGTTCCGGGGTCGGACCGTGGTAAACTTTTAGTATGTTGTTCAGGAGGACCTACTGATGACGTTTACATAGGAAAAGTTTGTTAAGCAATTTGTTCGGGTTAACCCCCTTTTTTCGTATTTCCCCTTGACTATGTAGCGAAGACTGGCCTTCCTCGAGCGTCCGAGCAAGTCGCCCAGCTCCCTACGCTCGGGTCGGCCGGCGGCGCGCATGCGCATTTCCCACCGGACATCAGCATTTTTCCTAAAGTCGGTGCTCCTCCTGACGTTGCCAATTTCCCCCTGTAGTGATGAATTGTCTGGGAAAATTGGGCGTCTCCTCACACTATACAGAGACAATACCTATACCACGGTGACTTTACAACATTAAACCAAAAGGGAACCGGAAAATCCGGAGAGCCGATGAGAGCAATAACGATCTATACGCGTATGGGCTGTTATTTTGTGCGGTAGGTATCCTCAATAGAAGTATCGGAACCTCTGTTCAGATGAATGTTCTGCTAACACTAAGGCAGCAAAGACCCCCCGAAAATTCAAAATTGAACGGAAACTAGAGTTCCTTTATACTGAGAGTCAACACAATGTGAATCCATGTCTGATTGGTTCCCGTATTTTAGGCCTTCACAGTGTCACAAACGGGAATAAAGATTACATTTTCACCGATTGCAAAGATTATAATCTGGAATGGACCAAGGAATTACGGGTTCGGCAAGGATCAAACGGAATGAGATAAGGAACGGAGAAAGGAATTTGAGAATGGGTCGATCAAAGATTACGAAAAACGTTCAATTTCTGTAATCTTTATTCCCGTTTGTGACTACATGAGGGGGTGTTGTCTTGACTCTCAGTGTAAAGGGACTCTAACGGAAACCAGGAAGCTAGGAACACCAATAAAGCATGAGCCTACGGACCAATTTTTACCCAATTTTAATCTACTGTATAGTTGCTTGTAAAATTCATGAGATTACTCAAAAAATGAGCCTCGTGCGAAAATAAGAGATGTTTCAATCAGTAAATGTCTCAAAAATCACGATGAGCGCTATTGGCAAAGTTTGGAATGCACTCCTAACTTACTATCTGCGTGAGAAAGCAATTTTTTGAACTTCCCACTCACGGTTCGGCTCAGAGGGAGGTAAATGAAAGTGTGCTGCCCACACAAAATTCCTTCGGGATCTTGAAGTGAGATGCGTACACAGTCATTTAAGCCTAAAATGGAAATATTCTGTCGAATTCTTCGAAAATAAAATCGATTTGTGTGTTTTTGGCGCTAAAATGACCTTCAAAGACAATCGACGAATCAATTCCGATGGGGTGTGCATATGTAAAATGATATAGGTATGCATGATGAAATCTACGTGTCTCTGGACCAGGAATCAATTGAGCAGGGTCCCGCATTGCCTCGACGCTTCATTCACCGAAAATGGCCCTCTTTTTTGGTTTTGGGGGTGTTCTGGGCCCATTTTTCACAGTTTTGGAGTGAGAAAACCTGTGCCGTCATGGGTAATGATTATCAGGTCATTTCGGGCGGACCATCGAATGCACTTGGTCCCGAGACACTCCGGGCCGGGGCTCTCTGAGTGATACAGGGTTTTCGAGATACTTGATCAATTTAATTTTATTCAGAGTTTTAATTTAGGTAATGAGAACACAAAGATTTGGTTTGCGAATATTAAAAAGGTGTGTAATAACAATAATAAAGATTTCAGAGTGAAAACACAACAGACGAGATTTCACTGAAATGGACGTGGTGCCAACGTATATGTAAGTTTATGATAAGTTTATGATTAACATGGAACATACCCCCTTAATCATAAACTATTTAAGAGAAAATATTTAACTTCAACAAAATATGTAGTAGAAAAATATAGATGGAACTTTCCATAACATTTAAGATCAAAAGAGAGCGTGCGCGCAAAGGGAAAAAACATTAAATTTATGAGTAATATTTAGCGCAAACAAAAACAAACAAAGAAAAATTACATGGAGCGAATTCAAAGGACGCTTCAAGGAAAATTTGGTAATTTAAATAATATAAAGGAAATGAGGCTCAGAGTTTCAAAAAGAAAAATCAGTTAGAAGAAGTGAGTTACATTTTATGATTATTTGAAAGAAAGATCAATGAAATAATTTGAGGAATTAAATAAAATAAAAAATAAAATAATTAATTCAATAATTTGAGAAAAAAAATATTAAGAGAAATACATTTACTCAATAGCCGTCATTATTGCGTCTCTGAAATTTTCAAATTTAACACATGTTAAGGGTTTTGTAAGAAAATCAGCTATAACTGATACTCTATTGGAATATACTCAATGGAGAAAACTCCATCTTTAAATTGCTCACTCATATAATGTTACCTAAATTCTATATGCTTACCACCTCGCCCCATCTAAGCAGTTTCAATGAGTCGAATAGCATTTTGGTTGTCATAGCGTACAGAGTTGCGGGTACGGTTTTATCGCAAAGTTCTTCTGTGAGAGTCTTCAAATATTTAAGTTCTTCGCAACATTCTGCGGATGCAATGTATTCAGCTTCCATCGACGATGAGGCTGTTACGCTTTGAAGATGAGAGTTCCATGCTGTGAGACCTCCTTTGAAGAAAATCAAGTAGCCCGTTGTGCTTTTACGTTTGACCAAATCGCCTGCGTAGTCCGAGTCTGCATATGCTTTAATTTCACATTCTGGAGTAGCCGGATAAAAAAGACCATAATTTAAGGTGCCTTTGAGGTATCGTAAAGTTCGTTTTACGTTTTGGATATCTCGATCAGTAGGGTTTCCCATAGATCGGCTTTCAAAATTAACACTGTGAGCTAAGTCCGGTCGAGTTTTACAAGAAGATAGAGTAGGCTACCAATCGCTTCTCGGTAAGGAAAGTCTCCGACGACTTCTTCAGTATGATTGTAGCTGTCAGGTTGAATCGGTGTTCTAACTGGTTTACAATTTTGCATATTAAAACGTTTAAGCACCTGGTTAGCATAGCTTAATGGGGTTGTTGCATGCATTTTCTTAAATCAGTTTCTAGAAGTTGGTGGAGTGCTGATTGTTAAGGTATTTTTTCAAAAATTTTCTGATGATTGGAACATGGAGAAAAAGCGTCGAAAGTTAAGAGACGGTTTGAAACGGGGTTCCTTCCCGCGCCTCGAAATCACGTGACTCACGTGCGTTATGACGTCACAACGCATGGCCACGGGTTTTTGCTATCTAAACTGCGTGCTAATATGAGTTTTTTAAAAAATCAGGAAAAATCGAGTTTTCCTACTAAACTCATTTTTTTTTTATCTTGATGGATACCTGAAGATAAGATGAATCAATTACAGACTGGGTTTTTGGCTCTTCACGACGATTTCTGGGTCGGAAAGTGAGTTGAAAATCGCTCCTTTCCCGTTTTCTTCACGGAGCGGAGGAGCCGTTCGGCGATGGGCGGAGGGCGGTGCGCAGCAGCCGGCCCTGCTCGGGTTTCTCCGGCAGCGTCCGCTCATCATCGTAGCCAATTGGAGCTCGAGATGAACTGTACCTAACCTAACCTCCACTAGATAAACACGCGGTCAAGATGTGGGTGATGGCGGCGAGGAGCAACTCCCGCGTAGCTTGACCAACTGTACGGCAGCCAATGAAAATCGTTTATTTTTAACTTGAATTTGATGGAACTTTGACGGGCTTTTTTGGGCTTAAGGACTTGATTTTTGAATTTTTGAACGTTACCATCGTTTTTATCACGAAAAGTTCTATGATTACACATTTTTTTTTCTCAAATCCCTCACCCATGCAACAACCGCATTGCGAAACAAAAACACCTTGTTCATTCTTTTCAATTTCCATTCCTAAGTAGGAGTTGGCATTTGCTGATACCGTCATTTCAAATTCTTCATTCAAAGCTTTAAATACTTTATTGATTTTGTCTGTATCTTGACCAGATACTATACCGTCATCTACATGGATGGCTAAATAAATGTCAGATTCAGCGTTGTGGAAAATGCACTGATCTGCGTTTTTAAAGGCATGAAACCTACTTTACGGAGAGTTGTGATGAAACGTTTATTCCAATTGTTGGATGCTTGACGCAATCCATAGATGGATTTTTAAGTAGACAGAAATCGTTCCCTTCTTCAAAACCTTCGGGTAGTTGCATGTAAATTTCAGTTTCAAGTTCTCCGTATAAGAACGCAGTCTTTACGTCAAAGAAGACTAACTTATTTTTCTTATCTGCGGCAATAGCAAAGAATACGAAGAGAATTACTTTCAACTACTGAACTAAAAATTTCTTTGTAGGCGAGGTTTTCACTGCATTGCTGAAAGCCTCGGGCAACTAAACGAGCCTTATATTTACCTTTTTCTTTAATTTTAAAAACCCACTTACTTTGTAACGAGTTCTTTGCCGTGAGCTTCTTCAGGATTCACTAGTACCCATGTCGACGGTGTCAGTCAGCAATCACATAACTCGGTTTGCGACGTCGCAGACTTCCTGTCATACATTATTTTTTTAACGGAAAACTACTCACCGGTAAGGCTTTAAAACTGCCGTGATTTTTCTTCTCTGTGAGAGGAAAATTCTACAAAAACTTCAAGGAATGATGTCAATTTGTTCTTCTTCAAAAAAATAACATAGAGGCGGAGATTTTCAGACACCGCAAACGAGTTATGTGATTGCCGACTTACACCGTCGATGTGTTGTTTTTGGCTAAAGATGCTTTTCCTTCTTGGATTGCTTTTTTCCATTTTTCTTTCTGAATCACATAGCTATATCGATGGTGAAAGTGCAGAAGTGCGTATCTCGGAAAACACGATTTTTCAGGAAAGTAAAAAAACTGTCTACATTCCTGCTTATATTGTCAGTAGAAGGGTAATAATTCTTGAGGATAGCAAGAATATAAGATGCTTTTTTAGACTTCATCAATATTTTGAATAATTTCTCGCGCTGTTAGAAAATACGGCCGAAATGCCGAGATTCGCGTTTTCGGCACTAAGAATTGGCACTTTATCACGAGATACACATCTCTGCAATTAGTGTTTTAAACCTATTGTTGGCGGATTTTGATCATTTAAAAACTGAAAAAAGGGTTTCACGCTTACAATTCTTTATCAGAAGCTTTAGTTTGACCTCATACGGCCGGATCAAGCATTGTATGATTGCCCGCCCGGCACGGTGAGCGGTGGCAACGTTACCGGCAATATTTTCACGGCAACGTTGCCAGATTACGTTGTAATAATATTTGTAAAATATTGCAAAGCAATATTGCGACTAAAATATTTTTGCAATATTGTTTAAAACGTTGACTAAATATTGCCGGATAATATTTGCAGCAATGTTAATTAAAAATATTGTGAAAACACTGTTTGGCAATGTTTTCGGAAATATTTTATGGCAACATTACATTATTATTATTTTTTGGCATTTGTAATATAAGTACTTTAGTTTTTAATTCATACCTTCAACTTTGTTACTTAATAATATATGTTGTTGTGGGTACCTCCCCTTGTCGCTCGAATTCATGTCATTTTTAGCTTGTCATATAGTAATAGAGAGCTATTTTTTCACAACTTGTTTATTATTTGCCTTAATATCCATTACAAGGTCTTCATTATTTTCTCTTCTCAATGGTGTCTTTTATGTTATTTTACATAAATTATTAATTTTCACCTGAACAAATGACTATGTGTCAATTTACAATGAGAAGTAGAGTAATTGTTGAAAACCATCAGTTTTAGCCTCCAAAAATAATTATTTATAAATGTTATTTATTAAATTACATCTAAGTGGTAAAAAATGAACAACTTGGAACCAAGCCGCTTCATAATAAATCCACTTACACAACAAATACTGTCTTATAATGTACTAAAGACAAACCTAATAATATTTTGAGTAGGTAATATTGCTGAAATACATTAGTGAGACGTAGGTATATGCTTCAAGGAACTTAAATAGAACTGAGGCAATTGAAAGGCTCCATAATGAGGTCTTCGAGTGAGCAATGATTGTCGGCCTCCTATGGTGTAGTGGTTGTAGCGCTTGCTCTATGATCGGGCGGTCCCGGGTTCGATTCCCAGCCAGGCGACCCGAGTTTGATGGTCTCAAACAATGGTTGCCTGGGACTGGTTCAGTAAGGACGGAGGGGGGATGGGACTTAACGCGTGGTATTAGCCCTTGTGGGCTATTTGTAGTGAAAAAAAAAAAAAAAATGTTGTGGCAACATTTTGTTTTCTTTTTGCCAGAGACATTGCCGAGCAATGTTGTGGCGACGTTTCCGACAATATTGTTAGGGGAGCAAAAATAATATTGTGTCAACGTTATGGCAACGTTGCACAGCAACGTTGCCGCTGTCTGCGGCGATATTGTGGCAACGTTGACACAATACCGCTTTGCCGGGCGGGTGGAAACTGACATTAGATTACGAGATACGCATTTCTGCAATTAGCGTTTTGAAGCTACTCTTGATCATTAAGATCAAAAATAGAATTTATTCAACCTTAAAACTTATTTAGAAGCTTTAGTCGATCCAATACCTACACTAAATGAAGCATTGTTTGACCGGACTGACTCTAATAAAACTGACCGTTGTGATGAACCGTCTGTTCAATCAGTTCATGATTGCATTGGCCCAGAGAGTACCTACCTAAAAATGGACATGAACGCCGCGCGCTGCTAATAGGTAGTAGATACCTATGAAGAAATGATCCTGGAGGGCCCTCGAGTGATAATCCGCCTTCAATTACAAGTGTATGCAACATTAATGACAAGTAACAGTACCTAATCCCCCCTTCCTCGTCTATCGGCCGATCACCAGCATTCACTGATATTGGCATGCTGGACTTCCTGATTATCCACATTTATCCACATCAACTTTTCTTTTAGATAGATAAATGAAAACAATTGAAAACAAACACAGAACAGCTGATCAGCTGATGTGCGGTGTTGGCGGGAAACACTGCTGGGGAGCGCGCGTTGTGATTGGCTGTGAGTAAGGCGCGCCGAAAAATGAACAGGCCTGAACGAGAATAGGTACGCATTCCTGCACTTAAGCCCAAGATACGCGAAAAAAGTTGTACGGTTTTAGGTGACGTCCCGATTTTTTTCGATTATAATGTCTTGCTAGCTGATAGACGACACCTTCAACTACACGTTTATGCAGCTAACTCAAAACTGTCAAAAATCGAGATACGCACTTCTGCACTTTCACCATCGATAGGTATGTTAGCAGGGCTTCACCGTTGTTTTCGAGTTGATTTGTGACACGATGTTTCTTGCCGAGTTCGTAGTCTTAAGTTTCTGTGGTAGGACTATTTTCCTTTTTGGTTTGAGATTTGGCATTTCAGGAATCGGCTGGTTGTCTTCATTTTGCTGCTCTTCATTTACAACAATTTCATTTTCGTCTTCTTGTTGGTCTATATTATCTAAAATTTCATTCTCTTTCGCGTTTTTATCTTCTTCTTCATTTTCATCTTTTATTTTAATTGCGGCGTGACGTACCTCATCTTGTTTCGATGAATTTAGAAATTCATTTGTGAAAATCACATCTCTTGATCTGTAAACTTTCCTTGTCTCTTGGTCAAGTATTCTGTAACTGTTCATGTCATAACCACTAAAGATACCCTTTTTACTTCGTTTATCAAGTTTCCGTAATGGACCTAAAACTTTAGTGTAAACAACACAACCAAAAACTCTAAGATTTGATAAATCTGGTTTTCGGCCATACCAAATGTTAACGCCGCAACGATTTTCTGGCATTAACGTAACTAGCCGGCGGCTATGTTACGCAACTTGCGCAACTTGGCAGCCATGCCGCCGTGACTCGGCGACCGGTCCAACCGGTTACGTAAGTCCGTCCGATCCGCGGCGCGGCTCCCGGCCGCGTCCGACGCGTCCACGCGTGTCGTCTATAAAAAGGCAGCCGCCAGGCGTGCGGTCATCATTCGATCATCGCTCTTCGATCAGTCAAGTCCTCCGTCTACGCTCCTGACCAAGGCCTCCTGTATTCGATCACTGCTGCTATTCATTGCACGGTAATAAACAGAATCTCTCTTTTTACCTTCTACCTCTCTCTTACCCGGCTGAGCATCTCGGCTGGGATCTCTCTCTCTCTCTCTCTTAGACCCGACTGAGTTTCTCGGTTGGGAAAATTCTTCTCTTTCCTCTTTCTCTTCTCAACGCGGCTGAGTATCTCGGCTGGTAGCCCTTCTGAGTATCTCAATGGGATTTTCTTTCTTCCTCTCTTTTCTCATCTCGGCTGAGTATCTCGGTTGAGCTCTCTCTCTCTCTCTCTCTCATCTCGGCTGAGTATCTCGGCTGAGCTCTCTCTCTCTCTCTCCCTCATCTCGGCTGAGTATCTCGGCTGAGCTCTCTCTCTCTCTCTCTCTCTTTCATCTCGGCTGAGCATCTCGGCTGAGCTCTCTCTCTCTCTCTCTCTCATCTCGGCTGAGTATCTCGGCTGAGCTCTCTCTCTCTCTCTCTCCCTCATCTCGGCTGAGTATCTCGGCTGAGCTCTCTCTCTCTCTCTCTCTTTCATCTCGGCTGAGCATCTCGGCTGAGCTCTCTCTCTTTCTCTCTCTCATCTCGGCTGAGCTCTCTCTCTCTTTCTCTCTCTCATCTCGGCTGAGCATCTCGGCTGAGCTCTCTCCCTCTCCCTTTCCTCTCATCGCGGCTGAGTTTCTCGGCTGGTAGCCCTTCTGAGTATCTCGGTGGGACCTTCCTCCTCCCTCCTCTTTTCCTCAAAGGGCCGTCGCTATGGACGTTGCGATCATTCGCGACCGCTAATCGTCCCCACCAGCTCTCCTCTCTTGAGAGCGCTCTCGGGCAGACTCTAGCCCCTCCGCTCCCCTTACACGGGCGTAAACACCAAAGTTCAGCTGGTGTTCTGTTCAGAGTTTCGGATGGACATCGGTTTAATAAGTAGGCCGCTGTTAGAACAGCATGGCCCCACATTTCACTGTTTAGACCAGAATCGAATAGGAGAGCTCGGGTATTTCCCATTAAACTGGGACTCAATCTTTCACTTCACCGTTATGCTGTGGTGTTTGTGGTACACTGTAATCGGGTTTGATGTCTCTCTCTTTGAGCCAGGATTCAAAATTATCAGAGATATATTCCTCGCCATTGTCACACCTTAATCTACTTGTCTTCGTCATGAATTTAGCTTCTGCTTCATCGATATATTCTATGATAAAATATTCTGCTTCATTTGTATGGGATATTGGATACACTTTGCAGAAATGCGTATAGTCATCTAAGATAGTAAAGAAATATTGTTTGCCATCAGGCGTGTGAGGATTGCTTGGTTTGCAGACGTCACTTCCTATGAATTAGCTCTAATGGACGAACAGCACGTTCTCGAACAGTTTTAAAAGGCAGTCGGGTTTGTTTTGCTTCGGCACACACAGAGCATAAGGTACACTATCATCAGCTTTTACAATATTATGAGGAATACCATCGGCTAGATCGGTCAGCTTCTAGCCATTCATTGTAGACACTATCATGATGGGATTGAGCTACAAGAACCTCTCGCTCAGGAATGAAATCAACGGTGTACAAACCATTACTTGTTTTATGACCTTCTATAATTAGGTACGCTGTTATCAACTAAGATCTGCACTTTACTTTTGTCAAACACTACTTTGCCTTTATTTTCGGCCTTTTGCCTTTATTGCATTAACGGATAGAAGATTTCTAGATAAATCAGGTAGATGGTACACATTGTTTAAATCACATGTCTTAGATACAATCGAGCCTACATTTGATGCTGAAATGGTTGCGCTCTTCTTTGCAGTTTTAATATCAAAGAGGGTTATGCAAAACGGCCAAAAAGTGACCCCGCGGGGATTGTACGAAACTTTGTGGGATGATTGTATAGGTCATTTTGGGCCTGCATCTGGCTGCTTTTAGGCGAAAACCGCAGGGAAACAGCGTTGCCATTTTTTAAAGTCGTAACCTTCAAACAACCATAACTTTCGCAAAAATGCAGTTACAGAGCTCGTATTTATACCAACAAATGCGGAAAATTTTGCTCTATCGACCAACGCAAAGGAAATTTTTATTTGAGTCCACTGTTGCCACGTTCTGGCCATTTTTTTAATTTTCATAATGATTAAAAATCACGTTATCGCCTAAAAGTGTGTTTGCAGTTGGTGGGGATTGAACAAAAACCTGTCGGAATTATTGTTCGTTCGATTCCGCATCCATTGATATGTTATACTTTTGTGAGAGGCTTAGAGAATCCAAGTTACAGCGATTTAAAAATTCGGCAACACGCCCGACGCCCGATTTTGACGCTCGTTAAGGTACGTTTCGCGACTCCGTGTTGAAGGAGAACGCCTAGATAAAACAAAATTCGAAGAGCCAGTTCATGTTTTACGCTTTTTTGAAACTTTCACGTCATTTTTAGAAATTCAAGTAGCGGCGGTGTGGCCGGTTTTCGATATTGTATCGAGATCAAGATCGCTTGGATCTAGGTCCCTTTCCAAAACTAATCATCAGACCGCTCGGGTGATTCGGTAGCCTTAAATTTCGATACCTCGTTATTGTCGGGCACCAGTGCCGTTGCAAAGAGATAGAAGAAACCATCGATTCGATAAATCGACAATTCCAACTACAGAATAAGGCTGGACGTGATTTAATGAGTGATACATTTTTTTGTGATTGCTGCGGCGGTTTCCTTGAAAACTGGCAACCCCGCCTCTACGCGAATTCCGACGGAAATTAGGCGACGTTGTTAACATAATGTCGCAAATGGTCAGTTTAGGATAAACTATGTAGCTAGACGTGATTAAATGAGTACAACTTTCAATTGTGATCGCAGCGGTGGTTTTCATTGAAAACCGGCAACACCGCCGCTACTTAAATTTCTAAAAATGACGTGAAAGTTTCAAAAAAGCGTAAAACATGAACTAGCTCTTCGAATTTTGTTTTATCTAGGCGTTCTCCTTCAACACGGAGTCGCGAAACGTACCTTAACGAGCGTCAAAATCGGGCGTCGGGCGTGTTGCCGAATTTTTAAATCGCTGTAACTTGGATTCTCTAAGCCTCTCACAAAAGTATAACATATCAATGGATGCGGAATCGAACGAACAATAATTCCGACAGGTTTTTGTTCAATCCCCACCAACTGCAAACACACTTTTAGGCGATAACGTGATTTTTAATCATTATGAAAATTAAAAAAATGGCCAGAACGTGGCAACAGTGGACTCAAATAAAAATTTCCTTTGCGTTGGTCGATAGAGCAAAATTTTCCGCATTTGTTGGTATAAATACGAGCTCTGTAACTGCATTTTTGCGAAAGTTATGGTTGTTTGAAGGTTACGACTTTAAAAAATGGCAACGCTGTTTCCCTGCGGTTTTCGCCTAAAAGCAGCCAGATGCAGGCCCAAAATGACCTATACAATCATCCCACAAAGTTTCGTACAATCCCCGCGGGGTCACTTTTTGGCCGTTTTGCATAACCCTCAACACGGTTATGAGGTGGAGAAGAGACGTTTATCATTGATAAGGTGATTGGTCGAACCACTATTAAGAATAATATTTACTTTATCACAGTTGTTCGAGAACTCACTTTTAGTTTCATTTTCAGTTAAGAATATTTCAGTTTCAGCAAAAAAGGCTGCTTTGTTATCATCTTTATCATTGTTACGAGAGTTACTGTTACCTGTATTGTTATTTCTTTTCCCTTGATTTTCACGTCGAAAGAAACAGTTTATCGCTAGATGATTGTCGTTTCTCCTGCACGCTTCTGTAAGAGTACAATTTGTCTGCAAGTTGGGACAGTTTCGTTTTAGATGGCCTCGCTTGTTGCATTCATAACACGTTACATTATTCCAGAAATTAGATTTAAATTTGACGGCAGCGTGAAAAGTTGCGCCTTCAGTATCTTCATCCGATAGTTTTAATTTAGCTTCCTCTTGAACTAATCTGCCAACTAGATTGTTGAGGGTTCTGTCTTTCTCACTAGTAGAATCCCATGCACTGCTAAAATGTTTAAGTATAGCTTTCAGGTAAAAATGATAAAATTTTTGTAATGAGCATGGTATCGTCGATATTTTGGTTTAAGCGATTTAAATTGTAGGTTATGTCCTTAAGTGCGGAGATGTTATCAATAACACTTTGCTTGGATTTAAATTTGAAGTTGTAAAACTCAGTTAGGAGTGTGCATTTTTGCTGGTTATTGTCTCTCTCATAGATTATTTTGAGTGAATCAAACATTTGCTTACTTGTGGTACACGTAATTATGTGGGGAATCATAGATTTATCCAGTGTTGAAACGATGTAATGCTGAGCTTTAGCATCTCCTGAATTCCAATCCTTTTGGGTTGCTGCTGTAGTTGCATCTTCCAATTTCTCCGAACCGTCTACGATGCCAATCAAATCTCTTGCCTTACCTAAATAAAATTTGAATTTGAAAAGACCAAATACTGTACCTTTCGGGATCCTTTAAGTTTTGAATATGCAGGACATCTTCCCTGTCACTTTTGGCCATTTTTGCACAGTCACTCTGGCATGCACGATCGGCCGACACAAACCACGAATTTACGCGAAACTTTTCAAACGACGCTTTACAATTTAACTTTGAAGGAACTGCGGCCCATAACCTGATCAATTTAATTTTATTCAGGGTTTTAATTTAGGTAATGAGAACACAACGATTTGGTTTGCGAATATTAAAAAGGTGTGTAATAATAATAATAAAGATTTCAGAGTGACAACACAACAGACGAGATTCCACTGGAATGGACGTGGTGCCAACATAAGTTTATGTTAAGTTTATGATTAACATGGAACAGTACAGGGGATCAAAGTCCCCGATTTTCACTCAATTCTGCAGGTATTTTAATGTTCAATTCCGACTATAAATTGTTTTCCGATTTAGATATCAAAGCGCGTTTTGCGGTGGTTGATTCAGCTACATGTGGTGGATTTTTCTACATATTTCACAAACCCTCACTTTGTTTTTTTTTTGGGGGGGGGGGGGGGGTTGTCTTTTTATATACAGGGTGTGCACAATGTGTGGGTACTTGTTAATATCTCGAGAACGGCGGCAGATACTGACTTACGGTTTGGACGAAACCTCCTTGAATTAAAGTAGGTACAAGTAGGTAGGTAAAGTCGGGCGTAGTTACTTCTTCGATGAGTGACCGCTTGGGAACTGGAGCGCAGCGCGGCTTAATTCTGGCGAATATTGACTGTCGGGTTCTCTCAGCATCACTTCTGTGGTGTCTGCGATGAGAATTATGCCTAAGAAGGTGCAGCGCGCCTAAATTTCAGCATTTTGGCATTCTGGAACTTTTTTTTTCAGTGTGTGATATCATATTGGTAACATGTTGATATCATACAGGGTGTTCGAAAAGTCCCCTCCCCCTCTAACTTTCGACCTAACAGAAGTAGAGATTTGAAACTTAGAGGGTGTTCCTAGATCAAAGGGAGCTACTTTTTGACCCCCCCCCAAATTTTGGGGGGGGCCTCCCTGGGGGGGGGGGGGGGGGTGTTACGGACCCTAACTTTTTTTTTTTCAAATAGGAAGACCCCCTCTGTGATACCTCGTTCGAAAGAGCATAAAAAAAGAAATTTTTTCGAGTGTTTTCCCAAACACTGAGTTTCAGGCGAATCGGCAAAAAGTCGAGGTTGCCAATTGCTGACCATTTTGAACTTAAATCGGCGGCCATTTTGAAAAATTAGGGTTTTTTTTAAAAAATCTAATGCCAAATTCGTTTTTCTCGTGCCAAAATACCTCCAGATACCGAGTTTCAAGCAAATCCATGTGCAAATAGCAGAGGTGCCAATTTTCGGCCATTTTGAACTTTGACCGGCCGCCATTTTGAAACGGTTTGAGATAATGACCTCGGGTTTGCGCGAAAAATTTTCTTTTTTTATGCTCTTTCGAACGAGGTATTCACAAAGGGGGTCTTCCCATTTGAAAAAAAAAGTTAGGGTCCGTAAGCCCCCCCCCCCAGGGGGCCCCTTAAAATTTTTTTTTTGGGGGGGGGGGGGTTGAAAAATTAGCTCCCTTTGATATAGGAACACCCTCCGAGTTTCAAATCTTTACCTCAATTAGGTCAAAAGTTAGAGGGGGAGAGCCGACTTTTCGAGGACCCTGTACATGATAACAGCTTCCATTCACCCTGTTGCTACCATGTTGGGCCAGACCAACTTTTTACCAACATGGTCATTTTTAGCAGGGATTCCAGTGCAGTAGGTATCAAAAATTTGACCAGCTAGTCGCACATAATTGGATCCTGTACATGCTACTCGCGGGCTACTGTACATTTAAGTTCATGTATTGTGTTAAAAGTCGAAAATTAATCGGTCATAGTTCGGCAACATTTGAATGATAATACGGCGATATTCCTGATCACAGTAGTGTTGAAGTTCCATAGCTCTCCCTCGCATGTTACTCTTCGAAATCGTTTTCTCCTGAGTTTAAGTCGCGGAGAAAAATTGTCCCCCGGGCGTGTGGCGTGCTTCTGGAATCCGCTCGACGATGATGGATCGTTCCCACGTATTAAGCTTCGATGGCGGTAAGTACACGAGTGCAATTTCATTAAGGTAATGCTCTTGAAATTTCTTACGTGCCGTTCTAAACTGCCCTCATTTGTCAACTCTTCATCAATAAAATTCAATTCTACCCTACGAAATAACTTATGTTTAGGTAAGCTTCAAATGTGCACCTCGTGAATCGAATTTTGAAAAGGCTTGGGTGGAACTAAAGGGATGGAGAGCCTCGCTTTTCACGCTTCTGAAATATACTCTAAGATTTTCCATAAAGTACATGATGCTCTGATAGTTTGCCGGGGCCTTCCTTTTTTCCAAAAAAAAATGACATTGGTTTGCATGATGGGCGAAAACCAGGCGGAAATTCGTTTTTTGGCAGTAAAATGAGCCCAAATGAAACAAACTGGAAAATCTCTCTCTGAAGACATCTAGGGGCCCACTTGACTTAATGACACTTTTGACCCATGGAGTGGGGATTGTGGGGTCACGGCGCATCCGGTTTCAAGGCACCGCGCGCAGCAAAGTAATCAGGTTTACTACAATCTCTTCGAGATCAGATTTTTCGATATGTTAGTTTGAGTAAGGAGACATTATGTTCACTTTGATTTTATTTTTAAAAAAAATTGTTTATAAAGCTGAAGCTTTTCGGCTTTTGGCCATCATCAGAGCGTCAAGTATGTATAACATTGGTATATTATAGCAATTTATAGTAACAACAGAAAACTTTAAAATGTTCAGAATCATGACAAATTATTGGTGACTTAGGCGTACATAGGAACATAACCGAGAGGAGATGTGGTACACAGAAGGCTACGTTAAGTGGTGGGGATAAATGCGAGATCGGTTTAACCTCCACTAGAGAGCAGTTCACAACATTTACTAAAGAGAGAGTTCTGGGCTGAATCAATTTCGGTTTGAATGTTCATAAGCCTATCGTTTCTATTTACTGCTTTCGCTATTTCGAATTTTTCCAGAACATTTATATATTTTTTATCGCCAGATTTATGCAAAATCTCTAAATTAGAATCAATGGAATGGTCATTATTTTTCATGTGCCTGAATACATTGGACGACTCTTATTTGGTCAAATGCTCTTTCGCCCTTATATGAATAGATTGCTCTGTTTTACCAATGTAGCTTTCCTCACAATCTTTACATTCAATTTTATTTACGCCCGCTAGGCTGTATTTATCCTGTCTATTCCCTGATCCTTTCTTGTAGTTACTGGACAACCTCTTTACATTATCAATAATATTGTTGTTAGTATCGAATGCGGGGGTATACGGTTGCCTCATGAAGTGTTTCCTAATAATGTTGCTTGTAGTAATGATAAAATCCGTTGTCCTATATTCTCGTTTTTCTCTCCTTTCATTTTGTTTATGAAGTTTGTTTCTAAGTTTACTTAGAATTTTGTTGACTCTGCATCTGGGGTACTCATTCATTCTGCAGATTTCATGAATAGTGCTTATTTCTGTGATTCTACCTTTATAGCTAAAAAGCATGGCATATAATTAATCTGTGCATGATCTGTGTGTGATTTGCATTAATCTGTGTGCAAATGCATGAATTGCCGCGTGTTTTTGATTTAATGGATGGTTGGAATTGTTGGGAATGGTACAGCCAGTACTTGTTGGTTTTCCATATATTCTCAAATTAATGAGACCAGATTTATGAATGTACACAGTGAGATCAAGGAAATTGATTTCGTTATTTTGCATTTTCTCCAAAGTGTACTGTATTTCAGGATTAGGTAATTGAGTTTAAATGACTTAAAAGTTGGTTTATGTTCCTGTCGGTTCCAGTAAATATAAAAAGGTATCATCGACGTACATTCCGGCATGCTGTCGTGTTTCAATTTTCTATTAACAACAAACACACGCAGGTCACAAATCGGCAGCAGATGGCCGCATTTCACTTGAAAGCGCTGTTTTAATTGTTAGCATTTTATCTTAACAACCGTGGAAGAAGGGCAGCGTTTTCCTAACGGCGCCTTCAAAAAATTTGAGTGCTTTCTGTTTCTTTCCATTCTTTTTTTCGCGTATTTGGAATGCAATCAAATGTGTAATTTACTGTTGAAACTTTGTCTTTCTAAGGCAAAAAACAGCCTCAGGGAATAAGCCATCCAGCCGCGCCCTCTCAAGTTAAGGACGCCATTTGTGCAAACATATATTAAAAACGATAAAATGACCAACAGTTCATGTAAAAAAGCTCTTGTCCTGAGTAAAAGCTCCTGCTGGATTTGGAGAAAAAAAACATTGCCAGTGTTATACGGTATGGCCCTCTCCACGTAGACGAAAACACCTGCAATTTTCAGCGTGGAATTTCAACTTCGTGGAAAAAAACCTTCGTCAAGGATCTGTATCTCTCTTAATACAAAGTTTTCGATGAAGACATAGTTCTCATTTGGCAAAATTTACGTGTGAAACGGAAATTAGGGAAAGGAAACATTAAGTAAGAGTTGGGTGGATGAATAATTCTTACCTCAATTGTATCGTATACTTTCTTATCAAAAGATATACAATTTATGATACCTCAGGAGTCTTGCAAATTTAAAAAAAAAGAGAAGAAAAAAAGAAACTTTGTACTGCACTCAGCATGTTTATGTAACCTACTTATGTATACAACCGCGCTGTCACCAAGACAGCGTGCGGTCAGTCTTGAGTCTTCTCCAATAAAGACATTGTGACTCAACTACGTTTCTCGTCTTGGCCCACACCTCAAACCTACAACTTAACACAGACCGATTTCAATTTTAACTGGAGATTTAAGTACATAGAATTTTGCATTTGATCTCAATGTTAAAACTGTACCTATTCATTTAAATGTTTGATTTTTTGAACAGCCATCAAGATAAAATTTTTGTTACTGTTGTTTGAAGGTTAAAACGAAGACGTAAAGTGGTAAAAGCACTCAGCTGTTTTTCATCACATAATAAATGAAGAAATCCAACTGATAGAATTAAAATTAATCGTTAAAATAAGAGAGGAGAATTGTACGGAAACATAATTATTTTATTAAAATTAAAAAGAATAACAGGGGGATACAAAATTTTTCAAATTTCCTCTGATTCAACCGTGGGCCCGTTCCTTTCCCCAATTTTCCCATTTTTTGACGATAAAATCCCGAAATCACGACCGGGATAAAATTGAAGTAGCCAGTGCCACCCACCGAGCCGGAGAGGACCTGTACACAAATTTAACTATATCGAAATATACCTATATCGATATCGAAGTATACCTATATCGATATAGATGGATATATATGTATATCGATACGTATCGATGTATCGATGCATATCGATCTATATCCATATACAGGGTGTTTCAGACCACCCGTACCAGGCCTTTTTCTCGGTTGGTTTAATTTTCAATAGCGACGTTGGAGGTGGCCTCAGAGGAATATAATGTTCAACGAAGAGATGATTTACGTTGTAAAATGTTCTGTCAACTGGTGCTTCAGTGTGAATTTTGCACTGGAAGGCGACCCGTGCGGTTTGGGAAGCGGTCACGACAGATACAGCTCGAAGTACTAACATCTCGCAACGATGTCTTGATGAATGATTCTAGAAATAATGGCTTCTCATTCGAGCCAAGTCAATACGTACCGCGCTTGAACAGTCAGAGCAATGTGAGACAAAAATTCCCTCTAGAAATTATTGAATAGGCCAGTTTAGGTCTTTGAAATTAATGAGAAATAAAATGTCTCAGAATTTTTCATGGAACATCGATTCTTTCTTCTTATTCATCGAAAAAGAAACCTTTCGAAAATACAGGGTGTTTCAGACCACCCGTACCAGGCCTTTTTCTCGGTTGATTTAGGTCGTACGAAGTCGGAGATCGCGGGGTTGATTAGGGAATTGACCCCAAGGAATCCGAATTTCGTGGTCCCGAACCCCCCTCCCAATCCCCCTTTGGGGGGTAAAGGGGGGTCACGATGCTAAAAGTCACGGTTCCCGACCGAGTTGCGGATAGATCGCATCAGAATTGAAAAGCACGGAAAATTTCACGTGGAATTGACCCCTAAAAAGCCAAAATCCGACCATCCGAAGCCCAAAAATGACCCCCTAAAGAGGTGGACAGTACCCCCCTCCATAATTTCTCTTTGGTCGCAAAATTGACGTAAATTCTCCAGAAAAAGACGGTTTTCCAGGTAATCGACCTAGAGAAATCCAAATTTCATGGTCCCGAAGATCCTCTACCTCCCCTTGGGGAGTAAACGGGGGGGCCCGATTTTAAAAATCGGGGCTCCTTTCCGAATCGCAAATTGATTGCATCCAAATTGAGGAGCAGAACACATTTACATCTTAAGTGACTCCTAAGAGTTCTAATAGAACCCCTGAACGGCAAAAAGTAACTCCCTGAGGAGGGGGGCTTCGCCCCCGCCATAAAATTTCTCAGGATTCCTCTTTGGTCGCAAAATTGACGTCGATTCTCCAAAAAAAGACAGTTTCCCATGTAATCGACCCCGAGGAGCTCAGGGAACATGAAATTTAGAGTCCTCGGGGTGGATTACATGGGAAACTGTCTTTTTCTGGAGAATCCTGAGAAATTTTTGGCGGGGGCGAAGCCTCCCTCCTCAGGGAGTTACTTTCTGCCGTTCAGGGGGTCTATTAGAACTCTTAAGATGTAAATGTGTTCTGCTCCTCAATTTGGATGCAATCAATTTGCGATTCGGAAAGGAGCCCCGATTTTTAAAATTGGGCCCCCCCGTTTACCCCCCAAGGGGCGCTAGAGGAGCCTCGGGACCATGAAATTTGGATTTTTCGAGGTCGATTACCTGGGAAACCGTCTTTTTCTGGAGAATTTACGTCAATTTTGAGACCAAAGAGAAATTATGGAGGGGGGTACTGTCCCCCTCTTCAGGGGATCATTTTTGGGCCTCCCAAGTAGCATGGATTGCAATTTCATTGCAATGGATTGTGAGTTGATTGCAATTTTTGCTTGTTGCCTATACGTTCATTTGAAGGCGCTTAAAAAGTTGCAATTTTATTGCAATAAGTTTGCAAGAAATGTAGATTATGCTTGTTGCCTAACCTTCTTTTTCAAGGCACTATAAAGACTGCAATTTCGGTGCAATCATGTTGTAACAAATTCACGCCATGTGCCTGGCATCCAATTCTCTAGTTGTTTTAAAGTTTTTTCGACTTAAATGTCTCACCTAACCCATATAGCCCAACATATTTTGAAAATATTGTCACCTTTATCAAAATATTTTCATGGCAATATTGTAAGTAAAATATTTTCAAAATATTTTTAAAACATTTTAAAGGAATATTTTGAAAATGTTTACAAAAAATATTTTTAAAATAATTCAAAAATATTGCCTGTAAACATGCATGTTAAAAATATTCCTTAAGAAAGTTTTGAAAATATTTTTAAGTTCTCAAGTTAGTATGTGGTGTAATTTACACCGGTGTAAATTTAGTGTGAGTACCTATTACGTGATATCGAAAAAAAAAAATCAGACAAAAAAAATATGAAAAACAATAAATAACACGAAAAAAAATAAATAATAGGCAAAAGAAAGAAGCCTGAGAAAAACGGCGTTAATCAAATCTATGATGAATGTTGAGCCACGCACTGACGCAATGCATGCGATAACAGCCTTAACAGGCGTGATTTCAACCAAACTCATCATCAGCTCCCTGTAGCTCAGTGGAAGAGTGCTCCGCTATGACGTTCGCGGGTCGGGTTCAAGCCCACTCAAGGGCGTCCGGTATTTTATGCTGCTAAACGTCGTAGGACATTAGGTAAGCATGGGTTCGAATTATTATAATTTCCCCGGAAAATTTAGGGGTTGAAATTTAAAGGTCGTCAATATTGAAATTTCTTTGCAAAAAAAAAAATTGTAACTTTTTTACAATGAGGGGGTCAGATGTTGTAAAATAATTGCAATTTTCTTGCAAGAAAGTTGAAATCATCTGGAAATTTTATTTCATTTAAATTGCAATTTTTTCGTTGCAAAATGCTACTTGGGCTTGGATGGTCCGATTTTGGATTTTTAGGGGACAATTCCACGTGAAATTTTCCGTGCTTTTCAATTCTGATGCGATCGATTCGCAATTCGGTCGGGAACCGTGACTTTTAGCATCGTGACCCCCCAATGGGGGGTGGGAGGGTTTCGGGATCACAAAATTCGGATTCCTTGGGGTCGATTCCCTATTCAATCCCGCGGTCTCCGACTTCGTACGACCTAAACCAACCGAGAAAAAGGCCTGGTACGGGTGGTCTGAAACACCCTGTATGTGTAAAATGAGATTTCAAGGAGGCGAGGGGGCAATACTTGATGAGCGCAGGAGAAATTTAAGAAGACAGGATTTTAGCAAAGGTAGATAGGATAATTGCTGAGCTCTGTGGTTAAGAATTTCAGGATTCAGGGAAGGAAGTAAAAATAAAATCTAGCGAGTATCAGAGCTCAGAGAGAACGTGAGCGCTGTTCAGTGGAGCAAATGAGTCATCCTACAAGTCCCACAAGTAGGAAATGGCAAAGACTAACACAGGGGTGCGGAGTCCCCCAAGCTTCCACATTTTTATGCGCCTGCCCGCCAGCCGGCTTTCCACATTTTTCTCATCGGTTTTCCGCGCAATTTCCCACCAATTTAAAAAAGATGACCCTTTTCTTCTATTTTTCTTCACTTTCGACAATAGACCCTTTAAAATGTTACCTCCATCCATATTTCTGAGGGCTTTTCCAAATTTTCACGCGACTGGGCGGGCTCGTGATCGAGCATTTCCTGCACCCCTCGGCTAACGTCCGTCGAAGTAAAACTGCTCT
Organism: Bemisia tabaci; assembly: GCF_918797505.1. NCBI lineage: Eukaryota > Metazoa > Arthropoda > Insecta > Hemiptera > Aleyrodidae > Bemisia > Bemisia tabaci. The sequence continues at coordinate 33,169,455 of NC_092794.1, forward strand.
AGTTGCGGAAAATCAAACAAGAAATTATTTATTTCTCTGTGATGTGGACTACGCGAACGTTTGCGTGCGATTCCCGACCATCAAACGCTTGCGAGTCCCGCCTTGTTGGCATTGAGATCGCCGTGAGCGGCCGCGTGGCCACAAAACCCACTCCGCTGCTCTCACTGCGATGTCCCCACACGCGGGACCACAATTTTTCCCCCTCATTTGAGATCATTTAGAACGGAGCTCATATTATTAGGGACTGATCAAGGATACCACATATTGACGATCATCTCATTAAAAACCTACCTACACGATGAAGAATTAAGAATGGGGAAAAGGACTCATACATTATAGTAGCCGTTCTGGACGCGCGTACGGCTATAGCCAAGGGGCTGGGCCTGGGGGCTGTGCCCCTTGGACCCTCGATCCCTCGCTACGCGAATTACATTCGGCTCGCTCCCCAAGCCATTTCTGTAGGTAGTTTGGACATTAGATCACTATGATGTTTAAAGGAGGAGTATCGTTTTGGGCCTTTTCCGGCCCCACCTGGATTTGGCTGAATGTTTCATATTTTCAAGGTGCTAGTCCTAGGTAGACTTTATGCCAAATATTTTACCGAACGGAGCCCATGCAAAGATGCAACAACGCCTCAAACCCAAAATTCTGGCATCGAAAAATAGTTATTTTCGTCAACTTTTTCGACTGTTATCAGTGTTCCAGCGGAAGATTCCTATGTATTTTTTTTGCGTACTTAGGTACCGTTTCTGACCGTTTAAAAGGCCTCCGACAAATTTTAAGGGGCCTCATGGCCCATTGTTGCCATTTGTAGGGGGTTTTCAATTTTACACAGGCAGAACGCAATGTAAACTAAGAACTGAATATACGTTTTTGAAAAGAACGCAACAAAATGAATAAAAAATGTTCAGTAAAACTCATTTCTACGTTGCCAAATTTCCGAGAAAAATCGTTCCAAAGAGCCAAAAATGGCAAAAATTTTATAAATTGCCACGCCTAAGGTTCAAGAAAGTGGGGTACAACTTTTGTATTGACGTACGTAACAGCTCTCACCCATATGTACAATATATCAAAAAATTTTAGTTGTACCTGGGTTCCCACGATGTAAAAATTGACCGGAATGTCGATTTTAGCGGCCTTTTTTTACTTGAAGGCAGCACTTTTGAATGTTTCTCGACCTTAGTCACCCTTCATGGGTGTGTACTATACGTACTTCTCTACATACTTTTCATATCTGGCCATAAAAATGGCTTCCTGTGAATTTTAAAAGGCCTGACGGTCCATTGTTGCCAATTTTTACCAATTTTTAGGGGTTTTTTCAAGTTTACGTGTGCTTAATTTAATCTGAAAACCGTGTAAAAAATGAACGTAAAAAATACATGTAAAATGGGCTTCGTACCTTTTCCCTACTCGTTGTTGTGCTCTGAAGCGAGAAGGTCGCGCTTCAGCTCACGCCGGATCAGTATTTTTCAACAAAATTTCGGAAAGAAAATCACCAGCATGTGATTCTGCTGGAATCGAGAAAAGTGCTCGCGTCGCGGTGTTCTGGCGGCCGGGTCCCGAGTGATATTAGTGCCAGAGTCATCATAAACAATAAACAATCGTATGGCAGACCGGCCTGTAGTGTGTAAACACGGTGTCAAGTGTAGCTACGTCAACAACGTTTTTCTCGGGTGCGAAAAATGTCTAAAGCGGGGATTGCTCACCGGCCTAACCTACCTACCTCGAACTAAACTAGACACGTTGCCAAATAGCCAAATGGAAAATCCGTTCGGGAAAAGTTCTCTTCTCCCGAGGTCTCCGCCCCGCCCCCCTCAGTCTGCAAGGGCGGATGATAACCTCTCTCTTACTGCTACGGAGTCAAGCTTGACAGCGATGGCGTCGGTAGAAGATAAAGAAACAATTATTGATGAAATTCTAAACACCAACATTGTTCCTGTTCTTCAGGCCCCTACCATTGATGCATCAGTTAAAAGTTTTATGACCAAGGCGCAAAACATGGTCAAAACGCTGTCCAGTGACAAAAATGAACTGGTGAATAGAATCAATTCCCTTGAAGCAGAAAATGCGAAAAAAATACAGAAACTACAGGAACAAATTAATGCGATTAGCTCTGCAAATGCAAGCTCTCGATCTAGAGATGCCCATCTACAATCTGGGAAAGAGTTAGTTAAAAATAACTCTCGTAAGCCCTCAGGGCAATCTAAATTAACACAGTTCGCCACTGGGAAACCAGTTACACCAAAACCAGGTGCATCTACAACACCTGTTTCTAACCAATTTGCCACTCTGGAAAATGACGTGGAATCGAATCACGATGCTGATGACTCTGAATCTTCTGATACATGGGTCGACTACAACTCGGATCCCGAATTTAACTCCAAACGGAAAGCTATCCAATCTCAAAGAAGGAAGCGTAAGAGAGCGAGTACTTCAGCTTCAAGTGTCCATACCGATGATCAACAAACCAAACCGGGTGAGAGCGCTCCAGTTAAAGTAAATATACCTAATCCTAGTGTATCAAATGCATCTAGTGTTAAGAAAATTTTACCCACTCCCTCCCATTAAAGTTATAGGTGTAGACAATTATGTCAATCTTGTAGAAATAATTACAAAAAAATCACTTAAAAAGGAAGATGTCAGAACTAAAAATTTTAATAATGAAGTCTGGCAACTAAATCCGAAATACGACGCTACGGCGAAAATAATTTTAGAATCCCTCAGAGAAACACATGGGGCTAATAATAAAGTGCAGTACTACACTCACTGCGATAAAAATCTGCATGATATTAAAGTTATTGTAAGAGGGCTTCACCCTTCAATCGAAGAGCAAGATATTCCTGACGACTTAAAAAATAAAGGTTTTAAACCTGAAAAAGCGACTTGCCTCATGAAACGGGCCCCACTGTCGAACGCGGAACTTAAAGCTTTGAAAAAATCAGCATCACCTGTGAATCCAGCTCCACAGACGGCTACCCCTGATCCTAAGTCAGTGCCTGAGCAAAATTCAGTCTCGGCTATGGAAACAAACTCCACCGTCAATGAGACGACCTCAGGCGAAACCTACCCCTCAGAAACAATTGTAGATACAGATAATGAGCCTCTTTTTATTGCTGACTCTGCTTACGTAAGTAAAACTAAACTGATAAAAATACCGTTCCATCAGGTCGACTTCGACTATACTGATGATATAGAAAAAATCTATGATTGTTAGAATCTGTTCTATGGTTGTAAAAGCAGAACCCATTGAAGTTAGTACTACTAAGATAATACAGTGTCGAAAATTTCAGAATTTCGGACATTCCCAAGCATATTGTGGTAAGCAAGCACGTTGTGTAAAGTGCGCAGCTAAACATTTAGCCGCAGAATGCCCTTGGGCGAAGCACATTATCAACCATAAGTGTGCAAGTGGGGTAACAGGTCACCCGGCTAGCTATTAAGGCTGCCCCTTCGCGAGAGCGATGCAAAAAGACAGAGAAAAATCTATTAAAATGAGAAAGGGAAAGATCGATGGGTCTTATTTTGCTAACTTCCCAGATAAACCAAATAAAAAGAAAAAGGGGGGAAAAATCCTCCTAGTGCTATTAAACAAGGAGTTAGCTTCACCGACGCAGTATCCGGCCCGAAACCCTCTAATCAACAGGAAGAGCTCATGTTTCAACACTTAATGACCATTGAATCATTAAGGAAGCAACTAGAGGAGATGAGTAAGAGACAGGAAAAATACGAACAGGCTCTTATGAGCCGAGTGTTGAGTTCTCGATAAAATGACCAACAAAAATGAAAGCATTCTTAATCTTATCGCATGGAGTGCGAATGGATTAAAACCTGCTAAACTCTTAGAATTTAGTGAAAAAATGGCAAAATTACGTGTAGATATAGCATTGTTCTCTGAAACCCATTTTGCTAGGGAATAGAGAGGATACTTGAAAGGATATAGATTTTATAATTCACGACATCCTTTTAATAACGCTAGGGGGGAGCCTCTATTGCTATCAGGGAAAACATTAAACACTCCGTTCTTGAAATTGTAGAAGAAGAACGTATCCAAGCGGCGATTACTCAAATTGAGTCATCGCTGGGGCCATTTAATGTCAGCGCTTTATACGCTCCAACGCGTCATCGATGCTAAGTTGACGATTATTCTGGTCTACTTGATAAAGTGGGTCCTCGCTTCCTCATCGGGGGGGGACTTCAACTGTAAAAACGTCAGATGGAGTCGAGATTAACTAACCCGAAAGGTGATCATCTTGAAACTGCAGTAAATCTTATCGGAGGTGATTTTATCTCTCCGGGTAAACCCACCTTCTATCCAGGTAATCCATTGAAAGAGCCAGACGTAATTGATTTTTTCATCTTCAATAATCTCAATCTCAACAACAAAACTTCTTGCAATGTGTTAGAGGGGAAAAAGATCATGTGCTGGTTTTCTTATCTCCGGTTTCTATATACTCCAGTATTAGTTAAACGCCCACCCTGTCTAATTTCTACTCAAACAGACTGGAAAAAATTTCGAGAATTATTAACTTCCCGTATTAAGTAATAACTCGACTTCAATGAACGACTGCTCCACACTTGATAAGGAGGCAGAGTCATTAATTTCGAGAACCCAAGAAGCTGCAAAAGCAAGCACGCCGGTTGCTGGAAATTTTAATAATTTTCATGATAAATGCACTCTTCCAAAGGAAATACTCAGCCTTATTGACCGTAAAAACAAAGCGGGAAGGAGGAGAAGGATTACTCACCATGAATCTGATAAAAATCTCTACAATAGACTAAACAAGGCAGTTGAGAAACGTATTAATGAATTTCGTAATGAAAAATTTGAAAAATTTGTAGCTAATCTCAGCCCAAGCGAAGCTAATGATTACACCCTTTGGAAAGCGACAAAATCCCTAAAACGTCTGTTCCTAGCTAGCTTCCCAATTAGAAAACCGGACGGTGAATGGGCAAATAATAGCCAGGTAAAAGCCGATACTATTGCCGATCACCTTGAAAAAGTATTTCAACCTAACCTCTGAGAATCTCCAGAGAAGGAATGCGAACTAGAGGAAGAAGTTGGTAATATTAATTTTCTCCCTGCAGAAAAAATCAACAAAATTATATATGACGAAATTTTCAAGGAAATTAAATACAGGGTGATCCAAAAGTCCCTTCCACCCCCTCTAACTTTTTACCTAATTGAGATAAAGATTTGAAACTTGGGGGATATTCCTAGGTCAAAGGGAGCTACTTTTCGGCTCCCCTAAAATTTTCAGGGGGGCCCCCTCGGAGGGGCAACGGCCCCCAACTTTGAATTTTCAAATGGGAAGACTCCCTTTGTGATAGCTCGTTCGAAAGAGCATAAAAAAAGAAAGCTTTTCGCGCAAACCCGAAGTCAATATCTCAAACCGTTTCAAAATGGCGGCCGGTTAAAGTTCAAAATGGCCGAAAATTCACACCGGTTATTTGTCGATGGATTTGCGCGAAAATCGGTATGTAGGGGTATTTCGACACGAGAAAAACGAATTTGACGTTAGATTTTCAAAAAAACCGAAATTTCCAAAATGGCCACCGGTTAAAGTTCAAAATGACCAAAAATTTATTTTTGTATAAATCTAAGTTCAAATTTGTTTATCTTATGCCAAAATACTCTCAAATTTCAAGTTTTAGGCAAATCCATCGGGAAGAAACCAAGGTGAAAATTTTCGGCCATTTTAAACTTTAACCGGCGGCCATTTTGGAAATTTTGGTTTTTTTGAAAATCTAACGTCAAATTCGTTTTTCTCGTGTCAAAATACCCGTACATACCGATTTTCGCGCAAATCCATCGACAAATAACCGGTGTGAAATTTCGGCCATTTTGAACTTTAACCGGCCGCCATTTTGAAACGGTTTGAGATATTGACTTCGGGTTTGCGCGAAAAGTTTTCTTTTTTTAGGCTCTTTCGAACGAGCTATCACAAAGGGGGTCTTCCTATTTGGAAATTGCAAGTTGGGGGCCGTTGCCCCCCCAAGGGGGCCCCCTGAAAATTTTAGGGGGGCCAAAAAGTAGCTCCCTTTGACCTAGGAATATCCCCCAAGTTTCAAATCTTTATCTCAATTAGGTAAAAAGTTAGAGGGGGTGGAAGGGACTTTTGGATCACCCTGTATAAAACAAAAATCAAGAAAAGACCAGGTTTTGATCTTATCTCAGCAATTATCCTCAAGCAACTTCCTCCTGCGGCAATCAAAAAATTAGAAGCACTCTTTAATGCAGCATTGTCATTGAAATACATCCCTACAATGGAAATTGGCTGAGGTGATTGTTATTTTAAAATCCGGAAAACCTCCTTCAGCCCCTAGTTTGTACCGCCCTATCTCCTTACTTCCCCTGATAAGCAAACTTTTCGAAAAGTTATGTATTAAACGTTTCCTGACAATTGTAAATAAGAAAAAGTTACTTCCTAATGAGCAGTTAGCTTTCAGGGCTAAACATAGCACAATAGAACAATTAAACCGGATCTCTTCTAATATTGAGAAGGCGTTAGAGGAGAAACAGTTTTGTGATGTAGTTTTCTTGGATGTCGCCCAGGCATTTGACAAAGTCTGGCATTCCAAAGTGGCTTTTAAACTTTCTAAAATCTTGCCTGGGAACCACGTGCAATTAATAATGTCTTATTTAGCAGATAGATCTTTTAGGGTTCGATTTGAAGACTCTTACTCTGAATTTAGGAAAATAAGAGCAGGGGTACCTCAAGGTACAGTACTCTCCCCCCTAATCTTCAGTCTTTTTACCGCTGACGTACCTAAACCTAAAAAAGGGAAAATCGGGATCTTTGCGGACGACACGGCCGTTGCGTCCTCTGCGCCCACATATGAGGAGACAGTCACCAACATCCAAGAGTGCCTGGACGACATCCAGGATTGGACTGAGCGCGATCGTACGGCGCTTAACGCCACCAAATCAGTTAACGTGGTCTTTACCTTAAGACCATATGTCTATGTCCCTGTGATCCTAAATAATTATTTAGGATCACAGAGACATAAACATATGGTCTTTGTTCGAGATAGTCCTTGGTTCCCATGAGAACCAAGGACTATCTCGAGGTTACAGGAATAAAGAGGTGAACTGGAGTGAAGGATAAGGTGGAAGCACCCTGAGGGTCCGCTGCGTCACGTTCATCTGAGCCAATACATGTTCCGTGAGACGCATTGCAATTTTCCATTTTAGATACGTTATTTGTAGTGAAAGGAAACTTAGATACTAGACAAATTTTAAAAGAAAAAATTGAGTTCTGCCTGTGTAAAATTAAAAAAAACCTCTTAAAATGGGCCAAAAATGGCAAAAATGTTCCGTAAGGCCCCTTAAAATTCATTGGAGACCTTTCAAAAGGCCAGAAATGGAGAGTGCGCAAAAAAATACATTGGAATCATCTGCTGAAAGAGTGATAACAGTCAAAAAGTTGACGAAAATAGCTTTTTTTCGATGCCAGGATTTTGGGTTGGAGACGTTGATGCACCTTTGCATGGGCTCCGTTCGGTAAAATATTTGGCATTAAGTCTACCTAGGACTAGTCCTTTGAAAATATGAAACATTCAGCAAAATCCAGGTGGGGCCGGAAAAGGCCCAAAACGATACTCCTCCTTTAGGAGACTCTCAAGACGAAAATGATTTTGTCAAACAGCTATATTACCAGAGCGTGCCATCATTTTCACATTAATTAATATATGGAGATGAGGCAATAATGGGGATCGATCATTTCTTCAAAAACGCATTTGACTGGGACGTCAGTCCAAGCGGGTGGAGGAAAGTGACAACCGTGGATCTCCTTCCGCGATTTGACTCGCTGAAGTAGCAAAAGTTTGCCTTTACTTCCTAAGAAGATTATCGGTGGCGTAGGGGTCTAAAAACTGCTCAACGATAGTATAGTTCGAGTTCCGAATCGCTATGAGCCCACTTCTGTTTTATCCTTATACTTTCATTGCATATAAATTTCACTGATGTTTTTGTTTTATTCTCTCTGATTGCTTAAGTAATTATATCTTCATTTCTTTCCTTCCCCTATCATTTTTTTCCTTTTTTGTAGCATCTGTGTCCATTAAAAATTATTATTTTAAAATAGCTTTCCCTCGTATAAATTTGATGCTTCAAACGGAACCGATTTTTTTTAATAACATTTCCAGCTAAATCATGGGTTTTTCCAGGTGGGCAGCCTATCGTCCCTCCAGACTGTAGTGTTGTCTGATAAGATGCTTTTTTAGCACTTTTCCCTGTTCAAGACCATGTAAAATATTCACAGTTATCGCACCATCTGGCAACGCTTTGAGTGAAGAAGAAAAAAGTGGAATCGACTAAAACGTGAAATCCTTCCACTCTTATTCAATGACTGCACCGTCTTGACGCCTTCTACAAAGAAATGGTACACACAGGCGGAGGCAGTGTCGCGTTGGAGCTCTTGGATGGCAGATGCTTTTGTCACGTTCTTTGATTTTGAATTTCAACATACTAATAAAAATGTTCAACCTCGGATCTACCCCCCGGATCGAGTCACCCTCAGATATGAATGAAGATGGTCTGATAGACAGGATACCTGCAATTTTGTTATCTTACTCAAGAAAAAGGAGGTTCTTTTGGAAAATCTCATTTAGCCACTACTTTGAAAAATACGATTTGAATATTTTTGGTGACTAATTTTTTGGTAAACTATTTTTTCCTGTCTCATTGATCCGGAGGACCCGACCGAAAGAAAAGATTAGGCTAATTTGTTCGGGGTTAAATGATATATTTACTGGATAATTGGTTCAGGTTACTGACTCATTTTCATAAATGTTTTTGCATGAGAATAAGGTCACAACAACGTCTTTTTTTCAAACATAAAAAAGAATTGTATATTTCCTTTCTAACAATTAACACTTTGATCAGTTAAAGAAGACAATTAAGGATAATCTGATCGAGATCTCCACTTGAAATTTTCTCCAGGCAATAAAATGCATGATTCATAGCTCAGAATATTCCATCATAATTATTTGCAAGGGATCAAAAAAGATAAACTTGCATTATTTAAACAAGAAAACCAACATAATGTTTCACCACCATTGTGCAAGCCATTGCTGCCTGGCATGTTTCTTCCAAACATCTGTTTTCATTTTTTTAGGACTGTTGTGATGATTCTCTTGCAATTCTAGACGTTTTTCATCGGGCTTTAGTTCTGGTATTATTCGTAATACTCCAGTGGCGTGATCGAGGTGGTATGATGAATAATCATCATTGACTGGTAAGCCATCTGGTGTTGTGATAGGTGTGATTTTTATCAAATGTTTTATGTACCAAAGTTTTGCATTCATATCAGTTGTATTCTTGACGATGGCATAGCTCTGAAAAAAAAAAAATATTTTATTTAGTAGATAGGAATAAATTATCCCTACTTTGGAATTGATTAAAGAGGCATCTTAAAAAATGGCTTTTCGTATCATCTGCACTTATTCTTAGCATTTTTTTCTTCGCTCTCCTGAGGAGCCAAACATTCTGAATTTGAGACGCATTCGGAGTAAAAACTAACTCTCTACAGAAGCTCAAGTTTAAAAGGTAAAAAATAGAAGGCATTTTGGCTTTAGTGACAACTTCCTTCAATCATTAGGAAGTGCCCAATGGACCTCTGAAGGGGATAAAATTTAAGGCACGACAAAGCATGTTACAGTATCAAAAAGTTCTCACAGAACTTGTTGAATATATTAAACAGCTGAAGTTCGAATTCAGCCCATGTGAATGGTAAGCATTTAGTTATGACTATAAAATCAGTGAATTAAAAGTTCTGGTAATAAAAAAATCCAAAATTGACACTATGATAAATAAATAGATTTGAGTTTCACCAAAAATATTTGGCTTTTTTGACGGACGAAAGGTGCTATTGAGAGGATGAGAACAGTCAGAGAAACACTATTCCATCGGAAGGCAAACTAAAATTACTTGATAGCTAATTTGATTCAAGCAGATTTGGGCTTTTCTCAGTGAGTGGGGAGTTTCGTAGTAAGTTATTTTCTCATAAGTGAATTCAATTAGGAAATTTTTATTGATCTAATGCACAGAGTGTCGCAGATGCTTAGACTGGGACACTGGGCATATTTCTCTGTTACTTTCAATTGGACATAGTCGAGGATCGCTGGGACGAATACCGATTGACCCAATGTAATCCGAATTTCATCATCCTGAAGTCTCTTTGGTGCCCCTTGCATTGTAAAAGGGGGGTTCTTACTTTGAGAATAAGGGGTTCTGTCACAATTTTGAAATTATTTTGCCAAAATCAGCTAATCCTCAGAGCCTTGGGGCCTCTCTGGTGGGGCACGAGGCAAGCCATTTACAGTAGACTTGCTTTCATAAGTTGAGGGTCCTTCTCCACTGCACCAGCAAGTTTCAGAGGGTTTTCGGACCATCAGATTCTGATTACTTGCAGTCAATTACGAAAATATCTTTTTTCTGGGGAGGAATGCAGGAAGCTCATTGCCTTCACATTTTTTGAGACAGCCTTCACATTAAAGGCCAAATAAGATGGTGCGTTACACTACTTCCTTCACATGAAAGAGCAGGTTATTCAGTTCCATTAGAGTAAATAATGTTCTCGGTTTTTTCCTTCTAGATAAAATAATGCATGTAATGGGTTTATTTTCAGTAATGCCTACTACCTTTAAATTTTATGTAATAACCTAGCGTTTCATTATGGGATTCCCCGACATCAGAGTTCAGCTTATAGACAGGAATGGACCAATATTGGACTTTATGGTATTATAACAATTTTTTTACTTTATGATTTTGATAAAACAATTCCAAAATTATGATAGAAACCCCGATTTTCAAAGTTAGGATCCCCCTTTTATGCTCCCAGGACATGGGCAATCGAAGGACTGGAGGATCATAAACTTCAGATTTCTTGGGGTCAATGTTCTCTTCGTCTGACCTAAAATACCCGAGAATGAAGTACAGTAAGGTGGTCTCGGTCAGGGACACTCGAATTCTGCGAGACATTTGAAATGGAGCACAAGTTTAAAAATGCTTTGTCTTTGACCTCGTCTTGTGGTCAATTATTGCGACAAAAATCTCTAAAGAGTGCTTGCTTTTCCCCCTTCTCTTGAAACGGTCCATTTGATGGCCTCTCTCTGTATACTTTTGCTGGAGGCTAAGAGCATGACACCCTACATCCGATATGTTCCTTTAAAAAGTTCTACCTACCTGTGATACGCAACAGTTGGTCTTATTATCCAAAACCAAAAAACTTACAAAAAAAAAAAAAAAAAAAAAAAAAAAAAAAAAAAAAAAAAAAAAAAAAAAACCTGAAAGAATCCCTTTACACCATATATGAACGAAATAATGCTGATATAGAGCAACAAATATCAGATGGAATTTTGATTTTCACCACGTATTGATTCTATTGGTCTACAGACAAGCTTCTTATGCCATTCATAAATTACGATAAACGAAGATCCAGGATTTAAGAGCCCTCTCCCTCCGTATGTACCAGTCATACAGCTCTGAACAGCCACCACCCGGCACCCCTTGCATTGGAAAATTGCGTTACGTTTTGTTTGCTAATACTCCTCTTTTGCAAACGAAAGCACTTATTTTTTCGGTGTTTTCACTGAACCTCAACTACGGAAACATTTGCAGAAAGCTGGCCCATCACGCATACAGGGTTATCTAAAAGTCACCTACCACCCCTGTAACTTTTTTCCTAATTGAGATAGAAGTTTGAAACTTTAGCAATGTTCCTCTGTCTAAAGTAGCAACTTTTTGGTCCCCTCAAAATTTTGGGGGGCAGCCCCCCTTACGAGTAGCGGGGACTAACTTTTTTTTGTTCAAATAGCAACCCCTCTTTTGTGCCACCTCATTCGAAAGATTTGGCTCACTTCGGTGGGTCGGCTGGCTCCGAAAACAAGAGTATCGACTTTCGTGCAAATCCATCGGTAGGTAGCCGTGATATGGATTTCTCGTTATTTTTTCGCTGCCATTGAAATTTTTTCGAATTTTCAAAAATCCAATGAAACATTCGTTCTTCTCGTGCCAAAATACCCCCGGATTCCAAGTTTCATACAAATTATACGATAAGCAGCCTAAATATTCACTTCCCGCTCTAGGCCGCCATTTTAACCGCCGCCACTGTGAAAAGGACTGACTTTTCTGGAAAACTAATGCGTGACTCGTTTTTCTAGTCCCGAAAAACCCTGGAATGATGAGTTTCAGACCAATCCGCCGATAAAAAACGGAGATATCAAATTTTCGCCTTTTGAACTTACACTGGCCGCCATTATGTAAAAAAATCAACATTTTAACCTGCAGTTCGCGCCAAAAATTTTCTTTTTTTGATATCTTTCGAATGAGATATAACGGAAGGGGGGTTGCTTTTTGGGAAAAAAAAAGTTAGCCCCCGCCCCCCTTGAGGAGGGCTGCCCCCCAACATTTTGAGGGGACCAAAAAGTTGCTACTCTAGACCGAGAAACATTGCCAAAGTTTCAAACTTCTATCTCAATTAGAAAAAAGGTTACAGGGGTGGTAGGTGACTTTTGGATAACCCTGTATATTTGCTTGACGTGAAGCAGTGCTTGACCCAGCACCTAGGAGGCGTTTACTCGTGTGCCAGTCTTAATGCGGGCTCTCTGCGTCATTTTGGTGTCCCACTTGGACATGGACGGCAGAATTGGCAGAACAGAAAGTGGCTCTTCCATGTTGTGAGATCATGCTGGGAGGCCACTTTGAGGCTCTTGAAATGCGTTTTTGCGATGTTCCACTGCCTTAATCTTGTACAAACATGTAGTATGGATACACTTGACGCCATTTTTACGCCGGCAAACGGATGCAAGTTCATACGACTGATTGGTAGAACAGGAAAATGGCTCTTCCGTATTATGAAATCACGCTGGGAGGCCACTGCTGATCAGCTGCATGAACTCTAATTCGTCTGTCGGCTTAAGTCTAGCTTCAAATGTATCCATACGGTATGTTTCTACGAGATTAAGGTAGTGGAACAACACAAGAACACGCTTCAAGAGTCTCCATGTGGCCTCCTAGCCTGATTTCTTAACACAACTTTCCTATTAAAATTTAAAATGTGCTTCGTAAGCACGAAACATCTCCCTTTCCCTCCCAAAAAAACACCAAAAACCCAATTAAATCCTACAATACGTGCGGGAGGGTTTTTTCCTTTCTCTTTAAAAAAAAAAAAAAAAAAAAAAAAAAAAAAAAAAAAAAAAACGAACCCTGTGATGCACAGAACTTAGCCCTGTTAAACAATTTTGAGCTCTAAGCAAAATATTCTTCAGTCCAGCACACCTAAGTGCAAGGACTTCTTCCAGCATAGCTGAGTGCTTTCAGATAGAGGTCTAATTCAAAGTACCTATCTGTTTTCAACGCTTTGATATGACAACAATGGTCTAATTCAAAGTACCTACCTGTTTTCAACGCTTTAATATGACAACAATGGTCAAAATGCATTTTTTTCTCATTTTTCATACCATCGTTGACTTATACACAGTACTTTCTATATGATTCAGACTAAAAGAAAAATTTAACAGAATTTTGAATGCCTGAATCAATCTCAGATTTACGTGTCCCAACTTAAAATAGATACTGCAGCATAGGAAAATTCATTGGAAGTGAAACTCTCGACTAGTAGAATAAGATTTTTCTTGTTTACGCGAATTCTATCGTGTTGGAAGGGAGGAAGGGACGGAGTAAGCCCTCCTAACCCCCCCCCCCCCCAAAAAAAAAATTGATCAGAATTTCGACTTTTCCGCGAATTTTTCCATTTTTCTCGAGAAGGCTTGATTTTAGGGCAAAACTCCGCTGAACCATTCTGAAAGCTCGTGAAATTTTGGTTAAGAAGAGCTGAGATTGACTTAAGCCATGACCCGCGGCAACCGCAAAATGAGGGGGGCTTAAGATGTCAAAATATCTCAAATTCCTGCGAAAATGACCGTTTCGCCGCGATTTCTCGCCAATAACGCGGAGGAGGTTGGTAATATCGTAAAATTGTTTATCCCTAAAATGATAGCGCATGAATTTTTCATTCGAGGTGCGGCCTAACCCCTCGTGGGGAGGGGGAGGGGCTCCCAGCAGTACCCACCCTATAAAAACCGTCAAAATTGGCCGCTTCTTTGAAGTAGCGTTAGGTTAGGTTAGGGCGAAGAAAATGGGCGGCAAAATGAAAGCAAGTAGCGTCTATTCTGAGAGAACATCAATGTGAATTCTTGTGGGAGGTGACGGGGGGGGGAGGGGGGTTTACATCCTCCTCCCTCCCCCTCCCCCCAAAAAATAATCACTAAAAATTAAACGCGAAAATTCCACTAGTGGGGCCGATAAGTGGAAAATATCATAACAATCGTGCACTTCTGGAAGAAAGCATGAAAATTTCAGGGATTCATCTCTACTCTGTAGACTTTCGATTTAGACGTAGACCCCAAAAATCTGAGCCCCCTGGGGGGACGGGGGCCCCCAAATTTTGAATTTCGTATAACTACTGAACGGCTAATGTTAGCGTAATTTTTTTACAGCAGGACGATGGGAAATTTTATAAGGAACAAAAATAGTTCTTATGAATTTTTCTGTGGGATCGATATTTAAGGCGTGAAACGGGAAAACCATCGGGGGACGGGGAGCCGGCCGTTCTGAGGCAGATCCGCGCGCTGCGTATCATAGTGATATAAGCCCTACTTTTTATTAGTAACACATAAAAACAAGCAAAAGGCGAAATACTCCGATGCGAAAGCGCCGAGTCAATAATAAGAGGGGTCGATCATCGCGCATCACGCGTCTTGATTTCTCTGAATACAGAGCTTTTCCGATCTCGGTACTGAGTGTATTACCCTTTCCTCACGTAAGTTTTTTAAAGGGTTACATTTTTTGAGATATTAGAGCGAAATAACAAGTTTTAATATGCGATTTTGACCCACTTTTTAATGACTATTGGAAATGGCGGATCCTTGATAACTTATTTTTAGTTTATTTTCCACGTTACTTTCGGCGAATGGGACCATAAGCTGCTTACATAAGCAAGAATTTTGCAAAACTTGATGCTAAGACATTACTTGAGGAGTAAAGAGGGGGGTTTCACATTCCCTTCGCCACCAAGGTTACCAGATTTCCTTCATTTTCCTCCAATGTCGTTTTTCGTTCATGTTAATTGGTTTCTCGCAATTGCACAGGTTACATACGAAACATTCCGATAATGTTCTTTTCTCCTCCAGCCAGTCAATAGAAGTTTTCATTTTCATGAACTCCCCACTCTTCCAGTTATTCAACAAATATGCATATTTCAAAAAATAGAACAATATATTATAATGAATAAGAAAATAGTGTATTTCCTTCCGAAAATACACTAAAAGAATATATCTGAATCCTATCGCTTCTTTTTATCGAGTCACCCTTGAAGATATTATTGGTACTTTCCACGAGACATAAAAAATGGAATGAGTAGTAAAAAAATCCATGTATATTATCTTTCATTTTGTTCTACGGAGTTTGGAGTGGAGTTGGTAACATTTGTATTGAAAAAAATATTAATGTAGGAGGAAATTTATTTATCATGCAGGTTCTGATCCTTTAAAGAACTTTGAGATGGACCAGTACGTCAGGAAGAAATTCATTGCATTTCTTATTTTTCAATCCACCAAATCTCGTACCGATTTTTGATTTGTAAGTATGTCGGAGAAAATTGTCAAGAAACGGGACTTGCAAAATATGCAGTGCACAAAACGTACACCTTAAACTGTATCGTACAGTATAACACTGATCGAATTAGCTTTAGAGATTATCAAAAGGTTAATTTCTCGTCAAAATATCAACAAATCAGTCAAAATCAGTAATCAGTAATCAGTTGCAAAATTACCGAGATTGCGGGATATCAAATGATGCGCGATTTAATTGATGACATAAGAACAGGATAGGTCCCCAGTAGGCGCGACTTCCTATCACTCAAATGGACCGTTTTTGCAGATTAGCGGCCTCAACATTGAATCTGTGGAGGATTACATCACCAAGATGTACTCTGCATACGAATTGAGACTGCATCGTCATCCCAACCAAGAAGCGCTTGCGCTCTTGGAATGGGACCGGTGCAGTCGCAGGTTGAAAAGACGTAAGCCCTATGAGCTTGGAATTCAGGGCTTTTCAAAATTATTTCCCTAAAATAAGTGTGCCTCCCCGCATCTTCGGACGGATCAGGGGTTCCTTGGTCTTTGACCGGTGACGGTTGACCACAGTCTTCACATTAAAATCAAAAGACTTTTTTTATGATTCAACAAAAAGACATTTTTACTTCGGAAATAATTAGGTACTTATAATCTCCTCAATATCAGAGGCTGTACTTATTTTTACTTAACATGGTTAAAATCAATTTGTATTTTTGTTATTTGAAGTTTAAATGTATATAATCCCACCTATATTAGTTACCCGACCTATGTCGTCAATTCTTTCGTTCACGATAACTATCGTTAGATTTACGTTAGCCTATTCAAATTTTGTAATTTTGTCCATTTTAGTCTTATAAAGAACTGTATAGATTTTTGGTTAAATCACTCTTACCGTTTACTTATAAACGGTAATTAACGTGAGTGCCCTACTTACGCTGTTTTCCACTAATCCGTTTTTATGAAAGTTCCATTCCTCGATTTCCTTAGTAACCTTTGTTTGATATCAAACAAAACCCTTGTTTGTGTCATATCGGTGATGTTTTATTTCAATTTCTTTTTTTTTCTTATTCTTTTTCTTTAATAAATCCTTGCTAGGTAAGTTTTTTTGCCAGCATTTATTCTACCTCCCCCCCCCCCCGCTCATTTTTCTAGCTCCATCACCCTCCCCCCTCAACTCATTTTTCTATCGATTTGAGCTTTTTTTTTTTTAATAGCATGTCTTGCTCCCCTACCACCATTTTTTCGGGGTTAGGTATAGATATTTTAGCGGCCTCTAGACTCGTGATTCCAGTCACGGGCATTTCGCTAGTACCTATTAGATTATCACTTAAAGGTATAATTAGCTTAAAAAGACAATTTAATTTGTCTGTAAGCATTTTCTCTGTACTATATTGGTTATTGTAAGAGAAAAAAAAAAAAAATCTACTTATGAGAAAAGCTCGAACCTTAGCAGTTGATTATTATAGTAATCAGATTTTTTTTGAAGATGAGTTTATAAACCATACGAATTCCTCTAGAGAAGCGAACATTTGACACTGTTGTAGATTGATCAAGCAATTTGAAACTTGAAACAAACTGTTGATTATTCTTAATTTAGGACGATAAAAATTTTTGCCATGCCGCAAGAAAGAACTGTGTGTGTCACAACTTGAAAAAGTTATGTAAATTCGGTAAGGGATGGCACGTATCTGGCCTAACATACTTGCAACAGAGCAAACATCAATCACTCTTTGATAGTTGCCTCTTCCTGTATCAAGAAGGACAGTTTTTTTTTAATGTCGTCGATGCATCAAAGAAGGAGCATAAATACATCTGTGTCCGGCGAACGAACTCTGATTGACGAATAGTTATCAAGATTGTTCAACTCGGAAAAAAGCAAAATTATTCGAGTGTCTTCTTTTTATTGGTTTGATTTTTATTGAGTTTGCAAGGTGAAGTCAACTTTCAGACCGTCGGCGGAAGTGAACTGGGTACACCCTTCTGCATGCCTTAAATATACTTTTTTTCCGAGAGAATATTGAGCGTATTCCATTCAGTTAAGAATAGATCGATACGTTGGTTTTTGTTTTTACCCTTGCCTAAAATACTTTTCCAACAACGAGGTATTTTGGTTGGTAGTCCTTTCATAAAAATGTATCTCCTAATCCCCCTCATAATTGAGGAATGTTTTTGATAGATTGATCACTGCGGTTTGTGTCTGTGACCAAATGAATGACTGAATAATTTGGCAAACGATCAAATACACTTTGAGCCTATTCTCCAAACGTTTCTAAAATATTGACATAAGCTTAAGAATGTACATTTTCGTCAGTTATGAATAAACTCCCCTCAGTTTCAGTAATTTCCGAAAATAAAATGGTAGGTACCTGGTACCTCTACGTTCCTTGACTACGGCGTAATTACGTATCCCTTCAAATCTTAAAATTCTCTTACTGCGGCTGGGTTTCCCCGTTCGTCCTATTATTAAATAAGTAATGTTTTTAAATTACCGCTCCCCCACCTTTTTTAATGTTGGCTGAGTTTCTTTTTTGTCGTTTAACATTCAAAATTCTCGCGTTCTTTTGTTTCAAAACCCAGACTCGCTCTGAAGCCGGCTCCGCGCAGCCTGGTATTCCAAATCGTCTCGTCAAGACTTTCGAATAGGGAATCCAGACTTGTTCTGTAGCCGGCCCCGCGCGGCCTGGTAGCCTTTCATAAATTAAAAACATACAGTCCACTTTTCAAAATTGCTCATTTCTTTCCTTCATTTTTTTTCTCATTTTATTTTGGGCCTCTGCCCAAACATTTCCTTTTCATTTTTGATTGATTTTAATTTGTGGTAAACTTGAGTGGATTAGATTTTTTATTTTATCTACTCTAATAAAATTAATTCCGTTAATTTTACTATATTACTTATTTTGTATATCAAGATTTTTATTTGTTATTCCGGAACATATACATTCGTGTAAGCATGACAATGACACGCCCTAAAAGTCGCCTTTAAGAGTGGAATTTTCGCGTTTATTTAAATTTTTTCGTGATTATTTTTTGGAGGGATGGGGAGGGGGAGGGAGGAGGATGTACACCCCCCCCCCCCCGTCACCTCCCACAAGAATCCACATTGATGTTCTCTCAGAACAAACGCTACTCGCTTCCATTTTGCCGCCCATTTTCGCGCATAACGCTACTTCAAGGAAGCGGCCAAACTTGACGGTTTTTATAGGGTGGGGACGCTGGGAGCCCCTCTTCCTCCCCCCACGAGGGGTTAGGCCGCACCTCGAATGAAAAATTTATGCTCCATCTTTTGAGGGATAAACAATTTTACGATATTACCAACCTCCTCCGCGTTATTGGCGAGAAATCGCGGCGAAACGGTCATTTTCGCAGGAATTTGAGATATTTAGACATTTTAAGCCCCCCCCCCCCCCCCCCATTTTGCGGTTGCCGCGGGTCATGGCCAAAGTCAATCTCAGCTCTTCTAAACCGAAATTTCACGAGCTTTCAGAATGGTTCAGCGGAGTTTTGCCCTAAAATCAAGCCTTCTTGAGAAAAATGGGAAAATTCGCGGAAAAGTCGGAATTCTGAGCACTTTTGGGGGGTTTAGGGGGGCCTACTCCTCCCCACCACGATTCGCGGAAACAAGAAAAATCTTATTCTACTAGTTGAGAGCTTCAAGAAAATCAACATCTTCAAAATTCCAAAGGGGGGGGGGGGCGGGTTACCTCTTGCTGGCCCACGGTCTAAAAGGACTTTCTCTTATTTCGATTGACTAGTTCACACATCGTAGATGGTAAAAATAGTTAAGTCTATTTTAATTAAAAATAAACGCGATTGAGGATATCCAACAAAATGTCCTACACGGTAACTAATAGAGCATCAAGCAAGCACACACATTTATACCTAACAGCTTGTAAAATAATTCCGAAGTGTGGGTTCACGAAAATTTTCTCATTCCAATTCTCAAGGATAAACTACCAACAGATTCCGCGAAAAAAGCATCAATATTGTTTTAATTGTTTAAAAAGCATCAAAAATTAGCTTCAAAGCAAGAAGCAAAAACAGCTCGATCACTCACTCAGTCTGGCAACTTTCTAACCCTTCATTGTCAGTCCACCGTTTTGTTTACCACTAACTACTCATCCCACAAATATGGACTACTAGTCCAGTCATTCTAGCCAAAAAAAGGGCCTAACCTCGGACAAATTAGCACAAACTTCTCTTGTGCTTTAAAGCGCTCCAAAACATGTCTGGAGCCCCCCAAAAAAAGTTTACCATTAGCCCCCCTCGGGAACACAGTCAAAATTGCTTATAACAAAATGGCGGCCGACTGAAATTACGTGTAAATTGATTGTTGACTTCGTCAGCGTTTCCCCAATTTTGCGTGATTCTAGTGCATCCGGTGAAAACAATCATTCTTGTCATTTTTTTAGAGTATAAAATTCTGCTTACAAACATGTATAAGTTTTTTTAATTTTGACTTGTTGGTGCCGAGCTACGAGGTCAGACACCGAAAAAAAAGGCTAGAATTTTCTTGAAATTTCAAGTTTGGTTAAGTTTGGTTACTTTTAAGATACAGTTTTGGCAGAATTTTTTCTCTCAAAACTGTTGGCACCAATGGAAAGAGCGTGAAATTTTCTTTTCAAAACACATATTACATCAAAATTTTACTGAAGGTATAAGACCTTTATAGGGCCTTTATGGAATTGTGTCAAATTCGACATTTTTTACTTTTTGTAAATTTTGGCTTGAATTTCGATTAATGTGACCCTTTTTCACGTATATTCGACTATTTTTGAAATAAATTGTGTTATTAATTTAATAGTCATGGTACATAGTAAAGGGAGAAGCACCTTAGAGCAAGGATGGTCGACCGGGGGGGGGGGGGGGGGGGGGGTCATATCTTATCCTTTCACTGTTTGGACTATCGCAGCTAAAGATTCTAAGAAAAAAACGGCAAAACACCTATTTGTCGGCAGATTTTCATGAAATTTGGTGTACCCCGGTATGTTGATCTAGGAAATTCGAATTTGACAAATTCAAGATGGCGGAAAAAAGATGGCGGCAATAATTTGTTAGATACCTGTTTATCGACTGATTTGCATGAAACTTAGTATAACCCTGTATTTAGCCCTAGAGAATATGAATTTGATGTCGAATTTAACCAGAATTAAAATCAAAGATGGTGGGAAGAAGGTGGTGGCTATAATTTTTTAAAATTAAAGATGGCGGGTACAATTTGAAAACTACCCATTTATCGGCAGATTTTCATGAAACTCGGTGTATCCTGGTATTTTGATCTGGTAAATTCGAATTTGACGTTACTTTCAGTCTGAATCAAATTCAAGATGGTGGAAAAAAGATGGCGGCCTTAATTTTTAAAATATCTGTTTATCGGCTAATTTTCATGACATTGAATATTACCTAGTATTTTGACCAAAGTTTGTCAGTTTCGGTTTAAAAATTTATAATATAAGGTAATAAGACAGGGTAAAAAAGTAATTGAGGGGCTCGGAGGACAAGGCGCCCAAGTGCAGGTTTCGAAAAATATGACACATTTTAGTGGTTCCAACTAATTCTAGGTTTGAAATAAAGTTGTGAAAAATTCACCGGAAGCATCCAATGCTTAAGCATCAAGATGTGAGTTTGAACTCTCTTCCTGCCATAAGGCTGTGTATAATAGTTAGCAACTTTAAACATGTTTTTCTCGAAATAGCACTTATGCGCCTCGTCCTCCAAGCTGTTTAATTGAGAGTATAAGTGTTAAAATGCAATTGTTTTAGTATCGTCGAATATTTAACTGACAAAGATTAAGAAATACAAAGCCGAGTAATGAAATAAAAGCTCTGCTAATTTTTTACTCGGTCTATTGAAAGCTAAATAATATTAAATAATGTGCGAAATGTCGCATATTCGGCTGACAAGATGCCAAGGGCAGTAAAATTTTAATGTTTTTATTATTTTCCTTCTTATTTACTTACAATTAGATACCCTCATTTCACACGAGCCTGCGGTACGTCACGTAAAGCATAGGTGCATACCCCTCTTTCCTGTTGACAACCCCGCCCCCCACTGACATCTGTACTTTCGTTATAATCCTTGTTCGCGCTTACGCTACAGTTGGCCGCCCAAAAGTTCCAAACCTTCAATGGTGTATTGATTTTATCATAATAATTATTAGTTCTACTATTAATTCCTCCGACGCAAAAACACCCGCTCCCCGAGCTGCCGCCATTACACAGCCCAATCCCTCACGTAAAGCGCTTCGCGGCGCGGCGGCTGTGCTCGCATCGTAATAACTTCCCTCATATGTGAGATGTCCCATTCCGCAATGTTTTTAAAAATCCTTGAATGTGCCGATTTCGCCAAGCTCTGTCCTATTCCTATATTTTTATGTGAGAGTATGCATAAATACGATGAAAATTGTCTTCACTTTGTATGCGTGAAGTATCCGTTAGTTCCGTACTGGCGGTCATATATCCATTAGCGCTCTTTGTAGAAAGCAGGGAGGAAGAGGTGGGTCAGTTTCCCCTCCTATTATTTATTTTATAATACGTTAATTCATTTTTGCTCTCCAGAAATGATTTAAATAACTTCTCACGATTGATGGCATATTTGCTGTATTGATATGACCTTTTCAGGGATGGTGTTTTGCATAGAAACTCAATTTTCTGTAAATATTGCCATTTTTCACAATTTTAAATAAAGCCGTGTCAAACCCAAAAATGATGGAAATTTTTGGAACAAGGTACCCTCTCTTATTGTAAATTTTATGTACTTTTACGTGATCACAGTGGTTTTTTGATCAAACACTTTTAAAAGGCTTAAAAATTAGGAAAATCGAGCTAAAAACGGTCTTTTTTCAGAAAAATGTCATTTTTGATCCCAGAAGAAATTATCCTACCGGCAAATATAATTACTTCAAAGGATGTTAAACACACTATTCTAGACCAAAATTTAACGTACTTTTCAGTTACATCATTTATTTTAACTTTAAAGCTCACTTTAAAGCGGTAAAATCTCAAAAATAACTAAAAAATTACATTTCATCATTTTTTTAAAAACTTTTTTTAAACCGAAATTCAGTGATAAGACCCCTCAAAAAGGTTTTACGGCAACTTTCAATTGTCCTTGTTATAGGAAATTTCATGAACTTTTCATCTCGCACCTTGTTTTTTTTCTTAAATTCCTTTTAACACGTGAAAAATAAGAAAAACAGCGGGAAAATTTTTTTCGGGTAAATTGCAATTTTTTTCAACATTGCCTCTGCATTTTCACGAGAGACGCCAAAAATACAAATAAAGGTACATTTCTTACATAAAATTTTACCAGCTTTTTGCTGATTACCATGGTTTGATGAATAAAATTGTTTGCAGCCATGAAAAACCACAAAAACCTGAGACAAAGCCTTGTTATTGAATAATTTGTAAATTTTTACCATCTCAAAAATTGGCTTCTAAGTACACTTAAATACCTTCAAAAATTTATTCATTGACATTTTTTTCTCTTTCATATGCCATTACATTGGTACAATAAAGTTTACTTCAAACAAAAATTACTAAACTTGAAAATTTTGGGTATATGTTAAGAAAAATGTTCGTAACCGAGCAGCTGGGTTTTCCAATAGACAACTTTAACGTCATATCTAACCCTCTTTAAAAAATTCGAAACAGTAATTTTAGGTATGCAATTTTTGGGAAATTTTATGCACTAAACGATTATTACCATCGTTGAATCGTATTCTCAGTTTTTAGCTGTGAAGAAGTCGAAAATTGTTGAAATTCTGAAATTTCTAGAGAAATCAGTTTTCAGCGTAATTCCTTTAAATACGCTTTTCAGGTACATGTTGTAAAATTTAAAGGAAAAACAGTGTGTTATTCGTCTTGAAAATTTTATCACCTTTCTAAAAAGTATATATAAGTTATACTTTTGTCGAAAAATAATTCATCGAAAGCGCTGGAAACGGAAAAAAACAACTGAATTTGTTGTTAAATATTGACTTCATACTTTTGAATGATTCGTCTCACAATGAGGTCATATAAGATGAAAAGGTAAAATGAATGGGTATACTTATGTAAAATTTAGCGTACTTTTCAGTGGTGCCGTTGTTTTTAACCTTAAATTAATTATTTTGACCTAAAATTGGTCAAGAACGCGAAAAATCGTGAATTTTCAGCAGATTTTGCCGGTTGTTGTTTTTAAATATTAAAATTCGGAAAGAAAAAAATAAGAAAAGCCTAAGTTTTGTATATGATTCTTAATCAAAATTTTATGATCTTTCAAACTGATGTGTTGCAATTTTTTGTTTGACGCATTATTTTTGAGTTATAAAGGGAAATCCGTATGTACGTCCTCTTTGAAAATCGCCGTAAGCCGCCATTTTGAAAAACTGCGATTTGACCACTTTCCCGGTGGAATTTTTTGGTAAACTTTTTTTTCTGTCTTATTGGGTACCTAGAGACCCTATATACCAAAGGAAAAGTTTGTGCTAATTTGTCCGAGGTAAAAAGCTAGAATGACTGGACTATACATTGTTACGATCATTCTGCACCTTATTTCCACACGTTAGTTCACACGTCCGACCCTGTTCAACCAATTGAGGTGAAACTTGGAAATTCACTGAATTATGTAACGGTTAATCCGAATTTTCGGTCAAATTTTCAAAATTCGAAAATCCAGATGGCGGACGTAGCCTAAAATGCTATCACGGCGCCTAAACAATCGATTTCCGTGAATTTTGGCATTTGGAAATACTTCTTGACGGGAAACTCGAGTTCCAAAATTTCGAAAATCCACGATGGCAGACTTAGCTCAAAACGCCGTCCGGCGATTCATCAAATGATTGCAATGAAACTTGACCGTGAAAAACTTGAAAGGAAATTTTAATGAGCATGCAATAAGTAATACGTGGTTCCCTACGTATTTTTGGTATTAAATTTGGTTTGCCCCAAAATTCGAAAAACAATCTTGGGGGGAAGTTGGACCTTAAATTAGACCCTCATTTGAAAGCACCCAACTACCGTCGTCTGAGATCACACAAGAGATACTTAATCTGGTAAAAATATTATTCATCTTCGCAAAAATTAGTTTTGTCTCCAGTTTAATTCAAAACGACTGCCATTTGTTCATGAGCAGGAAGTTTTGACTCACCAACAGGAAAAACGTTGAAATCACATTCGGAAATTGAATATCGAATCTTCTACTGTGTTTTAGGAACCATTTTGATGAGACAATAAGCATTGTGATGCTTTGTTAACCTTGGTCTACTATCTCATTACGGATACCTAATAAGCCTCATTGTAACGGGAGCCAACTTACCCCTATAACCTTGTCTTCGCCAAGTCCGATTGAATTAAGGTACCGCTTTTCTCGTACAGTATTCATTGCAAAAGGTTTAATCCTCTGAATCAAGAACAATTTTGTTGGCTTATATGGTGGATCGACTTCGCCAGGTCTTCAAGGGAAAAGAAGGAGCAGAAATAAATATATTTGAAAACTTGAATGGCTGCAAAAGCCATATGTATTATTGGGGGGAATGTAATTATATATTCAAGACAATCCCTTATAACCTTTTATTATGTGCAAATGCACAAATACAATGGTTATAAATAGGGGTTGGGCAATTATATAGAATGAAAATTATTCTTTCTGGGTCGGATACATCCATAGAGCAGAAGAAATTAGTTTAGAAATAGAGGACATGTTCTTATTTCTTAGCGAACAAACTCTTGAGACCCTGGGTGTGCAGTTTGTTTAAATCAACACTACGCTCACCATTAGATGTTCCTATGGTTCGGGAATCTCTCGGCAAATCAGGTAGGTAATCCATGATTCTATGTTGATCAGTGGGAAAGTTGAATTGAGGCATTTATTGGTAAAAGGGCATAAGTACGAAACTTCAAATATTGCTAAGATTGTGCCTTGTAGTTTTGTAGTTGTAAATAAAATATCCTACAATTCTGCTAGGAATTTTTCCTTGGATCTGCTTCGAGTTACTCCTCACTATTGTAAGGAAGTATATCAACTATGAATGAATTTCAACTGCAACAAATGCTACAAGAAATTTAACGATCTTAGCAGCATTGCAAGCCTTATATATGTTAGCGGACAAACCCGATTTCAGGACAAACTAGAATTTCCTAGGACGAACTAGTTTGGCCTAGTTACCGCGGGCCCTACTAGAATTTCCTAGGCCAAACTACTTTAACCTACAGCACGTAGGCGAAACTAGTTTGGGCCTAGGCCGAACTAGTTTTTCCTAAAACACGTAGGCAAAACTAGTTCCGGCTTAGGCCGAACCCGTTCGGACGAACTAGTTCAGCCAAGAATTTTGAAGAAACGATCGGCTATCGATTCTATGGCAGAAATTGGTACTTATCTATCGAATTAACTATCGATAAGAGTCTCAATCAAAACACCAGTCCACGCTGAGCAGTGATCACCAGTCCACGCTGAGCAGTGATAAGGAGCACGTTAATGTTCGCGACATTACTTTGTGTTGTTATTAATGCCGTATTCAATTTAATTACTTTCTTTCATTTATAAATTTAATCGTTATGAATGTATAGTCGTATAGTTAGTAATATAAAAATCAAAGATCAAGAATATTTCAAGTAACTCATTAAAATGTACAAAACAATACGGGGAAACTAAAAATTAAAGCAATAAAGAGGTGTGTGAAAAAACGGCCAAAAATGCCTCAAGGCATTTTCAAATTTTGATCACTGGGGGTGATACAGTAGCTTCCGAGACGCCCAAAACCGGTCGCCGTTTTGCTTAGAAGCGCCGGGTTGCGACGTTGCCATTTTTTAAAGTGGAAACCTTTAAAAATTCATGTCTCCGCCGCATCTCAACCGATTTCAGTGAACTTTTTTTTAAAATGTTCCTCTTAAATAGAGCTTTCTAGTGATGTATAGTTTTCTGGGGTTTACTTGGCTTTAAGTGGCACTTACGCGGTTTTAGCAGTTTTTGATAGACACAAAAATTTAGTTTTTATTTTACCACGATCGTGGAATCGACGGAATCTAAACAAAAACCAGTCTAAATGAAAGTTCAGATTCTCACCTTTCTAACGAGCACAAGATCATCCCGGGGAAACGTTTAGTTTCCGAGATATGACCGCTCAAAGTTGGTCACATGCGCTTTTGCGCAATGTGAATGCGTCTTATCACTGAGTCATTCGCGAACTAGGGGTCCCTAATGTTCAATTTACGTTGAAATAATTACACAGAACAGTAAGGTGTGCAACACAAGCCGTATTTTCACCTTCGGCTGGCGATGTGCGTCGTTGCCACTTTTTGAAGTCAAAACTCTTAAAAATGCATAACTCTGCTGCATTTCAACCGATATCGATGAACTTTTTTTTAAAATTTTCCTCTTAAATAGAGCTATCTAATGGCATTTAGGTTTCTGGATTTTATTTACCTTGGGGAGGCACTTAGGTCGTTTATATGGTTGTTTGCAGAGATTTTTCATACAAAAAATAGTGTTGCTATTTTTTTTCTTTCTTTTTTTCTTCTTTTTCCCGCGGGTTGTGGGAGGGTTTGAAATGGCAAAATTTAAAAGAAAGAACTTTAAAAAAAGGGATTCTTTAATCACTGTTCTTACGTGTACAAATATTGAAAGCGACGCTCTCATTGTACAAGAGAAGGTGGTGTTGCTAATTTACCAAGATTTTTGCATTATACTTTCAGCGATGGTGATCTTCCGATCTAGTTTGAATGTTAAAAAGAATCGGGGGAAATACAGACCCCCTTCCGAAAAAAAGGAAAAAAAGAAAGAAAAAAAATAGCAACACTATTTTTTGTATGAAAAATCTCTGCAAACAACCATATAAACGACCTAAGTGCCTCCCCAAGGTAAATAAAATCCAGAAACCTAAATGCCATTAGATAGCTCTATTTAAGAGGAAAATTTTAAAAAAAAGTTCATTGAAATCGGTTGAAATGCAGCAGAGTTATGCATTTTTAAGAGTTTTCACTTCAAAAAATGGCAACGTCGCACATCGCCAGCCGAAGGTGAAAATACGGCTCGTGTTGCACACCTTACTGTTCTGTGTAATTATTTCAACGTAAATTGAACATTAGGGACCCCTAGTTCGCGAATGACTCAGTGATAAGACGCATTCACATTGCGCAAAAGCGCATGTGACCAACTTTGAGCGTCATATCTCGGAAACTAAACGTTTCCCCGGGATGATCTTGTGCTCGTTAGAAAGGTGAGAATCTGAACTTTCATTTAGACTGGTTTTTGTTTAGATTCCGTCGATTCCACGATCGTGGTAAAATAAAAACTAAATTTTTGTGTCTATCAAAAACTGCTAAAACCGCGTAAGTGCCACTTAAAGCCAAGTAAACCCCAGAAAACTATACATCACTAGAAAGCTCTATTTAAGAGGAACATTTTAAAAAAAAGTTCACTGAAATCGGTTGAGATGCGGCGGAGACATGAATTTTTAAAGGTTTCCACTTTAAAAAATGGCAACGTCGCAACCCGGCGCTTCTAAGCAAAACGGCGACCGGTTTTGGGCGTCTCGGAAGCTACTGTATCACCCCCAGTGATCAAAATTCGAAAATGCCTTGAGGCATTTTTGGCCGTTTTTCCACACACCTCTTTACATTGAAGAATTTAAAATAATCTTCCTATCATTTCCTTACTTTACCCCGTCTAACCATATTGAAAAAAATAAAATTATAACTCGAGGTTTTTCCTAAAGCACCTAGGACAAACTACTCTGGCGTAGGACAAACCAGTTTATACTAAACTAGCCGTTCTGGGCGCGCTTCGCGCGCCCGTCACGCCTAGCCGGGGGCTACGCCCCCTGGACCCCCGGTCACTCGCTGCGCGAGTGACATTCGGCTCGCTTCGCGAGCCGATTTTGTAGTAGTTGCAAATTTTTTATCACTATATTTTGAAGATTTCATAGAAAACATTATGAAATTCTCATTCCACAATTAATTTGTAGAATAATAATGGCAGGGCAAGAAATAGACTATATCTTATGGACGGTTCCCACTTAGTAAAAACAGCCAACACCACGAGAAGGTGAGGAACCATTGTTAGCCACTTTTTTTTTACTTTTCTGAAAAAATTTACTGAAATTTTAGTTGCGTCCCCTAAAAGGAAACACGGAGAAAAAAATTTTGTGCATGGAACCCGAAGCTGAGATCATATGAATCTCTGAAGTTTTCGGATCACGCATCCGAAAAGTTAAGGTCCATCTGCCGAAGTTCGGGTCAGACAATTGAAGTAGTTCGGTATATACCGAAGGTTTCAGGTCACACATCTGAAGTACTCGGTGCATACCGAAGTGTTTCAGATTTCTGACCCGAATTTCGGCAGCTGGACCTCAAGTTTTAAGAGATTCATATGATCTCAACGTCGGGTCCCATGCACAAAGTTTTTTCTCCGTGTGAGTATTAATATAAATTTCAACACAGTCAAACACAGTAGAGAACCAAGGAAATCACAGTAGAACAGAGAAAAAATACCGTCGAATAAATAAAGAAAACTATTATCGAAGAAATTCTAATTATTTGGAAAGTAATTCGCTGGCGTAGGTAATCAATGCGTAGCTGCGTAGGAGCATGAGCGAGATTTATCATCAACTGACCGCTGGCCATAGAGAAAAAAAAGGAGGTGTTTGCATTTCGGGCATCTTGGAGTATTTTGATGACTTGATGACGTAGGTGGGTACAGCTGGGTACAGGGACGTCCCCTTCACACTGTACCCACCTACGTCATCAAGTCATCAAAAAATTCCAAGATGCCCGAAATGCAAACACCTCCTTTTTTTTCTCTATGACCGCTGGCCGGTAAGTAGCTGGGTGGGCGAGCGACAATACGTAAGCGGTGGCATATGGTTCGATTGACAGAGGAGTGGGGAACGGTCAGACGTAGAGGAAAGGTTCAGGCTGAACCGTTCAGCACAGCGCAGCGTCAGTCACCGGGTGGGGAAGAGAGTCCGGGAGGGGACACTTCCCCTCGAGTGAAATAGAAAAAGGCAGAATCCTTCGAAGTTTATATTAATGATTGCTCAGGACAAACTAGTTCCGGCCTAGGCCAAACTACTTTATCCTAGGTGCCTAGACCGAACGAGATTTCTTCCGGCAAACGAGTTTGTCCTAAAATCGGGTTTGTCCGCTAACATATACGCCCTCTTAACGAGAGAGTCCTTGATGGTTTCGGTACCAGTGCACATTAGAAGGTGGTGGTTCGTCTTTGTTTCTGGTATGGTCGAACAGGCATGTGATACATCTCATACATTACTTGAGCAAAAATCTGGGCAAAGAACTCTGCACACTCCTTACAAGGATGTGTACCCAGATACCATCAATGTATCATGTGCCATCGATTTCCAATCTTTTATTGCATTAAACTCGTCTGTAGATGCTAATCAAAATCCATCATTACTCCAACTTTCTACGAGGCACCGTTTTCGCACGATCCGCAGTTAGGGTTTTGATCATTACTTGAACAAGAGAAGGCAGTGCAGCAATTAAGAGTCAGAAAGTTCCTTCTATCTTTGCTGAAAGCAAAGAAAACATCAGCGTTTTGGGTATACGGTGATCAGCAATCTTATCTTGGATTCCGCGCAACTTTTCAGTTTACCGTCCAAATCAGATTCTTTCTTTCTCCCCCTCGAAACCTTATCTCTCACCAGCTGCATTCTTCCTTGGTAAATTTTGGCGCTGCCTTCATCTATTCGAGGAAATATTAAAACTTCAACCTCAGATGGTGCAGAAACAGTGCATCACAAAAAGTTGCCGTCATGATGACTTCTGAACAGCATCCATGGATGAGGTTAATGGGGAAAGAAAAATTGGAAGTGGATTGTGATTCACTACTGCTCGAGAATTGTGCAGGATCATTGAAAATTTTCAAGAAAAACCAAGACGATAACTCCTCCTCATGAGAATGAAGAAATATCCACAACCAAAACAATGGCAAAAATTAGAGAAATGTAAGCAGAATTCCTGGGGGAATAACCTCTCTTACAGAATAAAAGTTGATAACTTAATCTATTGAATGAGAGGTTTAACCCATAAAAAAAATCCTCCTTTCATTTCACTGAATTTAGCCAATTTTTCGGTTGCAAATGATTTTTTAGGCTTGTGCACAGGGGCTTGTGTCCTTTTCTTGGCTAAAATTCAAAATCCGTAGACATAAGTACCACAAGTCCCTCGCCAAAAACCTGGATGAGTCACCATGAAATGATTCATCAAGCTCAAGTGACGTAGTTAAATTAACATGCAATATATCGCATCAAATAGGTCAAAGAGATCCGCAGATTTTGAATTTTTTACCAAAAAAAAAGGATGATAGCTCCTGCGCATGAGGGTGATTTCACGAAAAGAGGAATAGTCGTGTCACCGTGGGTTATAACCGACTTAGGGCAAAACAATTAAATCCAAGTTGATAAACCAATTTGAATGATGCCCTAAACTTATCCATGCTATAAAATATGATGAATCTCAAATGAATTTAATAATATGAGACTTTAAAGGCCGAAAATGTCCGGTCGGTTGCTTACGTGTCGCCAACTCAGTTTTAATAACTGCCTCTATGGTAGAAGAACAATTCGCAGTAATAAAGCAGTACTAATCACAGAATCTTTGGCAATATTAAATGAAAAGAGACTCAAATGTTCAAGAAAATTGCCATGTTTAACTGAAAGGTTTATTTTGAAGCAAGAAAAGTCATTAGAAAGAATGTCGCTACATTGAGCAACGTATTTTAGCAGTTGTATTAAGTGCAGTGTTTATCTCGCCAGATGAAACCAGGAGTTTCAAAACTGTCATCAAATTGTTTGCTGAAGTCTCCTCGACCAATTCAATACTAATAAGTCGGCTTTTTCTACAATGAAAACTTTATTTTTATGGAAACCAATGATTTTCAGGTCCATAGCACTAACTACACAGTACTTACGCTGAATCCTCAATTCAACGTTATTAAACTAAAAGGAAGTCCCTAAAGTTTGGGCAGCGTTAATTCCAACTCATATCTCAAGAATTGCCACAATCCATCTTTAGATTATTTTCATTTCACATTTTCAAGTGTCGGTTGCGTAACCGACATAATTAAACAGTGCCGCCATGTTTGCGTGGACCTCCACCAGTCCGGTGGGAAGAGCTGACACCTGATTCAGCCGCTATGACCGTTTCTCAACCGCTATAACTTAGTACTGCATCAAAATAAGTTGTACTAAAGATGGAAAAAGGAAGTTAAATACCTCTAACATGAAGTAATGAAATCTGTTTAAAATTGGTGCACTCTTATTTGTGATGTGTTACAAATTTTAGCTATTCCTGTTATCGTGAAATCACCCATGAGCCTAAAAGATCATTCTAAGCTCAGAAATTTGTATCATGTAGGGAAATGAAAGCAGAAGCCTATTTAGTAAAAGACCTCTAGTTCAATACAGAAGTCGATAACTGTATTGAATGCAAGGTTTTACTCCTGACAGGATTCTGCTTTCATTTCCCTACATTTTGCTAATTATTTGGTTTCGAATGATTCTTAAGGCTCATGCGCAAGGGCAATTGTTCTTTTCATGGCTAAAAATTCAAAACTGCCGAGCTTTGTAACCTAATCAATGCAATATATTTCAAGCCACTTAGACCGCGTCACTTGAGTTAAGGAATCATCACCTTAAGGTGATTCGTCAAGCTCAAAAGAAGTGGTCGAACTGGCATGCGATATATCGCATCTTTTAGGTCAAAAATCTCGGCAGATTTTGAATTTTCAGTAAAGAAAAGGACGATAGCCCCTGCGCATGAGCCTAAAGAATCATTCTATACCTTAAAATCGGCAAAATTCAGAGAAATGAAAGCAGGTTAGTGTTTGGAAAAAAACCTCGCATTCGATTCAGCTATCGATTTCGGTATCGAATGCCAGGTTTTTTTCCAAACACTATCCTGTTTTCATTTCTCTGAATTTTGCCGATTTTTGGGTTTAGAATGATTCTTCAGGCTCATGCGCAGGGGCTATCGTCCTTTTTTTTGCTGAAAATTCAAAATCTGCCGAGATTTTTGACCTAAAAGATGCGATATATCGCACGCCAGTTCGACCACGTCACTTGAGCTTGACGAATCACCTTAAGTAGACTTGAGCAAAACTTGGAAGTCTTCCTACAAGCAGAGTTAAAAGAGCAGCAGCAGATTTTACCTGGGGTAATATTTAAAGCCAGGATAATTGACTCCACCACTCCAGGACTTCATAGCTTTCATTTTGTGTCCTCTTGCGCTTTGAGTAAGGAGTGCCGGCTTCAAAACATGGAGTAAGACCGATGGGCTGAAGAAAGCCATAATGAACTGCACTGATAACGAACTCGGTCGAATACTTAATGACGCAGACCAATTCCTACTTAGCATTCCTGGCCATGGGTTTGCAAGGCGGATAAAGAATGGTGGTCGCACTTCGATTTTGGCTGCCATCTTGAAGATGTGTGACGTGCAGAGGGTACGGGCTTTTACCGCGCGATTTGAAATGTACCCGAAGTGTACCCGATGCGATGCCGCGGCGCGAGGCTCATACAACTTCCAAACGGAATTATGAGTTTTCCTTCCTAATGAAACGCTTTCAGATCGTAGTCTGAGTTAATTTTTACTGAGAATTTGCAAGGAAGTTACAATCATTCTAATGTTTAATATTTCTGGCTGAAATTTGTGTTTAAAGAAATGTACCCGATGGGCTCGTTCCGGCCTTCACGCACATGTGCAACTTTCTGACGAAACTGGACCTATCATTTTGGACTTAGTATATTTCGGATTTTTGAGAGCTGTAATGCGGTAGTTTTTCCTTAGAAATTTGGAAATAACGTCCAATCATTCTTCTTTTTGATGCTTCCAGGAGAAATTTGTACTTTCGGAAATTTGGGAGACAAGTGTGAAAATTGGAAAAACGGAGAGGGGGTCGGGGATGGGAAGGGAGGACTCCCCCCAGACAAGGCGGTCCGGGGGATCCCCCGAAAAATTATATTGATAATCAGGTACCCATTAGGGTGGAGCGTTTTTGGGCTTTTTTTTTATTTTGAAAATGGACATAGCAGAGTAGTTGTGAAATGGTCTAAAAGTAACGCCTGAATTTTCCTGAATTTTTTCGTCAACGTTTAGGCCTCCCGGATTGACGTTGACGTCAAAATTAGCGGAAAATCCGGGTTTTTGACGATAACTTGGCAACAATGGCAAATACGACAAAAATGCATAGAATCAGAGTTGTTGGAAATTAAATTTCCGACAAATCACTTTCTTATCATTTTTTCTGTAAGTGCAACCGTTTTAGTGTAAAATTCGAAAACCCGTATTTTTCCGGATATTCGGCACAAATTCTCGTTCAGTCCGGGAGAAATACGGTAGAAATACGGGAGAAAGAGGGCTAACTCGGAACAAATTGCGTGATGGACTTTTCCTACAAGAATACCATCATCGGATTGGCCTGAATAACACAAAACATACAAAATGTTTTCCACGGCTCCACCGCGGAACACCCCTTAAAATTCCTAAAATTCAAAAAGGCGGCCGTGTTTAGATTATCAAGCATCAAGGTAATTTAAAATGTGCATCTCGTGTGGTATGAGGTGTCGTTTCCTATGTCTTTTTAGTCGTAAATTTCAAATATAGTGTTAAAAAAAGCCCCTGGTCAAACGGGGTGCATCAAATCCAGGATGGCGGCCAACTTTGAACGGCGGGAGGGTACCTTATAAAGTTTGATTAGTGTATTACATTTTAAATTGAAAGTAAGGTAACAATCTCTGGATAATATTGGTTTAGCATTTTAATTAGAGGTTCAAAATTAAATTGTCTTTTATAAATCCTCATCTATGATCCGATGAATGACATCTGGTCAGGAGGCGTAAAACTGGCAATCCAGGCCGAATCCGCAGGTTACTAGGGTTTAAGATGACACAATTTTGCGGTGAATTTAGATAATTTTGTTCGTAAATTTTAAATTTACAACAGAAAATGCCCCAAAATCGTGCGGGGTCTCCCGATTATGGGATAAGTGGATGACTTCTAAATGTGAAGGACAGAACAGAAAATTTCAAAGTGTGATAGTAAAAAATATTTTAAATAAATCTAACAGTTTTCTTAAATGTTCACAATTAATATTACTCCTCAGTAAGAGCTGAAATCGAGGATGGTGACTATCTCCATATGAAGAATCAATAAAATGGCACTACAAAATAAATGTACAATTCAAAGAGAGACTGCTGAATAAGCGATATTTACATGCAATTGAGTTACCTATTACTAAAAGAAAACGAATGAAAAATGAAAACATTGATGATTCATACCACCGGATGATGTTCCTCAGTATATTTTTTGAGGAGTGATGTCGTCAACTTTAGATTTTAGATAAAATTGATTTTTTCTTTTATTTCGTCATGATTCTCACGTGACCTAATTTGCTTTATTCACATTTCGAATAAAAAGAGTCTTGGTTCTCGGGGGAATAAAAGGATTTTAAACGCGGATATTACTTACACGGAAATCGGTACCTTATCTTCGAAGATGTATAATAAGACATATTTTAAAATAAGACGTAATGCTAAAAAGAACTATGTTGCACGCGAACACCGTTCAGATATTGCCTTCCAGCATTATACCTACATTTCTGATTAACACTACTGCCTTTTACAGGCAGTCGTCGTGGATTTGAGACACCCTGTTTGACCATTCATTTTCCACTTAATTTTTTACTTCACATTTTACCAAAATTACATAGGGAATAATACTTCACTTCACTCATTGCGTCATTATTTAACTTGCTTAAGTCCTCCCACCCTTCAAACTTATCAGTCTTTTTTGAGTTTTGTGCAGCCCGATTGACCAGGTGGTATTCATCACGTCATACTGGAAATCTACGACGAAAATTACGATGAAACAACCAAAGCATGTATCGGTTTGCGATGCTGCAGAATTCTTGGAATTTTCAAACATTGCAAACGAGATACCTGGTTTGGGAATTTCGCCGTCGATATTCTTTAAGGAACTAATACCTCACTTGACTTATCACGCGAAGAAGTGGTACCAGGACGAACTATGAGGGGGGA
This sequence comes from Bemisia tabaci, assembly GCF_918797505.1. Classification (NCBI taxonomy): domain Eukaryota; kingdom Metazoa; phylum Arthropoda; class Insecta; order Hemiptera; family Aleyrodidae; genus Bemisia; species Bemisia tabaci. The sequence goes on from NC_092794.1 coordinate 33,205,120, forward strand.
ATGTGAGGGCATATGGGACAAACATACCCTCCCGCCGTTCGAAGTTGGCCGCCATCCTGGATTTGATGCACCCCGTTTGACCAGGGGCTTTTTTTAACACTATATTTGAAATTTACGACTAAAAAGACATAGGAAACGACACCTCATACCACACGAGATGCACATTTTAAATTACCTTGATGCTTGATAATCTAAACACGGCCGCCTTTTTGAATTTTAGGAATTTTAAGGGGTGTTCCGCGGTGGAGCCGTGGAAAACATTTTGTATGTTTTGTGTTTCAGGCCTGTGTGATTCAGGCCAATCCGATGATGGTATTCTTGTAGGAAAAGTCCATCACGCAATTTGTTCCGAGTTAGCCCTCTTTCTCCCGTATTTCTACCGTATTTCTCCCGGACTGAACGAGAATTTGTGCCGAATATCCGGAAAAATACGGGTTTTCGAATTTTACACTAAAACGGTTGCACTTACAGAAAAAATGATAAGAAAGTGATTTGTCGGAAATTTAATTTCCAACAACTCTGATTCTATGCATTTTTGTCGTATTTGCCATTGTTGCCAAGTTATCGTCAAAAACCCGGATTTTCCGCTAATTTTGACGTCAACGTCAATCCGGGAGGCCTAAACGTTGACGAAAAAATTCAGGAAAATTCAGGCGTTACTTTTAGACCATTTCACAACTACTCTGCTATGTCCATTTTCAAAATAAAAAAAAAGCCCAAAAACGCTCCACCCTAGTACCCATGGCAAGATTAAGAAATATTAAAAAAAAAAAAAAAAAAAAAAAAAAAAAAAAACCTCTCACGGTTTTTAAATTATTTACTGATAAAGATAGCAAAATAAAATACACCACAGTAATTTCACTTTAAATTCGGGATATCAACGCCAGAAATACTTACAATGATAAGTGACTATACAATACCTTATAGCGTTAGAGTGCAGCGTAAACCTCAAACCCCCTAACTCCGCAGTTGGGTTTGTTTACAATCGTGACGTCAAGAGGGTACGAGATGCGACCACCATTCTTAATCCGCCTTGATGGGTTTGAGGTTAAATGTTCGTAACTCCCGAAAACCAAGGCGGATAAAGAATATGTCTTTGATAAAGAATGGTGGTCGCATTTCGATTTTGGCTGCCATCTTGAAGCGTTGTGACGTCAGGGGGGTACGGGTTATGCCGTGCAATCCGAGGTTGAGTCGGCCCCCCCGGCCAACGAACTACACCTCTAGAATGGCCGCGAGATAGCAAACCTGCGGAACGCGCAAGGGCCGGTTTTTGAAGGCAGGAGGGGGGTGGGAGCCCAAGTATAGCTAACCTCAATCTCCATTTCTGCTGCGTCTTGCCCAAGATCCATCCATATAGGTCAGTCATTCCCGAAACCCAAATGAGAATCTTCTGCGCATGACGTCAGCATTACTGCCGCGAAAACCAGAAATGTCGGAAACAATGCTTTTCTTATGGGAGAGAACAAATTTTTCTTAATGAATCATTTAAATTTCTTACTTTTAAATTCTTTGAAGCTTTCTGAGTGTCGAAAGGAACGTTTAGAAATTAGCGTCAAGGGTTTCAATTCAGCTGAATTTGCGTTTTTATATTTTTAAATGATTTTTGAAGTCAGCGATGTAACAAGCCATCTAGTGGTATAGATTCGCGTGTAAAAATGGCTGATGCAGAGTAAACTGTAAAAATGAAAGAACACAAATTCGGCAAAATCGAAACCGTGAATGCTAATGTCTAAACGTTCTTTTCGACACACAGAAAGTTTCAAAGGATTTAAAAGTAAGAAATTTAAATGATTCATTAAGAAAAATTTGCTCTCTCCCATAAGAAAAGCATTGTTTCCGACTTTTCTGGTTTTCGCGGCAGTAATGCTGACGTCACGAGCCAATGGAAAGGGGCTTACCCCGAGCGGGGAAATCTGCGCAATGACTGACCTATATGGATGGATCTTGGTCTTGCCCATAAGGATTACATGTAAAAATTTCAACCTATGTAAACTTTCATTTTTTTTGAGGTTTGCTTTCAAAGTTCCTATTTTTTGAGTTAAGAAAACCTTTGGAGGTGCGATTATTATGCAATCTTTTCATTGCTATCACTTTATTCAACAATATTCGGCAAAATGTGGGCAGCGTCTGACATGGGTTTAGATGGCAGCCTGCTGTGTGAGCCCAAGTAAACCTAACCTATATCAACTTCAAAACGTTCCGGGTCCAAAGACATAAAGACGGAGCGCTCGTGTCTAAAAGCACGGGGAAAAAGTGAAGCTAGGTTCGGCGCTGCGCGCTTGTGTGAGTGTGTAAATGAGCGCGGGAATCCATGGCGGCAAACGGAAATTTGATTTGAACTTGTCCTCTTGATTTTTGCATATTTCTTCTTCGAAACGTATTTTAAATTCCTAAAACGAATATACTAAGAAAGTTTGGTCTGCGTCCTAACATAATACACCTACTTTTGCTCGGTAACAGGCAGTAATCTCAGATAAAGTTAGTTTTTCTTCTGCTTATGGTGGTTCTGCAGGTTCAAACAGGCCGTTACAGTTCTAGATCAACGTTACTCCCAAATGAAATTAATCTGTCGACGACCGACGGAAACTAACCTAGAGTTAAAAAAATATGAGTTTGTACCTGAATTTGGGCAAAAATCAACCTAAAATACTTTGTTTCCGCAATTATTTTATTCAGTTCCCGCCCTATATTTGAATTCAAACTTGTCCCGATTTCGCCGCCAATCCTCTAGCCAATAGTAGAGGTGGTTGAAAAGAAGCTTCATTTTTTGCTTTTAGCCCTCCGTCTTTATGTCTTTGTCCGGGTCTCTAACACTGGTCGGCCATTCTAGAGGTGTAGTTCGTTGCCCCCGGCCTCGGCCAGCCCATGTACCCGATGTACCCGATACCGTGTGACGTCCAGAGGGTACGAAATGCGACCACCATTCTTTATCCGCCTTGCCCGAAAACGGCGTTCGAGTTTAGCAGAGATTCCTTCTTGGCTCGGAAGGATTGGGTTGACAAAAATCCTGCCGCAGATCATCAGTAAGCAAGAGCGTGTCACCGATGCGTCTCTACTCTCAGCTCTAGTGGAGAAAGAAAGAACTTCATCTGCCTTATGTACTGGCAAATACGCCCACGCCCACCTTCCCATCTAACCGATGTACCGTAGCGGATAGATATCTGACCCGTGAACGGGCCATCGCGGGTTCGCGCCCGCTGAATAGATTATTTTTACTGCCCAGATTTTATTTTTAGGTGCCGCGTAGGGCATCGAAGGGTTATTTTTTCCAAAAAATAAAAGTGAGGGTTGCATTTTGATTGAAACGTAATTAAAAAGGGCTCCTCTTGCTTCAGAGAAAATTCTGGATCCAAGGTCCAGGTCCAGGGTCCCTGTATAAGGGTATACAGGGGCCGTACAATAAACTTGTTTTTTCTTGGAGGAGAAAGCAGACTCCAGACAGAAATTAATGTAACATAGTGTTCAGTTAACATCCTTTAGAATAAATTACGTAAGACCTTTTCCCCATTTTTAGGCCCCCCATACTTCTCCTTGTGCAGCACCGTAAGGCATCCCTTAACCCCCCCCCCCCCTCTAAAAATTACGTAAGGCTCGAATAAACCCCCCCCCCCCTTTTTTTTCTCAGTTACCTATCGTAGATCGAAGCATTACGTTTCCCGTTAGAAAACAATGAAATTTTTAAGCCACAATTTTTATAAGTGAAACTAAATTTCTGGAGTAAGTTCACAGGAAAGATTCATGATATAATTAGTTTATTAAACAAAAATACGGAGCAAAATTGAAGATTTTTTTGGCCTTGGGAGTAAATAGTTAAAAGGACAAAGTTGACGTAAGGATGAAGTCACCACTCATCATCGTGAGAATGAGTGGAGAAGTGGGAATCAAAAGAAATAATATAGGGCATGGTTCGATCGGTCAGCAATCGGTGGTTTCCTGATTTCCTCTATTTCATCTTGAATTTTATTATCAACCTGAAGAAAAATGGATTTTTGCATTTTCTTGAAATATAGGCTAAAAAGTTGACGTAAGGCTCGGCCGAGGCCTCCCCTCTCGTAAGGCACCGAAAGGCTGTTATAGACCCCCCCCCCCTCCCCCTAAGAGCCTTACGTAATTTATGGACGGCCCCTTATTTGTATTTTTTGTATTCCTTATGGTCTTTATTACTTACAATTCCTAATCATATAGATAATAGAATAGAAATCATGCAGATTTTCCCTTTAAAAAAAGGGCGTTTAAGTTGGTTTGAGTTTAAAAGATTCCTGCTTGGCCCGAAAGGCGAGGGTTGACAAAAATCCTGCGGCCCGAAAGGCGAGGGTTGACAAAAATCCTGCGGCGCGTGGGGAGTGCAGTGAGTCTGCAGAAAGGAACATCGATGCTCCCGATTGCGCACCAGACAGTTGGCGATGGAAATTCGGCAGGATTTTTGTCAACCCTACATTCCGAGCTCAAGGAAGGAATCTCTGCTGAACAGTCGACTCCCCGAAAACACACGGGATCGTACAGCGGAGGACTTAAAAAGTTGATTTTTTTACTTGAGAAAGTGAATGTATTCCGGGCGTGGAATTTTCAGTTAAATATTTCGGCTAGTTTTATCGAAAGAAACAAATTTGTTCGGCAGAATCACATTTTAAATTGTGGAAAAAAAGTATTAAGGTGATTCGTCAAGCTCAAGTGACGTGGTCGAACTGGCATGCGATATATCGCATCTTATAGGTCAAAAATCTCGGCAGATTTTGAATTTTCAGCAAAAAAAAGGACGATAGCCCCTGCGCATGAGCCTGAAGAATCATTCTAAACCCAAAAATCGGCAAAATTCAGAGAAATGAAAGCAGGATAGTGTTTGGAAAAAAACCTCGCATTCGATACCGAAATCGATAGCTGAAAATTTTGCTACAGGTTAGGCAACTTTAGAAAATTGATGGCACTACCAGTAGTGAAAGAACTTGACCGGATCGAGAGAAATTTCCTATTGAATCTGATTATAAAGCTTGAAAAAAGTATAAATAGTAATGTGTAATAATGGTTTTTGATCAAATAAGATTTTATCAAGTACTGTTATGCTAAGTATTCTGTTTCAATATTCTTACAACAGTTGGTAGCAATTAACTGCTCTCATGGGGGGTTGCATGGGGGCCTGGCGGGAATTCAAAACTAGGAACCAAAAGTCTCATTTTGGCAGGATTTTGCTTTAATTTTCGGTTTCTAAGGCTTTAAACTTCAAAAATATGATATATTATAATCTGCAAATTTTTTCAATAATGTCATCTACTCAGTATACTGATGAACTTTGATTTGTTTATTTCCACCGATAAAGCACAAAAACCTAGCCCGATTATACGAATAAAGAAGGAGAATTAATTAAAATACGGGTAAACAAGGCTAAAAATTATTGAAACACTTAAAGGCAGGACGTTTCGAGCTGCTACAAGCTCATTTTCAGCTGCAAAAACACATAAAAACAAGTAAAAAATTGAGTGGCGACCTAACCCCAGCCGTTATTATGAGTGGTTACGTGATAACGGCTGAGGTCAGGTCGCCACTCAATTTTTTTCTTGTTTTTATGTGTTTTTGCAGCTGAAAATGAGCTGGAAGCAGCTCGAAACGTCTTACCTTTTAGTGTTTCAATAATTTTTAGCCTTGTTTACTCGTATTTTAATTAATTCTCCTTCTTTATTTATTTCCACCTTAATTATTTAATCTGGAAATATTGAACCACATAAATTCTACTGAGAAACTAATTCTTGAATTCTTCGGAACGTTTCATCCCACAAAAATCTGAAAAAGAAGTATTTTCCCGCCGAAAATCTGCTGAAAATAGCCAAAATTTCAGTTTTGGTTCCTAGTTTTAAATGCCCATGGATTTTCCCGCCAATGGCACTCACAAAGCTACTCACGCTCTTCCGCCGATGTTAGCGATCTGGACTAATCTGTGAGCTTGACGAATCACCTTAAATGTATGTCACTGTACTAAATGTATGGGAGGTAACCGGGAAACGTATGCAACCCGCCAAACGTAGCCCGGCGGCTTCCCTTTGTTCTTGGGAGATATTACTCACACACTCTCACACGTATTCTCCAATGGCCGAATGCTAAGTAGGAATTGTGCAGACGCACCGGGCTGAATCTAGAGTCCCTTTATACTGAGAGTCAAGACAACACCCCTCATGGAGTCACAAACGGGAATAAAGATTACACAAATTGAACGTTTTTCGTAATCTTTGATCGGCTCATTCTTAAATTCCTTTCTCCGTTCCTTCACTCATTCCGTTTGTTCCTTGTCGAACCCGAAATTCCTCGATCCATTCCAGATTTTAATCTTTGCAATCAGTGAAAATGTAATCTTTATTCCCGTTTGTGACACTGTGAAGGCCTAAAATCCGGTTGACCAATCAGAGATGGATTCGCATTGTCTTGACTCTCAGTATAAAGGGACTCTGAATCTATCCGACTCGTATCCGATTGCGCATAGAACAATACACACGGGCCTCCCGCCTTCCGCGTAACAAGAGGGTACCGCTAAACTAGTTCTAGAAACCGCCGCGACACCACAACGCTGCCTACCGTAAATAACATCCGCCAACACCCGTTCACATTCTCCCCCTCAAATATTCGAATGTCCTCCCATATTTCTTCCTCTAAACCTTCACCCTCACTATTTTCTACGAACAATATGTCAATCACCAAAAGCATAAAACCCGGGGAACGCCTCTTCCTACGCGAAAAGTCCCCATCAGATAGGCTCTTCGTTCGATGAGTTTACTCCGGATCTTCAAACTTCAAGAGTCCATAAAAAAAATTTGACGCCTACGATTTTGATGAAACTTTTTCTGAGCCCTCCCAACATACCTGGGAATGGATTAAAATGAAAATCGTCGTGTAGAAAAGTTTCCTTCTACCGGAAAAGTCCCCATCAGATAGGCTCTTCGTTCGATGAGTTCACTCCGGATCATCAAACTTCAAGAGTCCAAAAAAAAAATTTGACGCCTACGATTTTGATGAAACTTTTTTCAGGCACTCCTAGCATACCTAAGGATAGATTAAAATGAAAATCGTCGTGTAGAAAGGTTTCCTTCTACCGGAAAAGTCCCCATCAGAAAGGCTCTTCGTTCGATGCATTCCCTATTCACTTCGGATCGTCGATTTTCAAGAACCCATAAAAAAAAATTGACGCGTACGATTGAGATGAAACATTTTCTAGGCACCCACTGCATCCCTAGGTATCGGGAAATGTCAAAATTTCCGTGGCGAAAATTCCCCTTCTCCCGGAAAAGCCCCCATCAGATCGGCTATTCGTTGGATGCATTCACTCTTGATCTTCAAAGAGGTTGTTCCATCCCCCATCAGATTTGGCCCCCTATCAAATATGATCCATCTTTTCAGGAGTGATACAGTAGCATGCGAGACGTTCAAATATGGCGGTCATTTTGACTTACGCCCCCCCAGAGAGGGAGGGCGGGGGGTTAAAGACAAAACCTTCAACTGCCTATAACTTTTGAGCGAATAATCGGATTGAGTTGAACTTTTTTTAAATGAAAGATCTCAAAATGATATATCTACTGATACCAGAAAAATTGAAAAAAAGGTAAATTTAATGCAAATTTTTAGCAATTTTTCAATTTTTTAGGGGACAAAATTTTCAATTTGGTCGTGTTTCGGCACCGCGCAATGACTCTACTAAAACAAAAACCAGTTTTTTAGATTCTACACTCAATTTCCCATGAGATGCAAAAAACCGCATCCTGGGGAAACGTTTAGATCGCGAGCTATGGCTCGTCAAAGTTAGCCCCGCGCTGAGTGCGCGCCCCTTGCGCTGTTCGCATATCCTCTACGCATCTGCCACCGATCCTGTTGCCCCTCCTCCCCCTTCCTAAATGCAAATTAACCTTCTACTACCCAGCTTTCGTATATATCTGCGTTATAGGTACGTGAAAATGTCAGCAAGTTCGTGATTTCCAGTAGAATTGATGCTTTATTTCGCCCCCCCCCCCAACCTGGCCACTGGCTCTGAAGTGTGCCCCTGCCTACAAGTTGTAATAGTATTTTCTTGTGTCTAACTGGAGGTATTTGTTTTCTAGATCACACGCTAAAATGAACAGAATAGGTATAGAAAAAGTAATTTATTAAGTGAATTGAAAGCAGTTACACAAGGAGGTTGGGAGGTGGGATAAAAAATTACCTCAATTCCATCTCGTAGTCACAGGGTGCTACATCAGCAAAAACATGTAACAAGAAAATTTATATATTTCTTTTTCGCACAATATTTCGCATATATCGCACAGTGGCCGGGTTGGGGGGGGGGGGGGGGGGGCGAAATAAAGCATCAATTCCACTGGAAATCACGAACTTGCTGACATTTTCACGTACCTATAACGCAGATATATACGAAAGCTGGGTAGTAGAAGGTTAATTTGCATTTAGGAAGGGGGAGGAGGGGCAACAGGATCGGTGGCAGATGCGTAGAGGATATGCGAACAGCGCAAGGGGCGCGCACTCAGCGCGGGGCTTACTTTGACGAGCCATAGCTCGCGATCTAAACGTTTCCCCAGGATGCGGTTTTTTACATCTTATGGGAAATTGAGTGTAGAATCTAAAAAACTGGTTTTTGTTTTAGTAGAGTCATTGCGCGGTGCCGAAACACGACCAAATTGAAAATTTTGTCCCCTAAAAAATTGAAAAATTGCTAAAAATTTGCATTAAATTTACCTTTTATTCAATTTTTCTGGTATTAATAGATAGATCTTTTTGAGATCTTTCATTTAAAAAAAAGTTCAACTCAATCCGATTATTCGCTCAAAAGTTATAGGCAGTTGAAGGTTTTGTCTTTAACCCCCCGCCCTCCCTCTCCGGGGGGTGCGTAAGTCAAAATGACCGCCATATTTGAACGTCTCGCATGCTACTGTATCACTCCTGAAAAGATGGATCATATTTGAGAGGGGGCCAAATCTAATGGGGGATAGAACAACCTCTTTCAAGAGCCCAAAAAAAAACTGCCGGTTTTTGGGGGGCCCAGCCCCTTCCAGCCCCCCCCCCCCCAGGACGCGTGCGTCTTTTCAGGGTTGTCTGCACATCTAGTTTTTCTTTCTTTTAAGTGTCCCGCGCATCCACTGCGAGAAGGAAGTGTATTTCCCGAAGTGGGATTTTTGTAGTCATAAAATCGTACGTCTATAAGTCATTGTGAAATGGATAGTTTTTTTACAGATATTTCCTTTCCTTGGGCCGCTGTGCGACGAACAGTTCGTCCAAAAACTTCCTTCTCCTGACCCACTGTGCGACGCGCAGTTTGTCCAAAAACTTCTTCCCCCTGACCCACTGTGCGACAAAAATTTTGTCCAAAAACTTCTTCCCCCTGACCCACTGTGCGACGATCCGCTTGTCCAAAAACTTTCTCCCCCGACCCACTGTGCGGCCCTGCTACGGCCGGGCTCCCCTCATGTCGCGCACCCCTCGCCTCAAACTTTCAAAGTTCGCCATTTTTAAACGGCTCGGCCGATTTCGCTCAAATTCGGTACCAAACCAGTCCCGGGGGAAAACTACCACCCACAAAAATTTCTGCTCAAAATATTCATTTTTGCTCGAGTTATCGAGTGGACAAGATTTGACCTCCCCCCACTTTCGAGCCCCATCCCTCAAAATCTATTGCCTCAAATTTCAATTATTTTTTCCGCAGAATAGTAGTTCTAATGATTTTCTACTAAATTCAAAAAAATTAGTCAAAATATCTTTCAACGTAAGAATGATATAACTACTCAAAAATCGAAAAATCTAAAAAAGGTGGAAATACAGACATACATACATACATACATACAGGGTTATCCAGAAGTCCGGGACCCCCCTTATAACTTTTGAACAAAAAATGCTAGAGATTTGAAATTTGGGGAATGTTTCTAGGTCAAAGGGAACTACTTTTTGGCGTACCCAAAATTTTGGGGGGCGCCCCCCCTGAGGGGGGGCGGACCCTAACTTTTTTTTTTCAAATGGGAACCCCTATCTTGTGATACATCATTCGAAAGGGCTTGAAAAAAGAAAACTTTTGGCGCAAACCGATTGTCGATACCTCAATTTTTAACAAAATGGCGGCCAAAAAATGGCGGCTCATTCAAAAGTCTGGGCCTCCGCTCATAACTCATGAACAAAAAATGCTAGGGATTCGAAATTTGAGGAATATTCCTAGGTGAAAGGGAACTACTTTTTGGCGTACCCAAAATTTTGGGGGGCGGCCCCCCTGAGGGGGGGCGGACCCTAACCCTTTTTTTTCAAATAGGAACCCCTATCTTGTGATACATCATTCAAAAGGGCTTGAAAAAAGAAAACTTTTGGCGCAAACCGATTGTCGATACCTCAATTTTTAACAAAATGGCGGCCAAAAAATGGCGGAAATGCGTTTTTTGGTTATTTACCGGCGTATTCGCTTGAAACTTGGTTTCCTTAGGTTAAAGGTACAGGTATTTTGCAAATCCAATATCGTATTTGTTTTTTTCGTGCTCGAAAACCTGTGGAAACCAAGTTTCAAGCGAATACGCCGGTAAATAACCAAAAAACGCATTTCCGCCATTTTTTGGCCGCCATTTTGTTAAAAATTGAGGTATCGACAATCGGTTTGCGCCAAAAGTTTTCTTTTTTCAAGCCCTTTTGAATGATGTATCACAAGATAGGGGTTCCTATTTGAAAAAAAAGGGTTAGGGTCCGCCCCCCCTCAGGGGGGCCGCCCCCCAAAATTTTGGGTACGCCAAAAAGTAGTTCCCTTTCACCTAGGAATATTCCTCAAATTTCGAATCCCTAGCATTTTTTGTTCATGAGTTATGAGCGGAGGCCCAGACTTTTGAATGAGCCGCCATTTTTTGGCCGCCATTTTGTTAAAAATTGAGGTATCGACAATCGGTTTGCGCCAAAAGTTTTCTTTTTTCAAGCCCTTTCGAATGATGTATCACAAGATAGGGGTTCCCATTTGAAAAAAAAAAGTTAGGGTCCGCCCCCCCTCAGGGGGGGCGCCCCCCAAAATTTTGGGTACGCCAAAAAGTAGTTCCCTTTGACCTAGAAACATTCCCCAAATTTCAAATCTCTAGCATTTTTTGTTCAAAAGTTATAAGGGGGGTCCCGGACTTCTGGATAACCCTGTACATACATACAGGGTGAGCGAAAAGTCCCCGACCCCCCCCCCCCCCCCCCCCCGCTAACTTTTGAACGCATGCTTGTATCGAAACGAAATTTTGGGGATGCTCCTAGATCAATAAGAGCTACTTTATGGCGCCTCCAAAATTTTGGGGGGGGGGCGAACCCCCCGCGAGGGGCGCACACTAACTCGAAATTTTCAAATGGTAACCCCCCTCTTGTGATACATCGTTGGAAAGATAATAAAAAAAGAAACTTTTTGGCGCATACTGGAGGTCGCTACGACTTTTCGTTCTCGAGGTATTCTCGGTCAAAGTTCAAAATAGGCTAGTTTTCAAAAAATCGTAAGTCCGGTTCAGAAAGGTGCAGAAAGGCAAACGAGGCGGCAAAATTCTCGGCATTGCATGTACTTTCAGAAAAAAATCGTCAAAAATCTTATCGTCTGCGCCTAGAGCGATTTTAGCCCCCCCCCCCTCCCGCGTTTAAATGTCTTTCTTGCGGTAGGGGCGGCCAGTTGACTCCAGGCGGAAGTAGATACCTTTTTGGAGGTAACTCAGCTACCTGACGGAGCCCAGACTATTTGGGGGTGGGGGGGGGCACTCCCCCCCTCCCCGCCGCCGAACCCCCATTCCGTGGTAGAATGATAGTTTTGTTGATGTAGTTTTGGTGTTTCACGGAAAGGAGGCGGTGCGGCAGCGGGGTGGGGGGGTGTAACGAAGCAAATCCCGTTGCTTCAGAGGCACATACGTCCTCTGGTATAAGATAAGCCAACGTTACTGTAGTTGCCGGAATGAGCTCGCCGGGATCCTGGATTCGGGCGCCAATTTAAAAAATGATGAGTTTGAAAGGGGAGAAGAATGATCAAACTCTTGTGTCTCAAATTTACAAAAAGAATGTCCGTTTATTAGCTAAATTTGTGAGGATCCTACTCAACCTACACTCGAAATGTTGATAATAATTTAGCCGAAATGCCACTCACTAACGTGCACCTCAAGGCTTATACGTTAGGAAATATTTTACAATCGACGATAAAATCCTAAAAATGAAATCAAAATAAAACGGAAGCCGAAATGCTACTCACTAACGTGCACCTCTAGGCTTATGCGTTAGGAAATATTTTACAAATGACGATAAAATCCTGGAAATGAAATCAAAATAAAAGGGAAGCCGAAATGCTACTCACTAACGTGCACCTCTAGGCTTATACGTTAGGAAATATTTTACAAATGAAATTAAAATAAAAGGGAAGCCGAAATGCTACTCACTAACGTGCACCTCTAGGCTTTAGATTCCAGGAGTACAGGATACAGGATCGAAGTGAGAGGGGAGGAAGAGTGAAACTGGGCGAGATGCGACTCACTAACGTGCACCTCAGCTCAGGAGAAGAAAAAAGAGGAAAATGAAGTGGACAGTTCGCTCGGCGAGATGCGACTCACTAACGTGCACCTCAGCCGAAAAGATGTAGAATAGAAGAGAGAGGAGAGAGGAGGATCGAGGATGTAGGATCACATTTTGACTCATAAGCCCACCAAATCGCTTCCAAGTTCTTGGAACGCGATCTTCACATTTGTACTGAAAATTTTGATACATGAAATTTAAAGTTTGACCTGATATTTACATAGTTCAGCTTGGGAAAATTTTGCCCAGGCGTTCAAATATTTAAAATTTGGAAAAATGCCCTTTTTCATAGTAAAACGTACAATTTTGGAAAGTTCAAAAACAGGGAATTTGTGTATGTGTGTGTGAGCTATGACAAGAGAGGAGAGGCAATTTGTTTTTTGAATTTTATTTACCGCCATCAGCTGATCGCGCCGGGCGCCGCTCGGTCTCGGCCCGACTCCGCCGCCGCGCTCTGCATGACTCACTCCTTCCTTCGCGTGAAACAAACAGCTGTTCATATTTTTAAAAAAAAACTTAAAACGGAAAATTTGATTCTTCGTTACAGGGGGGGAGTGCCCTCCCCTCAAAATAGTCTGGGCTCCGTCAGGTAGCTGAGTTACCTCCAAAAAGGTATCTACTTCCGCCTCGAGTCAACTGGCCGCCCCTACCGCAAGAAAAAAATGCCGCCGAGGAAATGTCTCATCTCAATCGTACGCGTCAATTTTTTTTTTATGGGTTCTTGAAAATCGACGATCCGAAGTGAATAGGGAATGCATCGAACGAAGAGCCGGTCTGATGGGGGCTTTTCCGGTAGAAGGAAACTTTTCTACACGACGATTTTCATTTTAATCTATCCTTAGGTATGCTAGGAGTGCCTGTAAAAAGTTTCATCAAAATCGTAGGCGTCATATTTTTTTTATGGACTCTTGAAGTTTGATGATCCGGAGTGAACTCATCGAACGAAGAGCCTATCTGATGGGGACTTTTCCGGTAGAAGGAAACTTTTCTACACGACGATTTTCATTTCAATCCATTCCCAGGTATGCTGGGAGGGCTCAGAAAAAGTTTCATCAAAATCGTAGACGACAATTTTTTTTTATGGACTCTTGAAGTTTGATGATCCGGAGTGAACTCATCGAACGAAGAGCCTATCTGATGGGGACTTTTCCGGTAGAAGGAAACTTTTCTACACGACGATTTTCATTTTAATCCATCCTTAGGTATGCTAGGAGTGCCTGAAAAAAGTTTCATCAAGATCGTAGGCGTCAAATTTTTTTTTTGGACTCTTGAAGTTTGATGATCCGGAGGGAACTCATCGAACGAAGAGCCTATCTGATGGGGACTTTTCTGGTAGAAGGGAACTTTTCTACACGACGATTTTCATTTTAATCTATCCTTAGGTATGCTAGGAGTGCCTGAAAAAAGTTTCATCAAGATCGTAGGCGTCAAATTTTTTTTTTGGACTCTTGAAGTTTGATGATCCGGAGTGAACTCATCGAACGAAGAGCCTATCTGATGGGGACTTTTCCGGTAGAAGGAAACTTTTCTACACGACGATTTTCATTTCAATCCATTCCCAGGTATGCTAGGAGGGCTCAGAAAAAGTTTCATCAAAATCGTAGACGACAATTTTTTTTTATGGACTCTTGAAGTTTGATGATCCGGAGTGAACTCATCGAACGAAGAGCCTATCTGATGGGGACTTTTCCGGTAGAAGGAAACTTTTCTACACGACGATTTTCATTTCAATCCATTCCCAGGTATGCTGGGAGGGCTTAGAAAAAGTTTCATCAAAATCGTAGACGACAATTTTTTTTTATGGACTCTTGAAGTTTGATGATCCGGAGTGAACTCATCGAACGAAGAGCCTATCTGATGGGGACTTTTCCGGTGGAAGGAAACTTTTCTACAGGACGATTTTCATTTCAATCCATTCCCAGGTATGCTAGGAGTGCCCGTAAAAAGTTTCATCAAAATCGTTGGCGTCAAATTTTTTTTATGGACTCTTGAAGTTTGAAGATCCGGAGGGAACTCATCGAACGAAGAGCCTATCTGATGGGGACTTTTCTGGTAGAAGGGAACTTTTTTACACGACGATTTTCATTTTAATCTATCCTTAGGTATGCTAGGAGTGCCTGAAAAAAGTTTCATCAAGATCGTAGGCGTCAAATTTTTTTTTTGGACTCTTGAAGTTTGATGATCCGGAGTGAACTCATCGAACGAAGAGCCTATCTGATGGGGACTTTTCCGGTAGAAGGAAACTTTTCTACACGACGATTTTCATTTCAATCCATTCCCAGGTATGCTAGGAGTGCCTGTAAAAAGTTTCATCAAAATCGTTGGCGTCCAATTTTTGTTATGGACTCTTGAAGTTTGAAGATCCGGAGGGAACTCATCGAACGAAGAGCCTATCTGATGGGGACTTTTCCGGTAGAAGGAAACTTTTCTACACGACGATTTTCATTTTAATCTATCCTTAGGTATGCTAGGAGTGCCTGAAAAAAGTTTCATCAAAATCGTAGGCGTCAAATTTTTTTTATGGACTCTTGAAGTTTGATGATCCGGAGTGAACTCATCGAACGAAGAGCCTATCAGATGGGGACTTTTCCGGTAGAAGGAAACTTTTCTACAGGACGATTTTCATTTCAATCCATTCCCAGGTATGCTGGGAGGGCTCAGAAAAAGTTTCATCAAAATCGTAGACGACAATTTTTTTTATGGACTCTTGAAGTTTGATGATCCGGAGTGAACTCATCGAACGAAGAGCCTATCTGATGGGGACTTTTCCGGTAGAAGGAAACTTTTCTACACGACGATTTTCATTTTAATCTATCCTTAGGTATGCTAGGAGTGCCTGAAAAAAGTTTCATCAAAATCGTAGGCGTCAAATTTTTTTTTTGGACTCTTGAAGTGATTACGGTGTGATTCCTCCACGGTGCATGGACTCCACACACTCACCCCCATCCAAAACTGATGCATCGGATCCACAGGTTGTGGAGCCCACGCACCAAATTAGAGAGAGACAGAAAAAAAGTGGTGCGTGGAGCCCACGCCCTGTGGATCGATTGCACGTGTGCATCGGCTCCACAGTGCATTCCCTCCACAGGCCCATAGTATAGCGCAAGGTAAAGGAGGACGCCTTTCATTACGTTATTGCAAAACATTCAACGGCGGGATCTTCCGAAACCAGAAAAATAAGTATTATTTATCGCGGAGGAAGAAAAAAAACAGAATGATAACAGTGAAGTCTCATTTTTGTAGGATGGAAAGTTGATCAATGCCCGCATTTCATAGTCATCTAATCGCGCCTTCCAGCAATTTTACGTGTTACAGTCGATATTAGGGTGGCCCTTAATTTTGAGTCTTCGGAAGTTTAAAGTGCGGCACCCTCTAATGGTTCAATTTAAAGAGAAAATAACGTGAAAAAAATACGAATGGGGGAAAAAATTTAAAGCGCATCCCTAAGAGCCAAAAGTCGCGAGCGCTGCGCGCGAAAACGCGTTTTCCAGCCATTTCGCGGAATTTTTCCCCCTTTCAAACGTTGCTACGGCTTTAGGGATAACACTATTTTGAGAGTACTTACAAAAAACCCAAATAACCCAAATAGCCTAATTTATCTCGCCCATGTTAAAATGTCCTTTTCTCTCCCTCAAAGTGGCCACATAGTGCGATTTTTCGTATCAATCTCCCCGCAAGGTGGGTCTTTTTTCTACCTTTAAAATGTTGCTGAGGCTTTGAAATTTTCTGAAATAGCGCACTTTTTGAAGTACTTCTTGATAAAATTATCAAAATTTACCTCGCCACTCTTAAGATGCTCCCTCCCCTCTTCAAAGTGGCCACATCGTGCGATTTCGTCGATTGTTCGTATCATTCCCCGGCACGGTTTGCCTGAACGAGTATAAATTTTTTGACGCGTCAAAAGCAGAAACTCTTCAGATTCTAGAAGTGGAGTGTCTACCAAGTCATGTAAGCTAAATGGAAAGCAGATTTTTTAAGCTTCTGGAACACAAAGTAGATTTAAATGTATTTCGGGGCTAAAATGGGCAAATTTGAAATTGCCGGTATAAAGTTCCGTTATATTATTGTACTGAAAATAAATTTCCTAGATGGTTATAATGCCTAAGTTTCTTAGATATGGTTGTTTAATGTAATCGAACACTAATAATAGTACCACCGATTTTAGGCATAATATGGTATGTTTTTGCGACCTAAAACTATACCTATCAGAGCTGAAAATTGCTTTCCCATGGAACCTTCCAAAAAATGACCGGCTCTTTAGGCAGTCGAATTGAATATCGTCGTATCGTCGTTCCATCTAATATTGAACTGATGTTGCCACAGGCTTTTGGGTCCTTTTGCAAATGCGTTCAGCACATCGATACTTTACTATTTTGAGGGGACTCACGTCGAGGAGTCGATGTATCGATTCGTTATATCGATTTTACACTGAACATCGGTGCTTTCTCGGGATTGAAATTCGCTATTACGGATTCACGTAAGAGTTGATAATTCGAAAGAGATCGAAAAAAATCAATAGAACGAATCAATACATCGACTCTCTCTTATTTGGCTATTTTCTCCCTTTTGAGAGACTTTCTTCATCAAATAGTTTCTTCGTCTGTTCCTAGCTTGATTTGTATCTTTTTCACGACTTTATACCTTTGGCGCTATACAAGTGCAGTTGGGGAAGCAATATATTCAAGGGTAAAAGTGAAATAACGGCAACACTGACGGCCAGTGAATAGACAAGTCCTGGAGGGAGTTCCAGCAGCTCATTGTTTCTCGCTGGCTGTCGTCGGCAATTTACGACCCCCGAATCCTTTCAACTCCCAGGCAACCGTTTCGCTGGTGCGCTATCAATTTTTTTTCGGTCTATAATTTTAAATGTAAGTAAGCATTTTTGAACTCTCCGTAAAATTTGCAGAAAATCCATGTCAAATTGAACCCGGAAAGAGTTATACAGGGTGAGCGAAAAGTCCCCGACCCCCCCTCTAACTTTTGAACGAATTGAGCTAGGGAAATGAAACTTTGGAGATGTCCCTATCTCAAAGAGGACCATCTTTTGGGGGGGTCAAAATTTTGCAACTTTTTTTTTTCAAATGGCAACCCCTATCTTGTGATACCACATTCGAAAGAGCATAAAAAACTAAGAATTTTGGCGCAAACCGCAGATCAATATCTTAATTTTTGACCGAGTTATGATAGGTCAAAGGTCAACTTTGACCTATTTTCAAAAAATCATAACTCCGGTTCAAATTATCGTAAAGGATGTTGTTTTGTATTGATTTGAGGATATGAAGCAACGCATTTCGTAACACGGTATTACTAGTTTTATTGAAATAAGACATGGAGTTTTGGACTGAGGCTGTTTACATTCTCGAGGCCTAGATACGAACTGAACTGGGAAGAGCAACAACGGTGAAGCCACCGCGGGGAAAAATGCAAGTATGTGCGCCTTGCACTTTTCAGTGCATTGTTGCCGATTTACGGCTGAAATTACTTATATTACAACACCCCCCCATAATGAAGGCGTATAATCGTTTCGTAAAATTTTAAAAATTGTAACCAATCCCAGTCTCCTTACGAGAGACTCCCTACAGTCTCCTTACGAGAGACTCCCTAGCCTCGTCTTACAAAAATGTTTTTGTTAAGTTTAGTTATTTTTTCTTAATCTAGTTACATCAAAAAAAATTATTTTTGTTTTCTTGAATCTTAATGCAAATTTACAACGGAAGTTTAATTATTACTTTCTTTCAAACAAAATTATCAGGTTAGTATTTTGTTTAGGCAAAACATATGCTTCGCTGGTGTCAGTGGTTTTGTTAGCATATCTGCCACCATTTCCTCTGTTGGCAGATACTTTAACGATAAAACTTTTTCTTGGATTAAATCTCTCAGGAAATGATGTCTGACAGCAATGTGTTTCGTCCTACTATGGAATTTCGGATTTTTGTGGAGTTTAATTTCACTTTGATTGTCATTAATCAGTTTTAGATTGAATTTTTTGTTAAAAATTTCAGTGAAAAGATTTGTTAGAAACAACCCTTCCTTGCCACTTTCGGATACGGCGTAATATTCTGACTCTGTTGATGATAAAGCAACAGTTTTCTGTTTTCTCGCTTCCCATGAAACAGTATTATTGTTAATTTTATACACATATCCAGTATAAGATTTACCATCCTCAAGATTTCCTGCCCAATCGGCATCAATAAATCCTGTGAAAACAATTACATCTGAATTTTCTGATTTCTTGTAAAGCAACCCTTTCTCTTTTGTACCTTTGAGGTACCGCAATACACGCTTAGCTTGTTGCCACATTTCATTCGTTGGGTTCTTATTAAATTGGCTAAGGTAGCTAATTGCATACGAAATGTCAGGTCTTGTGCAGACCGATAGGTACATCAAGCTCCCAATTAGTTGCTGGTATGGAATATCAGTGTTTATTTCTCCCTTTTTATTTTTGTCTTCATTCTCATCCTCTTTACCCTTTTTTATAATTGGTGTTCCCACGGGTTTACAGTCTTCCATGTGAAAACGTCTCAATATCTGATTGATGTAAATTTCCTGGTCAAATTTAACCTCACCCTTTTTTTCATCTACGTGGACGTTCATCCCAAGTATTTGTTTTGGTTTCCCCAGATCTTTTATTTTAAATGCGTCCATTAACCCCTTTTTGACCTTATCTTTCATTGCATGATCTGAATAGAATAAGAAAAAATCGTCAACATAAATGGCAAGAATAAAAATGCCGTTTTTTGATCGCGAAAAATAGACGCAGGGTTCTAGCCGCGATTTTTGTAACCCAAGGGATGTGATAACTTCATTGGCTCTCTTGTTCCAGGCATGAGAGGCCTGTTTAAGGCCATATATCGCCTTTTTTAGTAAACACACTTTGTGTTTTTGACTTTTATCTTCAAAGCTTTCGGGTTGATACATATAAATCTCCTCTTCAATTTCTCCATTAAGAAAAGCTGTATCAACATCGAGATGTTCTAATTTTAAATTGAATTCCACCGCTAAGGCAAATAGCATTCTCAAAGTCGAATGTCTTACGACCGGGGAAAAAGTTTCATGATAATTTACCCCTTCTATTTGTGAGTATCCTTTAGCAACCAATCGACATTTATAGCGACTTATCTCACCATTCGGACCTCTTTTTATTTTAAACACCCATTTATTCCTGACTATTGGTTTATTAGAGGGAGGATCAACTAGAACCCAGGTCTTATTTTTAATTAATGATTGATACTCATCTGACATCGCCTTAGTCCACTCAGTTGCATTTTCCGAGTTCATTGCCTCATGCACTGTCACAGGTTCGGCGTCAGCAAAAACAGAGGCGTACTGCGCGTACAATGCTCGATTCTCCGGGTCTGGATATCTGCATACCGGGGCTCTGTCTCGGTCCGGGTATCGTTTTCCATCATGGTCAATTTCCAGTACCGTTTGGTTGGTTTCTTCACCACTTGGCTCCCATAAGCTAGCATTTGAATCGTCAGCAGTTGACTCTTCTGATTCTGTCGTATCTTCTTCACCTCCTTTATCTTGCGTCTTCTTTCTTCTGTCTTCTTCTTCTTCTTGGCTGTCTGCTTCCGGCCGTATGGCATTTGTTGGTTCATGGTCTAGCAAAATCCGCACTTCGTTGTCTGCGTTGTTGAGAAGTTTAATCGTTTCATTTTCTCGAAAAATGACGTCACGCGAGATGATCATTCGCGAATCAATTGGATCGAAAAGTCTATATCCATGTTCCGCGTATCCCACGAAAATATACTCTTTGCTTCGACTGTCTAGTTTTTTAAGATATGTAGTAGTTTTAGCAAAGACTCGCGAACCGAACACTCTGAGATTTTTTAAATCTGGTGTTTTGCCGTGCCAGATTTCGTATGGGGTTTTTTCGGAGCCGCTTTTTGGGGATCTGTTCACGAGATAGGCAGCTACACGGGCAGCTTCGCCCCACATTTCTTTATTCAATTTCGAATTGAAGAGCATAGCACGCACTTTTTCAACCAACGTGCGGTTAAGGCGTTCGCTTTCGCCATTAAGTGAGGGCGTATTTGCTGGTGTATAACCCAATTCGATTCCTTTAGTTTGGCACCAGTCTTTCATTTCAGTGGAGCTGTATTCCCCACCGTTGTCAAGTCGTAATTTACCGACTCGTAAGTTATGCTTCCGCTCCGCAAACGCTACATACGTTTTTATAGTATCGAAAACTTCGCTCTTATTCTTAAGCAAATACAGGCACGTAAAACCGCTAAAGTCGTCGCGAAAAGTCACAAAATATTCTTCGTCGTTGCTCCATGCTGGTGGGCTTATTTTTCCGCAGACGTCCGTGTGAATAATTTCAAGTAGGCGTGTTGCTGGTGTCCGCATCTTCCCGAATGAGGCGCGCGTTTGTTTGGCTTTAGGACAAACGTCACAAATTAATTTTAATTTATTAAACTGATTTTTAGAAAAATGCAAACCCTCCGACATTGTTGTTAGTTTTTTAATATTTTCGATGCTTAGGTGTCCTAGTCTCCGATGCCATAGCGTCAAATCTTCAGTTTTTGACACGAAGAAAGCTGTGTTTTGCAAGACACTTTTAAGAGTGACAACGAACAAGCCATTTTTATCGCGTTTTCCGTGCATAACAGGGTAATTATTCATTAATACGACTATTCCTTTTTCTGAAAAGTTTACCGTTCCTCCGTTTTTAATAATGCAGTTTATCGATATCAAATTAGTACAAATATCGGGCGAGTATAAGACATCATTGAGCTCACACTTGTCTGTTATTACCTTTCCCATCGCTTCAATTTGTATGTCAACACCTTCTTTGGCACTAGATACTCTTGTATTAACGTTTTTTACTGAGGTCATTATGTTAATTTTATTAGTTAAATGAGAAGTGCAGCCGGAATCAAAGACCCATATGTCCTCGCAATACTCATTTTCTCCCCCGTGAGCAACGAAAGCAACATTCTTATCAGGTTTAGGGTTTTTACCCGAATTGTTTTTATTATCATTTTTGTTTCGAAAAAAACACTGACTTTCGTCATGGTTTGTTTTTTTACAAATTCCGCATTGACGGTTACTGTCTCCACGATTAACTGATTTATCATATTTATTGTTTTCGGACCTATCATTATTCTTGTCAATGTTAACTCTGCAATAACGACTTATGTGTCCAGCTCTTTTGCACCGGTGACAGGTTCTTTTCTCCTTTCCCAGAAAGGCAACAGGTTCTTCGGTTTTAACTGCTTTCTCTCTATTATGCTCCGCCAAAAGTTTACTTTTTAAAGTTTCAAGGGTTTTATTACCAACTGGTAGAAAATCCCATCCTGTTTTGAATGATCTGTATGAGTCAGGTAGTCCCTGTAATATTTTATTAATAAGCATTTCATCTTTGATTCCAGCTTCTAATCCCTTCAACTGCACAAAGAGTGTTTCAAGTTTGCTCACATAAGTGACCACGTTTCCATTTTTTATAAAATTCAAGCCAAAAAATTCTTGATACAAGGCACTTTTCTCTTGCTCAGTTGATTTTCCAAAGAGATTTTTTAATGTCGACCACATCTCATGAGCATAGGTGCAAGTCAAAATGTGAGTCAAGAGGCTCTTATCTATTGTAGTTACAATTATTTTTCTCGCCATTGCGTCTGACTCATTCCAGGTTTTAAGTTTATCCGCGTCTAAAAGAGGTTTAGCATCGTTACCGACCGCTACATTATAAACCTTTGCTGCTTCCAAAAAGATCTTTACCTCAAATTTCCAGAGAGTGTAATTCGAAACACCCTTCAACTTCGTAATGGTCGAGAAACCGGCACTTGTTAGAATTGCATCCATTTTTGTGATCTAAGCTGATCAACACAACAACAAAAAATACATAAATTGTCCGCTTTTACACGAAAAAAAATTGTCCGTGATAATTTTTCGATTCAACACAGTCGCACAACCACAGCACTTTTATTTTTTTTAATGTTATCGGTTTTCAATCTCGGGTTTTTTTTTTTTTTTTTTTTTTTCGGTTCTTAATTTTTAATTTTTTAATTTCTTATTTTTAATTTTTTAATTTTTTAATTTCTTAATTTTTAATTTTTTAATTTTTTTTTTTTTTAAAATTTTAATTTCTTAAGTTTTAATTTTAATTTTTAAGGTTATTACACTCCACGAATTCTGCGCTCCAGGGCTTCGTGTCGAGTTTTCAGTTTTTTGCACTTCTGCGCAATGTAGAACCCTATTAATATAAGGATCAGTAGAAATAATAATGCATATAGCATTAGGTCATGAATATCCAGATCACTTTTAATATTAATGGTGTTTTCTTTATTGTCAGAGAACCAGCCCATTATTAAGCACTTCGCGACTCGTAGTAAAACGTAACGAACGGAGAACGATCAACGAACACGTAATGAACGCACGAACAAGACACAATCCACGAATCGAAAGAAACTCCATCTCCGTCTTCGTAATTCGGTTTTTAAAAATAAAAACAAATGCAGATGCGATCACTGGGCGGCATAACCTGTTGTTTTGTATTGATTTGAGGATATGAAGCAACGCATTTCGTAACACGGTATTACTAGTTTTATTGAAATAAGACATGGAGTTTTGGACTGAGGCTGTTTACATTCTCGAGGCCTAGATACGAACTGAACTGGGAAGAGCAACAACGGTGAAGCCACCGCGGGGAAAAATGCAAGTATGTGCGCCTTGCACTTTTCAGTGCATTGTTGCCGATTTACGGCTGAAATTACTTATATTACAACAAAGGAAAAAATAAAACGGGAAAATTTACCAAATTGTGTCCGCTTTTAAGTAAAAATTGCAAAAATCACTTCGATTTAATTTTAAGGGGGGGCTCGGACCCCCAAATACGTCAATTCAAAGGTCATTCAATTTTCCCGCGAAATAAGCCAATTTCCCCTGGATTTGCCTCCACATTATCTCAGTAAGGTCAAAATCACTTCAACAATACGTTGGCAAGTCCCCAAATTTCCGGAAAAGTTAAAAAAAATGATATTTAAGGTAATTAAATTTGACCGTTTAAATATCATTTTTTTTTAACTTTTCCCGAAATTTGGGGACTTGCCAACGTATTGTTGAAGTGATTTTGACCTTACTGAGATAATGTGGAGGCAAATCCAGGGGAAATTGGCTTATTTCGCGGGAAAATTGAATGACCTTTGAATTGACGTATTTGGGGGTCCGAGCCCCCCCTTAAAATTAAATCGAAGTGATTTTTGCAATTTTTACTTAAAAGCGGACACAATTTGGTAAATTTTCCCGTTTTATTTTTTCCTTTACGATAATTTGAACCGGAGTTATGATTTTTTGAAAATAGGTCAAAGTTGACCTTTGACCTATCATAACTCGGTCAAAAATTAAGATATTGATCTGCGGTTTGCGCCAAAATTCTTAGTTTTTTATGCTCTTTCGAATGAGGTATCACAAGATAGGGGTTGCCATTTGAAAAAAAAAAGTTTGGGGGCCCCCGTCCCCCCTGAGGGGGCGACCAAAATTTTGACCCCCCCAAAAGATGGTCCTCTTTGAGATAGGAACATCCCCAAAGTTTCATTTCCCTAGCTCAATTCGTTCAAAAGTTAGAGGGGGGGTCGGGGACTTTTCGCTCACCCTGTATGGACATGGTAGCAGATTTTATAAACTCAGTCTATTTACGAAATACTTTATTTTCTTTTGCGTACACGGGAGATGCTGCATTACTTTTTATTTTCATTCTTTGAGATAATTTCGAATCTGAAGGGAACATAAGTAATTTTCAGGATTTGAAGTGTTAATTTTTTCCTAACGATGCCAAGCCCAAATGTGTCACAGAAAGCATTAGCAAAAAATCCGTGAAGTTGATCAACATTTCAGAACAAATTTTAATAAGTCAAATACCTGTGCAGTGGCTCATTGTTTCTAATTTGTTCCACCGAAATTAAAACAAAGGGCCGAATCGTTGTCAAAATATCGCGAAAAAACCAAGAGGCGAGATATTTTCACGCTACTGAGCTAATTGCTGTGTTTAAGCACGACGATGCTTTGGAAATAATTAGGTCGAGTGGCAATATATTTAGTCCTTCAATTTTGTCGTCCCATCATATGAAAGAAAAAGAACTTAGCACCGCTCACTTTTCAGCCGCCCAGCGCTGTAAAATTATAAGGGGCGAGATAATTTCAAGCCACGGAGCTAAGTTTTTGTTTAAAGAAAAAGATGCTGTTGAAAAATTGTGCCGCTGGACAAATATTTAATGTTTCATTGTGCCATCCATTCAGACCAAAAAAAAAAACCGATCACTTTTCTGCCGTCCAGAGCAGCAATACTGATTTATCCCCGCCTACTACATGAGAGAACACGTCAATTCCTCAATTTACCACCCAAGAAATTGTGCCGTTTGGTAAACATTGATTTATAGTGTTTCGATAATGGCGTTCATTTGTGCCGAAAAAAACCCGAAATCCAATCATTTTTTAGCCACATTGGGCTGAAAAACTGATTTCCTTGTTTCCTTGTACTAGGTGGAAATAAAAGCGGTTCGGGGTTTGCGTTCGCTTTATGGCATATGTACACCTTAATCAGTTTGCGGCTCACGTGGATGAAGTAATAATGTTTCAGTTAGCCTTTCGTTGAAATCTAAGCCTCATTTTTTGACATCATAGATAATGGAACACCCTTTCAATTCTAAAAACGCGAAGAACGTTGAGAGATTATAGTTGGGTTCGAACCCAACATGCAACTATTTTAACTCTGCGGTGGGCCGGGATACATACTTTGGATTTTTTAGGCGAAATGTGATCTGCTTACGGCCTACGCGCGCTCGCGAATCGCGATAGAGTAAGTATGTAAGCACAGGTGCGATCTGCGTTTTCCTCGAGCGTTTGCAACCCTGACCACTGCAGAGTCAGTTGTTCTACTTCACTTAGATACGACGAGCAGTGTTCTGCCTTTTAGGAGCCACCTTGGCCGAAAAGCGGAGCCATCTACTATTTTTAGGAGCCAAATTAAATTTTTGCATACGGGCCATGGCAATGCTGCATGCAAACGGTGCATATAGAGAGCGCTTCATCGCTAGCCGCTGCTTCCCGATTGCGAGTTCAATGTGTCAAATTTTTTTGGCGCCACGATGGCCCAGTCCTCCCAATTTTTAGGCGCCAAGGCCCGATTTTTAGGCGCATTTAGCGCATGGCGCCCGGGGGAGGCAGAACACTGATGACGAGAGCCCACAACGGTTCCTTATCGAAAAATAAAATCCATTTGTTCAATCCAATCTCATAACCACGAGAATGTGCTTTCAATATTTTTGCGGCACTGCATTTCTTCAAAATTCCTTGATTATTCTTATGAGGATAGCAGTGGCACAAACCTTAGGGGGTTGGACTGCGGAGTGGCCAGAGGGCGGACCTCCTAATTATATTTCTAATTTTTCCACCCAAATTAAAAGTAAAGCTCATTTGAGAAATAAGTTACCTACCTAAGGGATGAAAAACTCATGTAATAATTCACGCCCGGACGCCAACAGGAATTGAGATACCACCATGCCTCTTTAATGAACTAGACATACGCGGTAGTCAACAAAACAATAGCAGTAGGTATGGCGATGATATTCTTCAAAAAGATTCGTCAACGAGAGAGGTGGATTTTTCAAAATCCCGCGCACACATTCCGGATCTCTACTGACCATGTTGCCGCAACGCCCTCAACCTTCCGCCGGTTCTCAATGGGCAGTAATCCGAGCAGGAGAAAGTGCGGCCACGCTGCTGAGGATCAGAGGGTTCCGGCTACATGTAACTCCGGAAGATTTGAGTTCTAGGCGCGCGTTAATTTGATTTTCTTCTCCGGATTTCACCTCATAATTCCATAATGATGATTCATATAATTTTCTTCTTCACGAACGACTCTTTTTTCAAGGGGCAATTTCAATCAAAGAACAGAATTCCCAATTTACATATAGATACAGGATAACATCGTATACAGTAAATCCAAATACCGTGTATCTCAAGACTAAATAAATAGAAATATAAACTGAATCAATTTTTGAGGTAATGAAAGATCGACTTTTTTCTTTCTTTTATTCATTAACTGTGTATGCGATGAATGATTAGTTTCGGTAATCAAACAAAACCTGTTAACAAATCATGTTAAGGGACGATAAGTAAAATGTATTTATAATCATCTGATACTTTAAGCCCTAAAATGACCGCTCCTTGTCAGTTATATATTAGAAACATGTTTGGGGTCAATCGGATCTTACTCGCCGTACTTTGTGTAGATGAATTTATCATTCCTTATTTGAACAGCCCCATTAGGCCCCCCTCCAGCCATTTTAGGATGGAGGTAGTATTTGAGAAAATACCCCGCAAAAAGTGTTCCACTCGATGATTAATTTCTAGGCGAAAATTCTCGTTGAGTCAACTGAAAATCTGTTTACAGTGACAGAACGCTCTTTGAATAATAACAAAAACACGCGGGTCTCAACAAAGATAATTATTTCTTGTTGACTCAGTTGACTCCGAATTCTCGTCTGGGTATTAATAATTTTAAATCCAATTGACCCGACAGTCAATTTTTCTCAGTGCAGGGGTGAAAAAAATACTCCTCTCCAACTCATTTGAGATCACAGTTTTGGCGTAATTTTCTGATACACACTTTATAACGAGGTAGTACACAAAAAGGTAAGCACGAGTGGCGGCTGATGAGTAATAAATTGCAAAAACTGCAGTGAGAGGTCATGCGCATATTTTTTTTTTTAAAGAATACTCTGTGAAAGGCAATATAGAAACGTGTAGGGAAAACCCAGAGCATATTTAAAAAAAATTTCTCAGCGTCAGTGAGCTCATATTTTTGAGAGTTTTGCAAGAACCCATTTCAACCCCACAATTTTAGTAAGAGGACGGAATATAACGTTTTACAAACGCAGTTTGTGCTCAAGATTATGGTGAATATCTCTTTTCAAATTGCTGCTGCCTTAAGACTACTTACATGTGAGACTATCCTGACGCAAAATGTGGCCGTATGCAATTAGCTTAAAAGCACTTTCTACAAATGACCTGTGAAAGGCATACCGAACTTTTTCTTTCTTATCATCTAATCATGCACTGTAAGGTTCACATGCTTGAGGATTATGTTCCGTCAGGTGAGGTCAGGCGGTATACTATAATATAAATGCTATTTTCAATACTATAATATCGGCCCTCTGAGCCCTTGCTAATATGATCTTGCTGAATATTTGAAAGACTTAAATTCCCGGTACCAGTTCGGTGGTATTTAAACCAATAACATTTCAAGAATATGGTAGGTATGACAAAAATTTAGACAAAATCAGACTAAGAAATTTCGAAACTGTCTATTTGAATACGGGTAAATTTTGTAAAGCTATCCACTTCTCTTTTAGTTCACTCTCGCCCGTGCGATTATTCTAGAGCGGACTTCTGTGGAAATGAGGCAGCAGCAATTTGAGGCATTGGATTCTTTGCAATGAGCCACTAACTTACTTGCATGTAATCACGCATGAAAATAAAAAGACGGAAATCACACAATTCTCAGCATAATTGGATCCACTATTACGTGAATCATCGCTAAATTTGTAATTACTTTAATTTTGAAATACCTTGTTTGGATTCGATTTTGTATGAGCCTCCTGCAAATTTTGTAGAGATTCAAACATGCAAGATTATACATAGGGTGTCCCAAAACAACTGATACCAAATCTGTAGGTAGTTCGGATACCATGAGAGATATCAAAATGCGGTTTAAAGGAGGTTGTATAGTTCATACTATTAGTCATCAAATCTCAAAATTTGAGCTTATGCGGTTGAAAACTCACCGAGTTATTGCAATTTTTTGATGACGAGTTGCGATGCAAATAACCTTATAGGATTTTCGAGTAATTAATTTCGAGTAATCTGCAGCGCTGCTCAGGAACAGTTCGCGAAATAAAAAATTACTCGAAAATCCTGTAGGATTATTTGCATTGCAACTCGTCACCAAAAAATTGCAATAAATCGGTGAGTTTTCAACTGAATAAGCTAAAATTTTAAGGTTTGATGGTTAATAGTATGAACTACAACCTCCCACAAACCGTATTTGATATCTATTATAGTTTCCGAAGTACAGACTTGGTCCCAATTATTTGGGGACACCGTATGTAGACTGCAACAAAATTCATGGCACCGCACCGCCGCAACGGTTGCCGGTTCCGGAGGAGTTGTAATTTGTAGCGAACGACAGCTAGTCAAGAACAATAAACCGTTTGGACCCTTTCTCGTCTATTCAGTTCAAACCCTTACAGTGTTGCCATTCGTGTTTTTCACCCTTAAATATTTCTTCATTTTCCAATTGCCACCGTATCGTGCGGAAGAAAGTCGGTGATGTGCTAAGGGTTTGGCGCGGCGCAGCGGCGAGGGAGAGGGCTGCGAGAGGGGTGTTGTGTTGTGAGAGTTCAATTTAGTTACTTTTTTCGGTGACTAGGCTAATGCAAAGATGCTGCATGCCACCTCGCAATTGGCAGCGGTATCGAAATATGCCACCCTTCAATACAGGTAAAAGACACGACTTTTAATCACTGACTGCTTTCACCTCGCCCCACACCCATATTCCCGCGCACTTCCTTTCACCCCCCTGCCATCTTGAGAGCGCCACTTCAGGATCAGAAATTTCCTGCAAATATTAAGGCAATGTTCAAGAGAGTTTTATTTCATAATTTTCTCATTTATTGGAACCCCTGACCGCTTTGCGGTCCAACCCTTTGAGGCTCTTCGCGCATCGGGTGTAATGCGTTACACGTTAATCTTAATGATTCTCATAGAGGTAGATTAGTAACGACGTTATACAATTGCAATTCTCAATCAGCATTTTCCGATTGTCCGCACTATGAAAAGCGTTGAAGGTTTGAAGCGCAGTGCCTGCCTTGCGATCCATTTGATCACCGCGTTAGAGTCAACCAGCACGGTAGGCAAGGTGTTATCGCCTTGGAATGAGAGGATAGGCAACATGCAACACTACGTAAAATTGCAATAATAATGTCGCATCTATCGCATATTATGTAACTATCGCTATTTCCTCCTGCAGGTTGACTGCCTTAAAAAAGGCCTCAATTTCTACAGATCTCGGAAAGGACGAAGACGCCGGCGATCGCTTTTTCCGTTCATCCCCTCAAGTCGTTCCTGGGATTCCACAATGACTCTTAGTTGGCACTGTGATTGACTAATTTAATATTTTTCCCAACTCGGGAAGTGAGATTTTTCCCTGAGACAAATCCCATGAAACGTACCGTGGAGACAAGGCCATACGTAATGGAACCCCCCCCCCCCCCCCCAAATACAAAATAATTCGCATAACTAAAATCCAAGTAGCATCTCTCAACGGAAAAATTGCTATGTACTGCGGTTTTATCGGCGATAAAATCGCCAGGATCATCAACATTTGAGCGATTATCCTCGATAAAATCGCGCTATTTTCGAAATGAAAATCGCAATAAATGGCGATTTAATCTCGATTTTATCCAAGCAAAAATTGCGATTTGTAGCGATTTAATCGCGATAGCCAACTGATAAAATCGCTATTTATCGCGACCACTGCTACTTGGGAAAGGAACATTTGCCAAAAACCTTGTAACTTTCCTGGGGTGAAAAGGCGATGAAACCTTTCTTCGGAAATATTATGAGGTCACTAGTAAAAATACTGCATTACTATATTCCAGACAGTTCAAATCAAGGTGGGAAATCGTCCGAAGGCACGCTGCGAAAAATTACCGGAAATTACCGGGTCCAGTTTTTTGGGGAACGGGCCTGTGGAGGGAATGCACCGTGGAGCCGATGCACACGTGCAATCGATCCACAGGGCGTGGGCTCCACACACCACTTCTCTCTGATTTGGTGCGTGGACTCCACGACCCGTGGATCCGATGCATCAGTTTTGGAAGGGGGTGAGTGCGTGGAGTCCACGCACCGTGGAGCGATCGCACCGTTACCCTTGAAGTTTGAAGATCCGGAGGGAACTCATCGAACGAAGAGCCTATGTGATGGGAACTTTTCTGGTAGAAGGGAACTTTTCTACACGACGATTTTCATTTTAATCTATCCTTAGGTATGCTAGGAGTGCTTGTAAAAAGTTTCATCAAAATCGTTGGCGTCAAATTTTCTTTATGGACTCTTGAAGTTTGAAGATCCGGAGGGAACTCATCGAACGAAGAGCCTATGTGATGGGGGCTTTTCCGGGAGAAGGGAACTTTTCTACACGACGATTTTCATTTTAATCTATCCTTAGGTATGCTAGGAGTGCCTGTAAAAAGTTTCATCAAAATCGTTGGCGTCAAATTTTTTTTATGGACTCTTGAAGTTTGAAGATCCGGAGGGAACTCATCGAACGAAGAGCCTATGTGATGGGAACTTTTCTGGTAGAAGGGAACTTTTCTACACGACGATTTTCATTTTAATCTATCCTTAGGTATGCTAGGAGTGCCTGAAAAAAGTTTCATCAAAATCGTAGGCGTCAAATTTTTTTTTTGGACTCTTGAAGTTTGATGATCCGGAGTGAACTCATCGAACGAAGAGCCTATCTGATGGGGACTTTTCCGGTAGAAGGAAACTTTTCTACACGACGATTTTCATTTTAATCCATTCCCAGGTATGTTGGGAGGGCTCAGAAAAAGTTTCATCAAAATCGTAGGCGTCAAATTTTTTTTATGGACTCTTGAAGTTTGAAGATCCGGAGTAAACTCATCGAACGAAGAGCCTATCTGATGGGGACTTTTCGCGTAGGAAGAGGCGTTCCCCGGGTTTTATGCTTTTGGTGATTGACATATTGTTCGTAGAAAATAGTGAGGGTGAAGGTTTAGAGGAAGAAATATGGGAGGACATTCGAATATTTGAGGGGGAGAATGTGAACGGGTGTTGGCGGATGTTATTTACGGTAGGCAGCGCTGTGGTGGTGCGGCGGTTTCTAGAACTAGTTCAGCGGTACCCTCTTGTTACGCGGAAGGCGGGAGGCCCGTGTGTATTGTTCTATGCGCAATCGGATATGAGTCGGATAGATTCAGCCCGTTTAATGACGCCGTAAGGCTTTCTTGTCTACTGTTACGAGCCAAGGTACACTAATAACACAGGTATGGAAAAGTTGAAAATTTCCCATGAGCCTCAGTACGTGTCACATGACTACGTGACGTAGGTTAGGGGGCCCGTTTTTTAATTAAATTACAATCAAATTAACATTCAAACGTTTGTGCGTTTAAACGTTAAAATTAATATTGCATTATCAAAATTGTGCAAAAAATCCCACAAAATTTTGACAAACGATAAACCGAACATAATAAATCAAAATAATCAAAACATTCAAAATGGCTGACGTTAAGGGCCGCTGGAGAGCCAATCAGAGGCCAGTTGTTAAGTTCTGTCCATACCTGTGTAAATCTACCTTGGTTACGAGCAGAGACAAGAGACCCTTCACTGGCCTCCTAGCGGCAGGTGGAAGCTTCTACTTTCGGGGTTTCAACAATTCCTTATGGACAATTATTAGGGAGCAACAGTCATCACGCAAGTTTCGGCTGTTGACTTACCTACATGGTCGATGATGAGCTTCGGATGACGTCATGAGCCAAACAACTTTCCCAAACGTCGGCCATTTTTGGCTTGTTTGCAAAACGAAACTGCCAACACGTTGTTGAACATCAACCATGTAGGTAAGTCAACAGTAGAATGCTGAAGTCCCGAAAGTAAAAGCTTCCAACATGGCCAAAATAAAGGTCTCTTGTCTCTGGTTACGAGTTTGTTGCACCGTTGCCTACGAGAATGGAGAGGCCGTAACTAGTAAGTTGTGTGACGTCAAGCTAGTAGATATTTACCGAAAACTAGAGTCCCTTTATACCTAGAGTACCTATATTAAGAGAGTATGGCCACTGGGTCCCATCATGAAAGAAATAGACTGAAGAGAAATAGTCTATTTCTTTCATGGTCCCATGGAGAGGCTTAGGACCCAAAAATGGCGGTGCTTTGTTTTGGTTTTTGAGGATGGGAGGGGGGGTCATTGCCAACTTTTGACGGTTATCACCAACCGCACTTGCTGCCAACCTTACTACATCGAAGATCATTTTTCTCAAAATTTGCACACGATTAGCCTTAAAAATATGTAAAAAAGTCGCAATAGTGCATTTGGGTAAAGTTCTCGTTACGATAAGCAAAGACAACTACATTTTGAATCATTTTGCATTACATTAACTTTATGGCGTCCGCCATTTTTGGGTCCTAAGGGCTCCAATCAGCCTAAGATGGCTGAGCCAATCAGAGGTGGTAACTCCAGTGGCCATACTCTCTCAATATAGGTACTCTATTTATACCCAGAGTTAAGACAACTCGATTATCAGCTGACTGGCCGCCGGCCTTGGCTGGCCATAGAGGCCGAAACGAGTGCACCCAAAGGAACGATATTGAGGGATAAGGATCAGGAATCCTGCGATGTCTGTCACACAAAAACAACAACATCAACAAATTGATCAATTAAAAAAAATGAGATTGGTTTGTGAATAATTTCTTAATCTATTTTCGTTTTGGACCGATGGAAATGACAATTTACTCTTGATAAACCACAATTAGGTAATATTTTCATTATTCTTGTTCACATTCGAGGTACCGCAATCTTGGTGCACTCGTTTCGGCCTCCATGAGCGAGAACCAGAGTTAAGAAATTTCATGAAAGATTATAAAAAGAAATTTCACAAAAAACAATAACATAACACAGATTTGGATAAAAAGAAAATATATTCGATAAAATTTTATTTTCTTGCTGTAGTGATATGCTACAAACGAAAATATAAAATTAATACTGAAATGTATTCAAATATTTCTAAGTAATAACCGCTCCGGAATAAAACACCCGTAATAAACTCCCGCTTCACGTGTAACCAGCGTTTATCAATTCAAGATACTAAGAAGGTAAATAACTGTTGAGGTTCCAGGTTTCTGACCTTGAAAGTTTCTCTTATAATAAGTGAAACATTTTTGAGACACTTCCTTCCTTCAACAGTTGCGCCAGCTTCCCTCAACAGTTGCGCCGTCGAGACAAGGTGCCTAATTAGAGTCCCTTTATACTAGCTATGTTTATGCGAGCCTCTAAACCTATCTTCAATCGAAACCTGAGTTTGAAACCAAGGTTCAAATCACGGCATACACGATACGGAACTAACGAAATGTAGGTTTCCGAAATTTGTATTTGAAACCTTATTTTACACTAAAGACTAGGTTATCGCACTCCGCATAAACAAACCGGAGGTTGAAATTAGTTGAAATTCGACTTCAAATGCGATTTTCAGGTGCGCGATCGGCAATATGGCGGATTTATTATCATAACGTTCGTAATCAACTGGTGCTTATCCCACGATTTAGCTTTAGGTAATTTTGCCATTATTCAACATTTTTTACAATCATAATTTTACTATAATTGTTGCTTAAGCACTTTTACGTGATTCCTTCAGTTATGTGTGTCTTATTTATCCTTATTTAGCTAAACGTAGGACGTTATTTTCTAGTGAAGGTGTTTAGAGTCAGATGGAATCCAGGCTTATTCCTGCTTTTTCAGATTATTCTTGCAACTCTAATCAACATTTCATAACTACAGAAGCAACGCAGGCAAAGAGCTTTACAGGCTACAATTGAGTAATAGCCTTACCTACCAGTTCATCATCTGCGGAGAACTTTTTTACTGTATCCACACGATTTGCCTAGGATTTCAAGATAAGGCACCCTGCTTCCCTTTAAGTAGTGCACCGAATTTTTTCATTTCAATCTACCGATTAAATCTAAAATCTGATCCAATCAGAGGTGTGTACAGAGTTAAGAAATTTCATGAAAGATTATAAAATGAAATTTCATGAAATTTCGTGAAATTTCATTTAACACGCAGAATTCAGGATTAAACCCTTGAAACTTATGAATCTCCTTAAGTTCATTTATAGGCACGTGGTAAACTGTGAAAGGGAACTTTAGAAATGCCCAGAAAGTTGAGTAAAACAGCAAAAACATAATTTTGAATTTTTTTTCTTAAATTTTGGTTGAACACACAGCGCACAGCCGTACCGGTTGAACACCAAAATAAATTTTACGGATAAAGTAAGACGTTAGCTTTCATATTTGGAGCAAAACAAATTTCTTGACTATAAAGAATCCTACTACCCCCTAATAGCATATCGTTCTTTTTTGGTACAAAAGGGAGGGATCTTGAACTATCTTTGAAACAATTTAAATGATTTTTTCATTTGTCTCTGATTTTTTCAGAAATTAACAGTTTGAAATTTGAGGTTAGGGTCCCCGGTCCCCCTCCCCATGATGAGCCAGAACTGCCAGAAGAGAAAGAGTAGTTAAAGAGAAGACCAGAAGTGAAGAGCTGAGAGAAGACCGCGCTCCAACTGGTCTAATTGACGAATATTATTCTCTTTGAAAATAAAAACAAATTCTGTTAGAAAAAATAAGCATTTTTGACATTTTGTCGGTCGAAAGAAATTTCTTGTGAAAATTCATAAAATTTCATTCGATGAAATTTCTTTTAGCAACTCTGTGCAGAGTTAAGAAATTTCATGAAAGATTATAAAAAGAAATTTCATAATGAAAGGGTATCCCGGGATAGGCATGTCAAAATGCCCTTGTGAACGGATTTTTATTTTAACCATTTTAAGTCATCAAGGGTGTCCTAAAACTTAGGTTTTGGGGAATTTTAGCCCCCCAACCCCCTCCGCCCCCCCTCAGACCCCCAAAAACCGCTTTTTGGGGCTATTTTTGACTATGCTAACGTCTTTTCCTCATAACTTTCGTAATTTTCGATAGAATTGAACCAAAATTTGTCAGAATCTACATCAATTAGCTTAGTTTTTGTAGAAAAAAATTCATTATCATCGGATAATATTTTAGCTTCTAAAAAAATTCGTAAAATTTTAAAAAAAAATCATTTTTCTCCTTTTTTCGCGCTAGGTGACGTATGGAAACGAGGACACAAACAAAAATTGCCTCTTTTCTTAAGTTATACATCCAATAAGATACAGAAAAAATTTCGTGTTGATCGGAGTGGTGCGCCATACTTAAAAACGCAATTTTCTAACCTCAAAACGGCCAAAATGCCACCATAGCCTCCTTTGATGACTAGGCGTGGAGAAATATGTAGAGAGAAACATCCGGTTTTATCGTCTCACCTCTTAAGTGATCCACTTAAGTACCTTGAGCCAAAATTTCGAGTTGATCAGAATGGTGCGCAACACCCAAGCACGCAATTTTCTAACCTCAAAACGGTCAAATTGCCCATTTCGGCACCCATTATCACTCCGTGTCAAAAAATAAGGAGACGGACATCCGGTTTTATCATCTCACCTCTGAAATGATCCACTTAAGTACCTTGAGCCAAAATTTCGAGTTGATCAGAGTGGTGCGCAACACCCAAGCACGCAATTTTGTAACCTCAAAACGGCCAAATTGCCCATTTCGGCTGATTTCGGCACCCATTATCACTCCGTGTCAAAAAATAAGGAGAGGGACATCCGGTTTTATCATCTCACCTCTTAAATGATCCACTTAAGTACCTTGAGCCAAAATTTCGAGTTGATCAGAGTGGTGCGCAACACCCAAGCACGCAATTTTGTAACCTCAAAACGGCCAAATTGCCCATTTCGGCTGATTTCGGCACCCATTATCACTCCGTGTCAAAAATAAGAAGAGGGACATCCGATATTATTG
This sequence comes from Bemisia tabaci, assembly GCF_918797505.1. Lineage (NCBI taxonomy): Eukaryota > Metazoa > Arthropoda > Insecta > Hemiptera > Aleyrodidae > Bemisia > Bemisia tabaci. Next base: position 33,241,303 of record NC_092794.1, read on the forward strand.
TCCTACCTCATAAATTAGACACTTAAGTACATTTAGTCGAAATTTCGTGTCGATCAGAGTGGTGCGCAACACCCGAACACGCCGTTTTCTTGTTAATTTAGTTACTAGAATTTGCCAGTACCTACTCAGTGCACTACTACGTATTATTGAAGTTTGGAGGAGGGAACGCTTCTACGTGGGGGATGTGCGAGCCTCCCGATTTGAGTCCCAATTTAGTCGAAATTTCGTGTCAATCAGAGTGGTGCGCGACACCGAAACACGCCGTTTTCTAACCTGAAACCTCCCAAAATTCCCATTTTGGCATTCATTATCACTGTATGTCAGCGACGAGCCCGCTTGAAAAGTGCATGATGCACATTTCAAAGTTCATTTTGGCACCCTACCGCGTAGCAGACCCGATCACTCAGCGAAACCTCTGAACTCCCAGGAATTATATGACAGTAGGCGAGGCTCGCTCATCCCCCACGTAGAAGCGTTCCCTCCTCCAAACTTCAATAATACGTAGTAGTGCACTGAGTAGGTACTGGCAAATTCTAGTAACTAAATTAACAAGAAAACGGCGTGTTCGGGTGTTGCGCACCACTCTGATCGACACGAAATTTCGACTAAATGTACTTAAGTGTCTAATTTATGAGGTAGGACAATAATATCGGATGTCCCTCTTCTTATTTTTGACACGGAGTGATAATGGGTGCCGAAATCAGCCGAAATGGGCAATTTGGCCGTTTTGAGGTTACAAAATTGCGTCTTGGGTGTTGCGCACCACTCTGATCACTCGAAATTTTGCTCAAGGTACTTAAGTGTCATTTAGAGGTGGATGATAAACGGATGTCCCTCTCTTATTTTTGACACGGAGTGATAATGGTGCCGAAATCAGCCGAAATGGGCAATTTGGCCGTTTTGAGGTTACAAAATTGCGTGCTTGGGTGTTGCGCACCACTCTGATCAACTCGAAATTTTGGCTCAAGGTACTTAAGTGGATCATTTAAGAGGTGAGATGATAAAACCGGATGTCCCTCTCCTTATTTTTTGACACGGAGTGATAATGGGTGCCGAAATGGGCAATTTGACCGTTTTGAGGTTAGAAAATTGCGTGCTTGGGTGTTGCGCACCATTCTGATCAACTCGAAATTTTGGCTCAAGGTACTTAAGTGGATCACTTAAGAGGTGAGACGATAAAACCGGATGTTTCTCTCTACATATTTCTCCACGCCTAGTCATCAAAGGAGGCTATGGTGGCATTTTGGCCGTTTTGAGGTTAGAAAATTGCGTTTTTAAGTATGGCGCACCACTCCGATCAACACGAAATTTTTTCTGTATCTTATTGGATGTATAACTTAAGAAAAGAGGCAATTTTTGTTTGTGTCCTCGTTTCCATACGTCACCTAGCGCGAAAAAAGGAGAAAAATGATTTTTTTTTAAAATTTTACGAATTTTTTTAGAAGCTAAAATATTATCCGATGATAATGAATTTTTTTCTACAAAAACTAAGCTAATTGATGTAGATTCTGACAAATTTTGGTTCAATTCTATCGAAAATTACGAAAGTTATGAGGAAAAGACGTTAGCATAGTCAAAAATAGCCCCAAAAAGCGGTTTTTGGGGGTCTGAGGGGGGGCGGAGGGGGTTGGGGGGCTAAAATTCCCCAAAACCTAAGTTTTAGGACACCCTTGATGACTTAAAATGGTTAAAATAAAAATCCGTTCACAAGGGCATTTTGACATGCTTATCCCGGGATACCCTTTCATGAAATTTCGTGAAATTTCATTTAACACGCAGAATTCAGGATTAAACCCTTGAAACTTATGAATCTCCTTAAGTCCCTGTATACAAACGTGGTAAACTGTGAAAGGGAACTTTAGAAATGCCCAGAAAGTTGAGTAAAACAGCAAAAACATAATTTTGAATTTTTTATCTTAAATTTTGGTTGAACACACAGCCGTACCGGTTGAACACCAAAATAAATTTTACGGATAAAGTAAGACGTTAGCTTTCATATTTGGAGCAAAACAAATTTCTTGACTATAAAGAATCCGAGTACTAAGTACCCCCTAATAGTATATCCTTCTTTTTTTGTACAAAAGGGAGGGAGGGATCTTGAACTATCTTTGAAACAATTTAAATGATTTTTTCATTTGTCTCTGATTTTTTTCAGGAATTAACAGTTTGAAATTTGAAGGTAGGGTCCCCGGTCCCCCTCCCCTTGAAGACCCAGAACTGCCAGAAGAGAAAGAGTAAGGCCTTGTCTCGACGGCGCAACTGTTGAGGGAAGCTGGCGCAACTGTTGAAGGAAGGAAGTGTCTCAAAAATGTTTCACTTATAAGAGAAACTTTCAAGGTCAGAAACCTGGAACCTCAACAGTTGTTTACCTTCTTAGTATTTTGAATTGATAAACGCTGGTTACACGTGAAGTGGGAGTTTATTACGGGTGTTTTATTCCGGAGCGGTTATTACTTAGAAATATTTGTATACATTTCAGTATTAATTTTATATTTTCGTTTGTAGCATATCACTACAGCAAGAAAATAAAATTTTATCGAATATATTTTCTTTTTATCCAAATCTGTGTTATGTTATTGTTTTTTGTTTTATACCTGGTCGAAATAACGCAAAATAATCACCTCCCGTTCATAATTGTCAGTTCAGTTACCTCAATTGACATCATTTAACCTAAAAATATTAATGTTGTTCAAATATTCCCGCCTAAAAGTTCCAGGAACACATGCTTGTGTGTCGAGACAGAGAACTTCGGTTGGTGCAACCATAGAGTACAATAGAGTCGCAAAGTACTGGATCGTCGTTGAAGTCACTTTTCGAGGCTGTTTTGTCCAGTTCTCCGGAGACTAGTGTGCGGCGACTAGCGACGACGCATACGCAGAGACTCGCGCTCAGCGCTCCCCACCTCCCCATTCCCGACTCGGCTCCGTTCGTCGGCTAGGTCCACACACATTGAGCCCAGCCAAGTAGGCCGGTAATAAGTCTGAAATTGAGTCCATATATGAATATTATCCAGGAGTAACATACATTAATGGATTCATTATGGCTTTGGATATCTATTTAAAACAAAATTTGTACAAATTAATACCGATGGAATTAAAAAAAGTCGAAAAAATACAAGCAGTCCTTGATTTCTCCATAAGCCACCGTGTTAAAAAATTCCGGTTGGTTCACACTTGGTATAAGTCAGAAATTAAATCCCTGTATGAATATTATCCTGGAGTAATATACATCAATGGATTCATTATGGCTTTGACTATCTAATTATAGCAAAATTTGCACAAATTAATATCGATGGAATTAAAAAATGTCGAATTAACACAGGCAGTCGTTGCTTTTCCCGTAAGCCGCCGTGATGAGAAATGCCGGTTGGTTCACACTTGGTATAAGCCAGAAATTAAATCCCAATATGAATATTATCCAGAAGTAATATACATCAATGGATTCATTATGGCTTTGACTACCTTTAAATAGCAAAATTTGCAAAAATTAATGCTGATTGAATAATAAAATACCTAAAAAACACAAGCAGTTCTTGATCTCTCCATAAGCCGCCGTGTTACAAAATGCCGTTGGGTTCACAAATGGTTCACACTTTTCGGAGCACACGCGGCTCGGAAACGCCTGTTCATGGATTGGCTTCATCGGCGCTCTAGTACTTTGCGACTCTATTGTACTCTATGGGTGCAACAATCTCGTAACAGTTGCACCTGATTCCCTCAACAGTTGCGCCGTCGAGACAAGGCCTAAGAGAAGACCAGAAGAGAAAAGCTGAGAGAAGACCGCGCTCCAACTGGTCTAATTGACGAATATTATTCTCTTTAAAAATAAAAACAAATTCTGTTAGAAAAAATAAGCATTTTTGACATTTTGTCGGTCGAAAGAAATTTCATTGGGAAAAAAGAAATTTCTTTTGGCAACTCTGTCCGTGTGGATTGGTCTTGTTTTCTCTATAGGTTCAAAGGTTGATTAAAAGGAGGTTGGTACAATCACCCAATTCGGCGCCATGTTGATGATGTACTAGTGGGACCTTGAGTAGCGCGAAGTTTGAATTAAGACGTCTGGTGCAAGTTGCGCGCAAGCAGACTGATGCTATTAATAACAATTTCTTATGCACACATTATTTATTGTAACAGAATTTGAAAATATACATGAAATGTACACATTTGAAACATTTTTTTAGAATGTATTTTATTATTATCAAGATATTTTAAATTGCTTCTTTTCACCAAAGTCCCAAAATTTTGGGGGGTCGTGGTCCCCATGATTTTGGGCTAACAGGAGTCATGTGACACATCAACAAAAATTTATTGATCTCTTCTCTTAAGAGACTTTTAAATTTTGAAAATCGGATAATTTTGACACCTACCGTCTCCAATTGAAATTCGCGCAAGAAAGGCCCCAAAATTCCCCGTAACTCCAAATAATAGGAACTTAAGAAGAAAGTGCATATAGAGCACAAAGTTCTTGTTTTTGGCCATAAATTTGGAATGCAACGTCAAAACATACCCTACCTATTTGAAATATGCGAGAAACGGGGAGGGGGGTACCGGATACTATGGAATGCCGTTAGTGTCAAAACCCTTTTCTTGCGCGCGCGGAATTTTTTTTCGGCGCGCGGAAAGAAAAAACCCATTTTCGATGAAAATCTCTGAATTTCCGGATTCCGCGCCGGTTTTCGATATATTTGCGCCGTTTGTGTCAAAACTATTTTTGTCGGCTCGCCGCTTCAAATCTGTTCCGCGCGCGGAATTTTCGATATACCGATTCCTGCTCGCCGTTTGTGTCAAAACTATTTTTGTCGGCGCGGCGCTCCAAATCTGTTCCGCGCGCAGAATTCTCGATATATCGATTCCTGCTCGCCGATCGTGTCAAAACTGTTTTTTCCGGCGCTGCACCAGAAAATAATTCCGCGCGCCACTTTTTCGAATTATTTTCTGGTGCAGCGCCGGAAAAAAACAGTTTTGACACGATCGGCGAGCAGGAATCGATATATCGAAAATTCCGCGCGCGGAACAGATTTGAAGCGGCGCGCCGACAAAAATAGTTTTGACACAAACGGCGCAAATATATCGAAAACCGGCGCGGAATCCGGAAATTCAGAGATTTTCATCGAAAACGGGTATTTTCTTTCCGCGCGCCAGAAAAAATTCCGCGCGCGCAAGAAAAGAGTTTTTTTGACACTAACGGCGTTCCATACGGATACCCCCCTCCCCCTTTAACATCCCCCTAAAATGGGGTTTCGGGGGGCTGAAAATAATTTTACTGCACTCTTTGCGGTCAATTATCCCCTGAAAATTTTCGTCCGAAGCTCAATTCTCGGCCGTTTCTGAGAAAAAGATAGTGGACGGGTGCCGTGGAACACCACACATAGCACATCAAAACAAGCAGTTTGAACTGCGCGCCAGATCGAGGTCCCACTAGAACGTCATCAATATGGCTGGATGTACCAACCTCTAGAGTCCCTTTATACTGAGAGTCAAGACAATTTGAATCCTTTTCTGATTGGTTACCGTATTTTAGGCCTCCACAGTGTCACAAACGGGAATAAAGATTACATTTTTACCAATTGCAAAGATTATAGTCTGGAATGGACCGAGGAATTTCGGGTTCGGCAAGGAACAAACGGAATGAGAGGAGGAAGAGGAACGGAGAAAGACATTTGAGAATGGGCCGATCAAAGATTACGAAAAACGTTCAATTTCTGCATAGAGAAAAAAAAGGAGGTGTTTGCATCTTGAGGATTTGTACCCACCTACGTCATCAATGTAAACAAGACGCTCGTTGAGGGTTATGTTGACGCTGTAAAAACGGACCATAATGTCCGATTTTTTTACTTAAATCAACTCTTTATTTAATTTCAAGCACTTTTTATAGAATGACTTTTTCCCTTAAATTACACCATTTCCAAGAAAATCGACAGGATAAAAACGTCGCTGTACCCAATGACGTCATCAAAGCTATAGATACTCTATGAAAAATTCCAAGATGCCCGAAATGCAAACACCTCCTTTTTTTTCTCTATGCAATTTCTGTAATCTTTATTCCCGTTTGTGACATCCATGAGCCGAATTGTCTTGACTCTCAGTATAAAGAGACTCTACCAACCTCCTCTTAATCAACCTTGCTACAGGTCTAGTTTAGATGATCAAGCACTTTGAGAAGGAAAGAGGCGTTAAAAAGTTGCCACGAGCGCACCGGTAATCGACCGATGACCATTGACTATTCGGATGCTATCTCGTAGATTGGCGCGGGAATTTCGAAAAAACAGTAGGATTGTAATTTTTAAAGTCGGAATTTAAAAAAATTTAAGTTGAGTGAAACATTAATTTTTTTTTGTTGAAAAACATTAGTTGAACAGAATGCCACTAATTAATTAAAGAGCTGATGACCTAACCTAACCTAACCTAACCTAACCTAACCTAACCTAACCTAACCTAACCTAACCTAACCTAACCTAACCTAGCCTAACCTAGCCTAACCTAACCTAACCTAACCTAACTTAACCTAACCTAACCTAACCTAACCTAACCTAACCTAACCTAACCTAACCTAACCTAACCGAACCTAACCGCTAAGTCAGTAAAAGTCGCTGATTTAGCCAAGATTTAGCTAACTATTTTCAATATTAAATTAATTGTTGTAAAAATGAGTTTTGACCTAACCGCTAAGTCAGTAAAAGTTGCTGATTGAGCTAACTATTTTCAATATTAAATTAATTGTTGTAAAAATGAGTTTTGTGACTTATTTGGACGAAGAATCATGATTGGGGGATTTTACAGATTGGAAAAAAAAAAAAATTTTCCACTGACGGGAGGCGAACTCGGCACCTCCACCGTATCAGCCAGGTGCGCTACCCGTTGGGCTACCGTGAATACTGGAAAGTTGACTGAAATAAGTAGTATATAAGGGTAGCGTTATTGTTGTTGAAAAGAAGATGCATCGTTGACCGGTGACCGACGCGGATGGTTGCTGGGGATTCTGCAACTTTTCATGCCTCTTTCCTTCTCAAGAGTAAACATCAGTTTGGATTGTATTCACTTTGTATTATACGTCAAAGGGTATTTTAGTGTGTGCACCATTGCCAAAATGATATTTTGCAAATCTAAGGCAATTTTTAAGTTTTTCAGTACTTCAAGAACAGGCAAAAAATTGAGTTCTAGTGTTAATAAGTGGGCTCGTCCTGTGGACGGCTTTCCCACTGAAATCAGGATTTACAGCAGTTTCACCAAAGAATTGGAGCCTTTTATTCTTAATGAGAAAGGGATTGTTAAATGGTATTCTTGTGGTCCAACTGTATATGATAAAGCCCACATTGGTCACGCATGGTAAGTACACTGTGGTAGTTTCTTGTTCCTCACTAAAATAGTCTCTCCAGCATGAAAATAGCAAACTTAGAAATTTCTGAAAAGAACCTTAGGATTTACTTCTGCGCATTTCAGATTTGAAAACCAAAACCTGAGTCTACACGTACATATTCCTAAGTAATCTTTTTTCAAAATGTACAAGTATACACCTTTTGAAATTTTTAGAAAATGGAATACAATGCTACATAGTTGCAAGGAAACATATTCCTTGACCTAAGGAATATTGAAAAGTCAACCATCATTATTCTCTTCATGAACAGATTTTATTAACCATAAGGCTGATTTCACGGTAAAAGGAATAGTCGTGTCGCCGTGGGTTTTAAACGACTTACGGCAAAACGATTGAAAACCAAGTTGATTATTCAATAGGAGTGATGTCCCTGAATGGAGATGTTGCATGTGTGAGGAATTTGCGATTTGACTGTTGATTCTTTTGTCAAAGTTTGCAAGAAACATGATGGTGCCACTGGTTTTCTCTGAAATAAACTCCCAAGCTCAAAAAGAGCTCTCAAGTTGATGCCAAAATGGAGGGGATATCCCACGCTATCTTGAGAGTCTACCTCTACATCAAAACAAATTCTTCATGCAGAGATAGGGTGCAAATACTATTTTGACAGGACTGCCACCTTATTTGGGGATGCCAAAACTGAAAACACGGCAATCCCGCTAATTTGCTCCCTATCTTTGTATGGAGAGGTTGGTGGGATATCCCCTCCATTTTGGTCTCAACTTGAGAGCTTTTTCTTGTTTTGAGAGATGATTTCAGAGAAAACCAGTGGCACCATCGTTTTTCTTGCAAACTTTCACACAAAAATCAACAGTCAAATCGCAAATTACACATGCAACATCTCCATGTATCTATGCTAAAAAATATGTAAAAAAAATTATGATAAAATTGAATAATATAAGACTGTAACGGCCGAAAATGTCTGGTCGGTTACACGTCCCCAACCCCGATTTTGAAGCATAAGAGCAATTTGCGTTAGTAAATCAGTACTGATCATGGATTATTTGGCAATATACGTTGAACTTGAACGTTGACCGGTGGGAGGGGGGAGAGGGAGTTCAAAACCAACCTCAAATTCGGATTCTACGCCACAAACTATTTGGACATCATATCACAATCACTTTACTTCGCTAATTGCAGAACCATAGCTCACAGTCGGAGCGTCTAGTACAATTGAGGACACCGCATCAAGAACAGCCCATAGGTGTATAGGTCGTGTATAGGCTTATAGGCCAAAAAAAGGTGTGTAACATATACTCGAAGCAAAGCAATAAATGAAAGAAGTTAACACTGGAAAAGATATTGGTACCGCATACAAATAAAATCCTGACCAAACCAACACGACTTTCGGTGAGAATACTTCCAGAATCTCTGCAGCGAAAGTATTACTTTGAAAGCAAATAAGATTACTATGATCATAGATACTACTAATTCGCAAGATGATTGCCATCAGGGAAAGGAAAGGCTAATAAGAAAACTGGAGTCATAGTCAAAGTACTTGGAAACAACACTTGGCACTAGGTGAAAAACGATGAAAACAATGGGATAATTTGATTCACTAAGATGGAAATCAGAATGGAAATGTTTACTAAGTAGCCCGTCTTAGTTGGGTCTTGTCTCCACGGGACGTTTTCATGGAATTTGTCCCAAGTTTGAATCGCAGGAATGAAACTTCTGGGATTTTTCCCAGTTACCGTCTTGACAGGACGGGGCTCATACAGTCCTGCAACTAGTTTGCGCGGGAAGATAAATTAGTTAAAGTCGAGTATTTAAACGGGATTAAAATAATAATTGCACTCAATTGACAGTTAGACACATTATTTTAACTAAACAAACATTAACAATGTAGTAATGAATAAAATATCGCACAATTCGTTTTCACTTCTTCTTCTTCTCTCCGTGGGTCCCAGGGGCACAAGTACCATACTTGGTACTGGGAAAAATATTGATTAACTCAATATTTTTCCCAACTTCGTAAGTGGGATTTTTCCCTGGGACAAATCTCGTGAAACGTCTCGTGGAGACAAGGCCTTGGTGTTGTTATTACTGTTGTTGGAACCAGGAACGCATGTTTTTGTTAGAGTACCTGTATAGGGAGAGTAGCGACAGATCTGAAACTCCGAAAGTCCATCAGGCCTTCACCGATGCCTCCACGAATAAAGTTAGGGCCCAAAAGGGCAGCCAACCTATGAATTTCAATTATCCATAGCGATTTACTGATACTATTGTTACGAACCGTCCTTTATTAAGCACGTGTTTGACTCAGTTTTTGCATAAATTTACTCAATTTAGCGGAAGAACGCTCATTTCTGTACATTCTTGGCCATCTTGGTTAGAATTGGAATCTGCAGACTGGCAGTGAAATTTTGTGCGTTAGAAGTTGGTTAGAAGGGTGGCTGCACTTTTGGGCCCTAAGCCCTCCATGAACCGATCTGTCGGTACTCCCCCTATACAGGTACTCTAGTTTTTGTTATGAACAGTTGACAGTATTAAGAAAAATTGCAAAATGAAACGGCAACAGCGCATGTCGCAGTGATACCACACTATTTTCGGTCTGCTAGAAAAATATGTATTTTTACATGTAAATAAATATTTTATTCAAGAAAAAATAAATAAAGTGAAAGAAAATAAATATTTCTGAAAAAAATAAATTAAATTATGCAAATGAAAAAACATTTGGTGTAAAAGGAAAAAAACTTGAAAAAAAAAAAAATGTGTGAAAAAAAAAAAATATTTTCAGTTTTTAATTTAGTATGGAACGGCTTCCGTAACCCTAAAAAAAAAATTCCGAAAAAAAAGTATACATAATTTTTTTTCGTGAAGAAAAAAAAAAATATCTTAGGACTAGGTCGAATAACGGCTGGTGTTGCCAACGAACTACACCTCTAGAATGGCCGCGAGATAGCAAACCTGCGTAACGCGCAAGGGCCGGTTTTTGAAGGCAGGAGGGGGGTGGGAGCCCAAGTATAGCTAACCTCAATCTCCATTTCTGCTGCGTCTTGCCCATAAGGATTACATGTGAAAATTTCAACCTATGTAAACTTTCATTTTTTTTGAGGTTTGCTTTCAAAGTTCCTATTTTTTGAGTTAAGAAAACCTTTGGAGGTGCGATTATTATGCAATCTTTTCATTGCTATCACTTTATTCAACAATATTCGGCAAAATGTGGGCAGCGTCTGACATGGGTTTAGATGGCAGCCTGCTGTGTGAGCCCAAGTAAACCTAACCTATATCAACTTCAAAACGTTCCGGGTCTCTAACACTGGTCGGCCATTCTAGAGGTGTAGGGTGTTGCTGGGGGACTCCAGCGGCCGATGCCCGTTGATTCTACGGACTGATGAGTGTTGAAGACCGATGCGCGGCAAGCCGGGCATATTCAAATATTTCCCGCGCAATTCCAACTGAACCTGCTCCTACCTCCTTAAACACCCCTTCAATTAAAAGCGGAGTTCCGATCTGCGGTCCTCCCTTATTTCAAATAGCCCAAGAGTTTCATATAAATATACAGAGTGGTGCACTATGGAACGCCGTTAGTGTCAAAACCCTTTTCTTGCGCGCGCGGAATTTTTTCTGGCGCGCGGAAAGAAAAAACCCGTTTTCGATGAAAACCTCTGAATTTCCGGATTCCGCGCCGGTTTTCGATATATTTGCGCCGTTTGTGTCAAAACTATTTCTGTTGGCGCGCCGCTTCAAATCTGTTTCGCGCGCGGAATTTTCGATATATCGATTCCTGCTCGCCGTTTGTGTCAAAACTATTTTTTCCGGCGCGGCGCTCCAAATCTGTTCCGCGCGCAGAATTTTCGATATATCGATTCCTGCTCGCCGATCGTGTCAAAACTGTTTTTTCCGGCGCTGCACCAGAAAATAATCCCGCGTGCCACTTTTTCGATGTATCGAAAATTCTGCGCGCGGAACAGATTTGGAGCGCCGCGCCGGAAAAAATAGTTTTGACACAAACGGCGAGCAGGAATCGATATATCGAAAATTCCGCGCGCGGAACAGTTTGAAGCGGCGCGCCGACAAAAATAGTTTTGACACAAACGGCGAGCAGGAATTGATATATCGAAAATTCCGCGCGCGGAACAGATTTGAAGCGGCGCGCCGACATAAATAGTTTTGGCACAAACGGCGCAAAGGACTACGTGCAAAACGGGCCATTTGGGGCTCGGGGCTGATACCTTTGAGACTTGCCCTATTCATTCACCGAACAGAGCCCCATCTTTCCTCAAAGTTTCAAGCCCCCCAAAAATTTTGGGGAGACGCGGCGGGGGGTCAAAGTTAAAAACCGGCAAAATTTTCGCGAATTTATTACTCGAAAACCAAGAAGTTTTGGAAAACGCGGTTTAAACGAGCGTATTCAGCGTGACGAGAGCTTTCAGAAAATGTATAACATCATAGGGTTTTGTCTACTTCAGCTCGAGTTATCGCCTCCGAAGCGCCGGAACACTCAAGAAAGACCCCTTATTTTTTCACGTTTGGGCCGATTTAAAAAAAAGCCATTTTTTTATTTTGATGAAAAACTGATATGTTGTTCCTAACTCTCTGTAGCCCCTCTAGCTCTTTACCGCATGCTGGGGAAATGTTTTGGTCGCGAGTTATAAGAGCGGAATGGAGCGAAGGTCGGGAAAATCGGCTATTTTAAACTGCGCGTGGCGACGGATCAGGAGACATGTGGCAACAATGCGAGGTCGGCAGAGGAGTGTGATTCGCCGAACTGAGTGGGAGGGGACGTTTTCCCTCCGATCAACGTCGCGCGCGCAGTTTAAAATAGCCGATTTTCCCGACCTTCGCTCCATTCCGCTCTTATAACTCGCGACCAAAACATTTCCCCAGCATGCGGTAAAGAGCTAGAGGGGCTACAGAGAGTTAGAAACAACATATCAGTTTTTTATCAAAATAAAAAAATGGCTTTTTTTTAAATCGGCCCAAACGTGAAAAAATAAGGGGTCTTTCTTGAGTGTTCCGGCGCTTCGGAGGCGATAACTCGAGCTGAAATAGACAAAACCCTATGATGTTATACATTTTCTGAAAGCTCTCGTCACGCTGAATACGCTCGTTTAAACCGCGTTTTCCAAAACTTCTTGGTTTTCGAGTAATAAATTCGCGAAAATTTTGCCGGTTTTTAACTTTGACCCCCCGCCGCGTCTCCCCAAAATTTTTGGGGGGCTTGAAACTTTGAGGAAAGATGGGGCTCTGTTAGGTGAATGAATAGGGCAAGTCTCAAAGGTATCGGCCCCGAGCCCCAAATGGCCCGTTTTGCACGTAGTCCTTTATCGAAAACGGGTTTTTTCTTTCCGCGCGCCGGAAAAATATTCCGCGCGCGCAAGAAAAGGGTTTTGACACTAACGGCGTTCCATAGTAGAGTCCCTTTATACCCAGAGTTAAGACAACTCGATTATCAGCTGACCGGCAGCCGGCCTTGGCTGGCCATGGAGGCCGAAACGAGTGCACTCAAACGAATGATATTGAGGGATAAGGATCAGGAATCCTGCGATGTCTGTCACACAAAAACAACAACATCAACAAATTGATCAATTGTCCTAACTCTGGGTATAAAGGGACTCTATTCCATAGGTGCACAAGTCAATGGTTTGTCGCACCCGTTCCTTTCCTCGAGCAATAACGGGATCCCACTGAATCCCGCTAAGCGGTAACTCGAACTCAAATTCGAATTTATAAAAGGGATAAACAACTTTTCCTTGCCCTTCCCCCCTCCCTACTCCCGCTCTCGCGCAATTAAATACGGATGTTCCCTGAATAGGTAAGCTGCATCCGCACTTTTCTGAAGTAGGTAACGGGTCTACGCGTCTCGATTATACAAAGTTCATGCAATTAAGGATCCAACTGTGACCCCTTGATCCTCTTCCCCCTACACGCAGAAAATACAGGGTGTTTAGAAAGTTCTTCGCATAACGCGCGTTTAACCATCCTGGGTTCGGAAGCTCTCGAGGGATTTTTTTTGGAAATTCGAAAATACAAAATGGCGGATGTTGCCTAAAGCACTATCTTGGCTCGATTTACTCCGATCACGTCGAAAATTGGGTATCGAGCGGTATTTTTCGACGGGAAACCTGAATTTTCGGTGAGATTTTGGAAATTCGAAAATCCAAAACGGTATATGTGGCCAGAACTACAACCCTGGCTCGATTTACTCTGATCACGTCGAAAATCAGTTTGGGGGGGGGGGGGGTGCAGATTTTCGACGGGAAAACCGAATCTTAGGTCCGATTTTCGAAATCCGGATGGCGTATTTGATTTAAACTTACGTTTTTGCCGTCCTCGGATTTTACATATGACATCCATGATCCGATATTTATCCCGAAAAGGCGAATCTCATGTTATGATTTTTTCACCCGATCTTGATTTTTTTAAAAATTTATTTCGAATTTGGATGTACGGATAAAATTGCTCCGTAAAATTGCTCCGTTGTAGATTTCTTCTGACATTTTATTTTACCAAAGGAATACATTTTTCTTCATTAAACGCAGAGAGTTCTTTGAAAATTTCAAGGAATTTCTTGTGAAAAACTAGATATTAGCGGAGATTTTGAAATGTTGCAAGCGAGAAACGTGTTTTTGGACTTTCACCATTGATATTCTAAAGACCCAGTGCCACGATTAGGGTTTTTCATTCTTTCACTCGAGTTCGGGTGACCCGATTTATTCGTATTTTAAGGTATGAAAGCTCGGGAAAAGTCGTGATAAGTTTTTTAGATTATTCCTAAATTGATGCTCCTTCAGAATTTCTTTTTTTGAGGCTGAATAAAAATATTTTCTCAGGTAAACCGCTCAGCCGAACTCGACCTAACGAATAAAAAACCCACTCGTGGAACTGGCCCTTAATTTCGCACCATGGCAAATCGCCTTCAAAAGAGAGGGTATGCAATTTCGCAACTTGGGACCCGAAATAGTTGCATTCGCACGGTTTGCTCCTTTTCCAAGTTATTTTTCAACTTCTTTCCAACAGGGGCGGACTGGCCATGGGGGTGGGGAGGCGATCGCCCCCTAACAATTTGCCGCGGAGGTCCCGAAGGGGCCCCCGCGGCGAATTTTTTTCGAGTCATCGTTTTTTCCCGTAATGTTGTAATTTTCTTTTCCTTTTTTATCACAAAAAGGCCCCGAATTCCTTGAAAGTTTGACTCTAAGGGACATAGAATGTAGCCAAAAGCATTTGTGATGAAAGGGACCCCCGATGAATCCTGAGAATGGGTTATTTTGAAGTTCAAGTACTGTAGAATCCAACTCCAATAATGCCTACGTGTTTCAAAAGTGTGAAATTTTCAAAATTTACCGGGGGAGGGCCCCCAAACGACAGGAGGGGCCCTTACATTTAGGTCTCCTCCTAACTTTTAGACTACCAGTCCGCCCCTGTATGCCGCTACTGCAGTTTCGACCGTTAAGGCCGTAAAAGCGCTAAAGCCAGGATTGTATTTTGCAAACAGATCATTTTTGCAGAAAAATTAAAAATTAAGAAGCAGGAAAAATTTAACTAAATAATAAAAGGAACTCAAATCGACAATATAATGCAAACAAATTCGGAAAGTTTCGTCATGTATATACAGAAGATTCGAAAACGCCTTCAATTGAAGCGTGATACCTCCCCCCGCGTTCCGAAGAGTTCAAATAGTTGTATCCCTGCGCCTTAGCAAGGCGATGGAAGTTTATATTGAAGCAGCGCCCCCGCTTGGTTTTTTGGCTTTCCTGTGCCGCTACTGCAGTTTCGACCTTTCAGGCCGTAGTTTCAGGGCGCTAAAACCAGGGTTGTACTTCGCAAATGGATAGGTTATGCAGAATAATTATAAATTAAGCAGTAGGAGAAATGTAACTAAATAATAAAAGGAACTCAAATTTTCAATAAAATGCAAAAAATTTGGAAAGTCTCGTCATGTAAATACAGAAGATTCGAAAACGCCTTCAATTCAGGCGTGATACCTCATGCGTTCCGGAGAGTTCAAATAGTTGTATCCCTGCGCCTTAGCAAGGGATGGAAGTTAAATATTGAAGTAGCGTCCTCACGTTGTTTTTCAGCTTTCCTGTGCCGCCACTGCGGTTTCGACGGTTAAGGCCGGACTATAAGGGCGCTAAAGCCATGATTGTATTTCGCTAAAAGATAATTTTTGCAGAATAATTAAAAATTAAGAAGCAGGAATAATTTAACTAATTATTAAAAGGAACTCAATTCGACAATATAATGCAAATAAATTTGGAAAGTCTCGTATTGTAAATACAGAAGATTCGAAAACGCCTTCAATTGAAGCGTGATACCTCACGCGTTCCGAAGTGTTCAAATAGTTGTAGCCCTGCGCCTTAGCAAGGCGATGGCAGTTTAATGGCAAATGAAAATTTGAAAATGAGGAAGATTTCACGAATTACATAACTGCTCTAATCCATATATGGTATTTACGGATGAGGAAGAAAAAGAATATAAATTTTTAGACCAGAAAATGCATGTTCTTCTGGTCAAGTATTTTATTTTGTCAAACAAATTATTTATGTGCATAGAATTGAGTAGTTACAATAGTTTATTTGACAAAATAATTTACCTACCTAACTGAAAGAATGTGCATTTTTTTCGGTGGGAAAAATTGACTTTCTTATTTTTCGAAAATACCATTTTAGAACTGGAGCTGTTGCACAATCCATGAACCATCTCTTTGTATGAGTTTCTGTGACTATAAACATAAATTCGATGGTGGAAGTCCAATAACACGTATCTTGATTGCGATGTTTCAAAATATCCGCCCTTTTTTATTTTTTAAAAGATGAACTAATGAGCAATATCCCTTAAAATTTCCAGAGAATTTTCAGAGTAGGATGAAAAAAAGCCAGGGGAAGTTTCAAGGAAAAATATAGGTTTCTTTTTCTTTCAAAGAATAATATGTCAATAGAAATCTGCAATATTGCGAATCAAGATACATGTTTTTGGACTTTCACCATCGAAATTATACCTACATAGATGACGGAACAACAAAATTTTATTGAAGATCATCATTGTATTTTAAAAATAATTAATCAAGTGAAAGAAATGGCAGTAATAGTCAAGTACTTGATAGAAAGAATAAATTTGTCTCTAAAAACCAAGTACGGGGAGTTAGGAAAATAATAATAATTGAATACAGAAAAAGTTGGTTCATTAGAAAAATGATAGGGGTACATTTAGAAAAAAAAAATAGGAAACTCCTATGATTTGAGAAATGAAATAGGGCCTTTTAGTAACCGACAAGTCGATTAAAGCTTTCTCTCCTTATGAATTCCAAAGGCAATCAAACCTACAATTATTCGTCAAATTAAACTTAAATTGAAGTGTGTTAGTAAAAAGAAACCAATTACAAAGGGAGTCAACAGTAGTTGTTTCTGTTTGCTCAAATACAACAAGATGCACATCTTAAAAATAAAATGAATGAATAAGTAACTCTCATGATCAGCGGGCCGATTACCAAAACAAGCGGAGCCTAGTCTATTCCTATGTCGTACGACAAGACATACTGTCGCCACCTAAAGTAGGTGGACACAAAGAAGTCGATCCCTGTGTCAGGCCACGACATAGGCTCCGTTTGTCTCGGTAATCGGCCCGCTGAGATACCGAGTTTCCAGTATTTTCATGAAAAGCAAAATACCTCATGATAAAAATTTCACTTTTACTCTCTTATCAGAAGTAGCAACCATGTTGTTTCTACAAAGTAACAAAATAAACAAGGTAGGAATAATTTGGAATTTTAACTCTTACAGAAGTCCATCAAAGAATAAATACTAAATCAGTTCATAGAGAGAAGAATTTCCAATCTTTAATAACTGGGCAAAAAAAATAAAAAAATAAATGAAGAATATGAGTAATCTAGGACATTAAACACTGGG
The DNA here is from genome assembly GCF_918797505.1 of Bemisia tabaci. NCBI lineage: Eukaryota > Metazoa > Arthropoda > Insecta > Hemiptera > Aleyrodidae > Bemisia > Bemisia tabaci. The sequence continues at coordinate 33,258,528 of NC_092794.1, forward strand.
AAAAATTCGTAACAAGTTAAAAATATATTCATTAGAATTTCTCAAGGAAAAAATGGGAAAAAATGAAGAATTTATTTTTCAGTGATACTCATTTTAGAAGTACATCATAAAAAAATGTAAAAGACTGAGGAATACGTCAATGTTACTCAACTTACAAAATATGCGTCTAGGAAAAGAATAAACAAGTTAAATGAATAATACGACAAGTTTGCAAGAGGCAGAATATAAACTCTCTTTTTAACACTGATAATTAACAAAATTTTGGAACACATTATGGCTTTATTCAGCACAAAGAAAATAAACAAAAATTAATCATGACAAGGAGAATTCGTTTTCAACCAAAGCTTGTGTTTACAAATCTTTGTAATAGCTTGAGCCAGATACCTGTTGCAGCTGGTTTTTTTTTCTTTTGAAAATTTAATGTTACAAAAATTCTTTCAAAATGGTTATAAAATATAGATCCAGAACCTCATGGCAAACAAAATGAAAAATCATATGTGATGCCATCAGGGAAAAGGGACCTTAGGTGCATTAACTTGTGAGCACATTGTTTCATGCATTCTCACCTATTTTAAGGCTCATGAGTTAAAGCACCTAATGGTCCCTTTTCCCTGATCGCATCACATATTGGCGAATGCAATTCAGAAAAGTGATGCACAAAAATAGAGTGTTCAAAAGATAGTGCCCCCAAGAGGTGGGGGATTCCTTGTCAAAAATGAAAAATAAAACTTAATAACAATAAAAGAAAATAAAATAAAATATAATAATAAAAATACAATACTAAAGAGCATGGTGTTTTCCTTCGGGGAAGAGACAATTGGACCGAGAGTTTTAAACTGAAGATGAAAACGTAAAAAGAGAGAACTGGTCACTTGAGGGAGATCTGACTAAAAGCGACATTATTCTGGACATGAACAACCTTAATTTGACCCACAGCTGTGATGCTTCAAATATGATTCAATCTCACGTTGAAAAAATTTATTCTCGACATAAAATTTAGACTTACCTGAAAAACTCAACAGTAGAAATAGCAGAAGAAGCTTTTTCTCAGCACTATCTGAGTGCAAAAAACAGGTATGAAAGTTTATAAAATTATGTTCTCAAGCTCAGTGAAAACTAATGAAAACTTGAGTCAGTAGTGGTAAAGTATAAAATATAACAGGTGTTCTCATGAATAAGAAATACTTTTCTACGAAAAAGCACCATTTTCAGCACATCACAAGCAATACATTTGAAGGCCTAAAATCCTTCACAAGAAACCATTTTTATGCTCCATTTCACCATATATTGCTTTCAAAACTCATGTTCTACAGATGATTTTGTCCAATGGCAAATATTTTGTACTACTCTTTAGGCCTTCTAAATATACTATTAACTATAAACTATTTATGTTTGTGGTTTATTGAATTTGGTGTTTTCTACCACTTATATACCTATAAAAAAATGTGCTGCAAAAACACCAAAAAGTCCCCTTTCTGGATTTCCTTGAAACTTTCATTTTTTACTGCGCATATTAGGGTACCTCTTTATCCAAAGTTCAAGGTCCCTCGAAACATTAGGGGGAGCCTGAGGCATGGGGGAGGGGGGGGGGCTGAAACCTTATAAATGTAATGTCTTTAATACAGATAAAGATGGAGAGTTAAATTTTGCATGAAAAATCCTTTAAAAATATTATCAAAAAGATAATTCAGAGGAAAAATGCATGTTGTATTTTCCATCCCGTTTTTTCTAGGTTTAATGAGTTGTTAAAAATGAGGTAAAATGCAAAAAGATTTATTAACAAAATACCTCTCCCCTGATGCTGTTAAGAACCTGTTTTTAAAATTTTCCGTCAAATAGTGAGTGAACAAAAATGGTTGTAGATTTCTGAGAACTGTTTACTTAAGGAGAAATGAGCGACTGAAAATGAGCCACAAACATTACTCCCCCTGCTTTAGGCTTCCACTGACTATTTGGGGGACTTGAAACTGATAAAGACGAATCCTAATATGCGTAATCAAAAACAAAAGTTTCAAGGAAATCCAGGGGGAGACTTTTTATCATTACTGCACCACGTTCTTTTGGACGGTTCTTACACTTTCAAGTTTTTCTTATGATCAAAAAACCTTTATCGGTCTTTTGGATCAAATTTTTTCTTTTTAATTTATGGTTTTTGGAGCTCCTTCAAGAGAAAAAGTGATCCACCCATAACCAGTTCCCCTCTATAGAATCACTGAAGAAACGTCCTTAGGCAACCCCATAAGGACGTCCTTCAGTGATCCCGTAAATGAATTGTCCCAAAAACATGTCAAGTTGAGTGGGTTCTTTGTACTTAATTGGTAAGGTGAGAGTCATGTTGCAGTCCCCAGCTTCCGGGTAATTTTGAGCAGGATTTCTATGATTAAAAAGGATCTCAGGTCGACTAGGGAATCCAAATGGAGGCTCCTTTTCTAGTCCAGTACAGAAGACAAGAATATCCTCTAATTCTATGGAAGTTTCACCATCTGCAACAATCAGGAAATAGGTAAAAGAAAACAGTTATAGTACAATGGGAAAAATAACCAAAGTTTTCAGGGCGAGACTCGATCCTCACGGAGCCCATCCAGTGGGAGTTCAACCCAAAAAGGGAAGTGTTGCTTTGCGAGACGTGAGTTTCCATTTCTGAGGATTGAGTCCTAATTAGATACCATTGACTATTTTTTATAATGTATAGTTTGAACAAAAATAATCTGCAAAATACTAATTCATGCGTTACCATTCTATGTAACGCTGGAAGTAGGCAGTTGTCTCGTTAAGCTAGAGGTACAAATTTATCAAATAATAAACATTTGACTTCCTACAAATACACTTTTGACATGTACATGCAGGTAACAAGAAGAAGGGTTGCTGGCCAAATTCCGTTTTTCGATTCTCAGACCGTCATCTTAAAGACAAATAACCTAATGCCAAAATGCCTTCCAAAATCAGTGAGATTTTTGTAAAAAAACTAACACAATTGAAAACTTTCTTGTAAGTAGGCAAGATTCCACAATTTTCATCAGGCTTTCACAGCATATCTGCACACAGCCGCAATCAAGAATCATTTGAACGCCTGTGTGTACGATGAGAAAAATGGCCACAGAGTTCATTCCTTTTTGTCCAAGTAAATTGCAAGATGAAATCAGCTCCACAATGTGCAAAGAAGAGCGTTGACGCTACTGGCATACTAAAAGTGATGGTTTTTCCCACATTTACAAAACCAATAATTAAAAGAAGGATGTGCTTTCAAACTCACTTTCGATCTTTTGAAGAGTTTCAATGAAGCGCCGCCAAATCCTTTCCTCAACTGTGAACGGGATGGACCCCATGGCTGACCGCTGAACATTAAAAATTTGTAGAAAGCTGTTCACATTCAATTTCTGTACGTTGTTAGAAAGCAACGGTCTGAACAGGCCGGGATGGAGGCGCGTAGCTGGTAGTACACTCAGCACTGCCAACCCATCGAGGAATTGATTTGTCGCATCTTCGACTTTATTTATGCAATGATGATGAAGAATCCCTGTTAAAATGAAGGATAGAAAATAACTTTTAGTTAGCTAAGTCCAACATGACAGTAGAACATTACTTATTTTGTATGTTTTGAAGAGTTACAAAATTATTGCCTTACAAATTCCTCTTAGATTTTTAGAACTGAGTTGAGCTTATTAGAAGGAAACCAATGCTCATAAATTTCGAACAGAGAAAATTGCGTTCAGTTTTCTTCCGTGTAAAGCTCAATGTAACAAATGACTTATAAACACAAACTAAATATTTTCCATGGAATTTATATTTTGGTAGGGCAAAGTAACTACTCAAGTCTGAAACCACTTATTACTCGGCTTTTTTGAAAATGTGGATTGGTTCACTTCTGATACAGTCAGTCCATTTTTACATAACAGAGGAAAGCATCAAGACCTCACTGCCAATTTCCGTCGGAGGATGGAACATTAGCATTCCAATATTCTCAAAAATGATTTTAAAAAGTGGATCAAAGAAAGAAGGAACAGTCCCGCTAGTCTAATTAACAGACTTTAAGTCACCACACTTTTGCTAAATATGGTTGAAGAAAGTTTGCCATAAAAAATTAACAGGATCAAAATATTTTCTACAAGAAAATTTAGTTTCTTACAGGGGTTTTCTTCAGACCCAAAGTTGGGACGGTTCTTTATGTTTAGGATTACATGTAACTATTAATTTAAAATCACATAAGCCCTCTGTTTGAATTTATGCTTCGAAGTGAAGAATTTTCTTCTCCAAACTAATTCATTAGAGATGTGCTACGTACGATTCTTTTTACAAATTGACTACGTTTCTGATTTTTTCTTAAGTTTTGGATGCACAATTAGATGTGATCAACATCTAAAAAGAATGGTGCCAAGCTTCCTGAAAATTGGATAGTTTTGCAAATCAAAAAATTTACTTTCAAGTTTCAAAAGAAAAAAAAAATTGAGCTGTCAGCTGCTTTTATTTCCTGACCTCCCTAACCAGCTATCAAATTTACAAACTTTTTGAACCCATCAGATACCCTGATTCAGCCTTTTTGGCAAAGCTAAGCTTACTAGTCAAATTTTCAATTGGTGGTCACATACTTACGTCTAAATTTGAAACAACTTACCATCGATCATTGTGTCTCGACCCCTCAGGTCTTGAAAGGAGTCCTCGCTGTACCCATTCGAAATCAGTATCTCGGACTCCATCATCACTTTCTTTGCAGCTTCCGTTGTCCCTGCTGCCTTTAGGCAAGTTAGCTCTTTGCGCAGCTGTTCACTCTGTATTTGATAAATGGTTGGTGTTGTAACGGTTCCAGTTAAAATTCTCTCGGTCAGAGTCGGGCAGAGGTAGTCTGGGAAGGAACATCCATATAATAAAGCCATTCCCATTATGGCACCTGCGCTGAAAAATTTGCTGTATAGTTCCGCCATTGTATTATTTCTGATGATTTTTTCTTTATCCTTTCCCAAGAAGAGGGAAGATTTTTTAATTTCATTAACGGCTAATTGAAAAAATTCCCTAGTTAACCCCCCTCCATCTTGTCCGAGTTCCGAGTCAAAAGTTATTTGTAACTTTTTGTGAAAGTCTGCTTTGTGGTGAGGAAGGAAATAGTCTGCCGCGGAAGAGCCGACTACTTTGAACACACCTTCATCTCTACTGACCATCACTTGGAACTTATCTTCTGAATTTATCTGACTGGCTAACCCATCAAGGACTTCTCTCAGGGTAGTTGCAGCTTCAACAGATGGAGGTAAGACTGGTCGTGGCGGTGATTGCGGCGCTCGTTGCCCTTCTCCAGAAGCTGATTGTTTGGGTGATCGTTCAGGTGAGACGGATCTTTCAGGAGATGTTGTTCCTACAGGAGATGTTGAGCGTACAGATTTTGATCGTTCAGGAGAACTTTCCGACTGGAATTCTTCAGAGGCTGAGGAGTCATAATCTCGTGTACGTTCTTCTTCCGGAGCTTCTTCAGGAAAAAGATCCTCATTTGGCACTAAATACATTAATTTCTGTTTCAAAGTTGAATACAAATTTGCTGCCGTCAGTTCTATCCCACTCCCAACATGAACACGTCTAAGTTGTCCCACACTGCCAGGCTGCAGAATGTCTACTATGCTGCATCCTTCTAGTTGATTTCGAAATTCATTTTCTAAATGGTCCAGGACTTGGGACTCCGTCCAAACTTTGTTTAAGTGTATTACGTCTAAAATCAGTCCTCAACTGTCATAAAACCTTTCTTCTTCTCGGCTTAGTTTGGTACGCTTATTTCTTTGCGCCAGCAGGATTGCTTTAAATGTGTATAACTTCGGTGCACAGTGACGAGGAGCCGTCGTGGCTCGAAGGTTAGATAAATTTCTACACTTCTGAAAACAAAACAAAAATAATAAAAATAAAGATTTCATTTTACGTAGAATGGAAGTTTGGAATAAGATACGTAAGCCTACCCAACTGTGGCTTGTGCAGGATTTTGCTCTGAGGAGGAGAGGGGGGGGAGGTTTTCATACTCCTGGGTCAAGCGGGTGGATTCGGGAGGTCTCCCTTGCAAAATGTTGAAAATTTTATTCGCCTTTTGGATGCAATTTGAAGCCATTTCTACAGAGAATGTTCTAGAAGCTGGTGCTCAGAAAACCCTGAATTCTGGTTAATTTCTAAGAGAAAAATTTAAAATTTCACCCAAGAAGTATAAAAATTGAGCCTCTATACCGTATTTGTTCCAATAGAAACACTATGTTGAAGCTTGTTGCATAGGTAAACAGCAGAGACTCCCAGAAATAGTCATGCTTGAAACTGCTGTGGAAAATCTATGGGACCATATTACAAAATTTTTGGAACTTGGACTCAAAAACTGTTAATTTCTAGTGTTGTTGTTTTTCCATCAAAAAATATATTTTTTCATTTTTCCCATCCAATTTTCCTCTTTTCTCTCTCCCTCTTTCTCCTCTCCTCTTCTTTCCCTTTTCATTGGGCTCGGGGGAGGGAAGGAGAGACTGAACCTTTCAGTTCCCTCTCCACTGCTACTCAGAAGTAACAAACAAGGCCTCACTTGTTTTGGCTGCAATAACTTTAAGAGCCATTCAATTATTACATGACACACTTTAAAGGGAGGGAGAAGGACTGAGCTTGTCTGTAGAGCCTTGAAGGGGGACGAAGCATGCCCTTACGTAATCCTTCCGCTAAGGGTCAATTTCAACTCCCAATGTCAAGCTCCGTGTTAGCACTTAATACAGGGTCCAAGAAGTGTCAGACGACAGACACGGTGCTTCATGCTGACATCAGCTTGACACCAGGAGATGATGTCAACCCCAAACAAAAAAATCACGAAAAAAAGTATGATTAAATGTGACCGTCCACGGAAGAGGTACCTTAGTTCACCCAAACTCAAAATTGATTTTTTGCCACCACTGGATAGAGGGGGGTTCTAGGAGCATTTTAGGCCAAAGAACGCCCAAAAAAGTTGAACCAAACCGGAGTCATGAAATTTAGAAGTTGGCGGTGCAAGAAAAACGTAGTTTCGAGAAAAAGCTATTTAAAGTTTTGAAATTACTTGGTGAACATGCAGAGTGAGTAACTCTTTCATACTCTCTCAGGATATTCCTTGTCACAAAAATGAATAAAACCACTTTTAACTCATTCTTTGGGATGTTGGGGATTGTTTTCCATCAAAAACCTAAATCCAGATTTTTAGACCCAACTCAACAAAAATTGCTCTCCTGAAAAATTTTCCCCCGTGGACTAAGGTCCGTTTTCTCGTGTACGGTCACAAATAAAAAAATAAATAAATAGATTAACTATATACCTAATGAATCACCCACAGTTACAAGGAGCAGCTTTACACCTTCTCTTCATGGATTTTTCATCAAAAAATGCGTGTGCACCAAAGAAGCCTAATATTTTCCTAAGAGTTTTTATAGTGCCTTGGCTACGCCTAAATCTGTTGATTTTGCTGAATGTCAAAACATAGGTGCTGCCATCCACACTTCTTTTAAAAAAAAGTGTGTATGAAATTCATGAATTTGATTAATTCATTACCTATTTTCCTCATGGACTTAAAATTTAACTAACTATTAAATAAAGCAAACTAGTACCTGTCATTACCCTTTTAAAGCTTAGAGCTTTGTCATTAATAAATCACAACATGTACTTGATTTAAGTAAATCAAATACACTGAATATGGTTTTTGAGATCCTTACCTTTGAATTTGAACCAGGGAGAAACATCCACGATGGCATAGGTACTCTTCCATCGGAAAGTAAATCTCCTCCCTAAAAAAAAAACAAAATAGGAATTAGAAATAAAGCAAACATCTACATATCAAGAACAAACCGAAAGAGCACATGGTCTGAGTGAAACTTCCAAAATGTAAGGATAAAAATTTGCAAAGTACTATCAGGATGTTTTTAGGGTTTTTATGGTTCAGAACACACCCTTGGCTTTCAATTTTAAGAAAAGATGAGCGATTTAAAAACTCCCGAGTTGGGCGCTTTCCAAATTTATCAAGATTCATTTATGATAATGTTATTGAAGTTACAAAAAATTAAATAAACAAGATGGTACATATATTCGCATGAAGAAAGTATAAATTAACAAAGATTTTAATCTTTATCTGTTTGGGAGAGGGATTGGGGTTGGGGCCTCCCTATTGGGCTTTTACGCCTTTGAAAAGGACTCCTAAGCCTAAAAATGTCGCTTTAATATCCCTTAAATGGCTTTTTACCCCCTTAAATTTCTCAAAATTGCTTAAAAACACTCTTTTCATGCAAAATATTGACCTAAATGGGTCTGAGGCTCGGGGTGAAGAGGGAGATGAAAATTTGGGCCATACCCTGACAGAAGAAGATTAAAATATTCTAATAAATAAATGAAGCAGTATTTGCATCAGAGCCCAAAGATCATTTTCCTGCACTGAGACAAATTTTTGAAATCGGGCACTTTTTAAACTTACGTATTCAATCAATCAAAATGCATGCAGATTAAATAACTTTGTGAAAATGAACTTTTTTCAAAGGAACCAGAATAAACTGCCCCTAAGATAAAAAACAATTAAAAATATGCTACCCAAAGAAAGGAAGAAAGAAAGAAAGAAAGAAAGAAAGAAAGAAAGAAAGAAAGAAAGAAAGAAAGAACCAATGAATAAGAAAAAAGTTAAGTAATTCTTACTGAAGATCGAAATGAACCTTCATGCTGTTGACTAATACTGGACCTCGATGAACACGCAGGAATTCTTTCACGAGAAGTGTTTGGGGATCTTGAAGACCTCTGTTCATCTCTTGATGAACGAGCAGGAACTCTTTCACGGGAAGTGTTTGGGGATCTTGAAGACCTCTGTTCATCTCTAGATGAACAAGCCAGAATTCGGTCACGGGTATGTGGAGATCTTGATGAACGAGCACGAACTCTTTCACGGGAAGTGTTTGGGGATCTTGAGGACCTCTGTTCATCTCTTGATGAACAATCCAGAATTCTGTCACGGGTATGTGGAGATCTTGATGAACGAGCACGAGTTCTTTCACGGGAAGTGTTTGGGGATCTTGAGGACCTCTGTCCATCTCTTGATGAACAAGCACGAGTTCTTTCACGGGAAGGGTGTCGGGATTTCGATGACCTTCCTTCATTCCTTGATGAACGATCAAAAATTCTTTCATTTTCCTGGCCGGAGACGCGTCTTGGAAACAAGCTCGACCTAACTCCACTAGGACCAGTCTTTGGCTAAAGGGACGGACACTAGCTTCCTGAGAATCTCTTGCTCCCTGTCATAAAATAAAATAAACCATTGTCAATACATGTTTATCACATGTCTATTTATTTTAATGACACGGTAAACATGTCCGTTTTAAAAATTCCCAAGGTAGGTGTCAGTTTGGAACACACGTATTAGAATCTTCTAAAAAAATAAGAGAAGGGCAGTGAATTGCGTTTTAAAGTGCTGGAATATTTTCTTTATATTCTTGCCTTTACTTTAACACACCATTCAACCACTTTTGCAACGATTAAAATGTGATAAACGATATTTGATAGGACTTGGTTTCAAAAGTGGCTCATTTTGGCAAATGGCAACCTTCTCTTTTAATGAGCACCTTCTTGAGAAAAGGTATGACTTCCCTCCGGACTATTTCTGTTGTAGTTTAATGAATTGTAACACAGTTAGAAAGCACCATCAAGTAATTCTACCTGGTTTTCCGCAATATTTAACTTTTATAGCCATTATTTGACCGAGCGCACACCTTTTTAAAAAAAGACTCAATTGCAAAACGTGAATATTTAGAAAGTTCTCAACAGGAAAAACTTCCAATCTGCTTCAACCTACTTTTTTTTACGCCAAGTAAAATCAAACTTTCGTCTAAAGTGACAAAGATGTCAAATATCAAGTCAAAGACCAAACATGAATAAACATTTTGAAAAAAAAAGAATATGGAATGGATTCAAAAAACAAACGCAAGTTGATTGATCGAAACTAGGATTTTCTAGAACTTGAAAGGCAAAACTTTCTTTGGGGTGCTCACAACTGGTACGATCACTTTATGCATTGGCTGTGAAATTTCCCACATACATTTCCTCCACTATTTCCTGAAAATACCACGCAGGATTCAGTAATTTCGTTATCCACAAGCTTCAGTCTGTAGTAGATATCTTCTAGTTTGCTGATGTGGGTGTTTACATCATGTCCTTTTTCATGCTTAGCCGTATAGAACTCTTCCAGCACGCGAGCTTCCCGCTCTTCCCCGCCTGTACCATAGACACTTTCAAGTTTGTTCCACATTTCGTGTGACGTTGCGCACCCTTTGAGGTTCCCTCGAACACTTTTATTAATCGTAGATATGATAATCTTCTTAGCCTGTCCATCTTTCTTTATCCACTCGTGTGGATCTGCGACCGGTTTCTTCTTTTCGCCTTTCACTATTTGGCAAAGTCCACCAGCTTCGAAGAATATTTCAACGTCGAACAATCAGTCTTGGAAGTTCGATTTTCCTTCGAGGCGGGTTACAGCCCTCAGTTTACTTGTTTCGAGTTTAGTAGACATTTTGTAATTTCGTTATTATTAGTTTTTGCTAAACAAGCAGTCACCGTTATATTATGTTTTCATTATTTTTATTTTCTACTGAGCAAGTAGTTATCGTTATTATTATATTCTGCTAGGCAAGCAGTCACTATTATGTTGTGTTTTCGTTATTTTTATTTTCTACTGAGCAAGTAGTTATCGTTATTATTATTTTCTGCTAGGCAAGCAGTCACTATTATGTTGTGTTTATGTTTTTGCGAGGATTCGTTGACACATTTAACACCGGGAAGCTTGATACTCTGCAAAGCGTCTTTCGATGTCCTGGGTTCTCCTCTTCAGCTTGTTGCACTTTTGGTATATCATTATTGCACTCAGCACTAAGACCAAAATCACGAACAGTACGTAAAGTGCTAAATCGTGTATATCGAAGTCGTTAGAGATCGTTATCTCGTTATCCGAATCAATACCGAATCAGCTCATTTTTCACCAAATTTTCACCAACCACGACCGAACGAACTGCGCTACGACCGATGTTTTCACACACGAATCGCGAGAGTGTCTGACGTATGCTGGGCCCATAACCTAAAGGCTGTTATGGAAAATTAAATTCAACAACCGAGTTTGAGAGGAGGAAATACATAATTTTATTTATAAACTACATCGCTCGAGGCGAATGGTTTGCGGAGACTGAACTAGATGCGAGCGACGCAGTTGCGCTGTCTGAAAAGTAAAAACAAGTAGTCATCAAATTCTTTGCTACTGCAGTCAAACGCTGTGTTGCTACATATCATGGAAATATTTATACATTCCAATACAAACAAGGAAAGTTTTTGGCAAGAATTTTAATATTCTTCACATGAACAGATGAATTTCATTGGGTATTTTTAGTAGACACCTGAAGGGGTCTTTAATTGTGCTCTTTAGTCTTTAATTGACTTGATGAAGAATTTTTTAAACTTCCAGTAGGTGGAGTAATTGACAATGATTACAGTAACATTTCAACGCTGTAAGTCGGCAATCATATATCTCGTTTGCGGTGTCTGAAAATCTCAACCTCTATGTCATGGGATTGGCTATTGAATGTCCAAAATATGAATCTCCCTGAATTTAAAACTCAACTTTGAAAGCATTGATTACAGTAGGGGGGCAAAATTATGCATGCAAATTGCAGGGTTATCCAAAAGTCACCTACCACCCCTGTAACTTTTTTCCTAATTGAGATAGAAGTTTGAAATTTTGGGATTGTTCCTCGGTTTAAGGTAGCAACTTTTTGGTCCCCCCAAAATTTTGGGGGGCGCGCGGCCCCCCCCCCTTAGGGGGGCGGGGGCTAACTTTTTTTTTTCAAATGGCAACCCCCTTTTGTGATACCTCATTCGAAAGATAATGAAAAAGAAAATTTTTTAAGCAAACCGCAGGTCAAAATATTGATTTTTGACAAAATGGCAGCCGGTCAAAGTTCAGAATGGCGGAAAATTCGGCATCTCCGTTTTTTATTGGCGGATTGGTCTGGAACTCGGAATCTCAGGGTTTTTCGGGACGAGAAAAACGATTCTGGCATTAGTTTTCCAGAAATGTCAGTCCTTTTCAAAATGGCGGCAGTTAAAATGGCGGCTTAGAGCGGGAAGTGGATATTTAGGCTGCTTATCGTCGGATTTGTATAAGACTTGGTTTCTGGGGGTATTTCGGCACGAGAATAACGAATCTTTCATTGGATTTTTGAATTTTTAAAAACTTCAACATGGCGGCGAAAAATTGACGGAAAATCCTTATCACGGCTGTTTACCGATGGATTTGCACCAAAGTCAATACTCTGGTGGTTTTTGGCTCGAAAAAAATTAATCTTTCATTAGATTTTTGAAACACCGAATATCGTCAAAATGGTGGTGGAAAAATAACAGGAAATTGTGCATTCACCATCGCCATTTGCATTTTTGCCGCCATTTTAAAGTTTTTAAAAAATTCAAAAATCCAATGAAAGATTCGTTCTTCTCGTGCCAAAATACCGCCGGATACCAAGTCTCATACAAATCTGACGATAAGCAGCCTAAATATCCACTTCCCGCTCTAAGTCGCCATTTTGAAAAGGACTGACATTTCTGGAAAACTAATGGCAGAATTGCTTTTCTCGTCCCGAAAAAGTCGAGGATTCTGAGTTTCAGACCAATCCGCCGATAAAAAACGGAGATGCCAAATTTCCGCCATTTTGAACTTTGACCGGCCGCCATTTTGTCACAAATCAATATTTTGACCTGCGGTTTGCTTAAAAATTTTTCTTTTTTCTTTATCTTTCGAATGAGGTATCACAAAACGGGGGTTGCCATTTGAAAAAAAAAAGTTAGCCCCCTCCCCCCTTAGGGGGGGCCGCCCCCCAAAATTTTGGGGGTCCATAAAGTTGCTACCTTAAACCGAGGAACATTCCCAAAGTTTCAAATTTCTATCTCAATTAGGAAAAAAGTTACAGGGGTGGTAGGTGACTTTTGGATAACCCTGTATGGTATTCTAGTTAAGACTCAAAATGACGAAAGAGGGCCAAGTGCGCATGGATTTCATAATGGCTGAGAAGCCTCAGTGTTCCTTGAACGACCCTTGTAAAGGTTACGGGTTCTCTGAGATTTTCTTAAAATGAAGTTATTTACTTACTGGGACATGTTGAGTGATGAATCGTTCAAGTTCCAGATATTTTACAAGATATTTTGAATGGTTGAATTCTCAATAGTTCAATGTTCAATCGTTCATCTGTCAGCTGTAACAAAGAAACAGTGAAGGTGAAGGAGTTGAGACTGATGAAAATGACTGCAAGGGGGGGGGGGGGCATGGGACCACAAATTTTGATTTTTACAAATAAAGGGGGCTAGCAAAATAGGAGGCGTAAAGAACTGTCTCAATCGGGATCTCCTTTACTTTCATGGTCCATGAGAAAACTGTATGCTGTATACTGATCGCGTAAAAAATCGTCTATGATCTTAAAGGCACTTATAGAGGATCTAATTTCTAAACCGTTTCCGAATTGAGTTTCAGAAGTCATCAGTCCTAAAATTGATAGGTACATCCTATTATTTTTAAACGGAAACTTGGGGGAAATGCTCAGTTTAGCAAGAGATGATGAATGGTGGCACTACATTTTGATCAAAATTCGACGACCATGTTGATCAAAGAAGGATGTTGCATGATGACGAACAGTCCTTAAATAGTCTATTTAGACCATTATTCATTCAAGTTCGGCAAGGCATCTGTTGTTGCCACTATATAAGTTCTATGTTCTCTCCGACTTGATCTGCATTGCCTAGCAGGCGGATTATTGAAAGTTTATAGTGAGTAAGACATTAAACTGGAATATATTGCATGGTTTCGATAGGGCTATGGCTTGTCAAGTCAACAAAGTTTCAATGATCAGGCTGTAGACAGAACATGACGTGCCAGACCTTCTCTCTTTAGCACACTCCAAATCTAAGTGGTACAACCACGCTCCAAATCTAACTCTTTCTCACTTGGAACTCGTAATTTCCTCATTGGTGTTTAACATGGCATTTATTAGCCTATGCAACCATTTGTGTCATGTGTTCTTCTCATCTTGACAATCACTAGTCAAGAATCTTCTCGTTTCGTGACCTCCGTGCAGCATACATCGGGATGACTACCTCCACCTCCCTGCTACTGTCGTTTGAGAAGCTGAAGGGACAAGAAAATTACTCCCTATGGAAATTCCAGTTGTCGAAGTTTCTTGAATTGGACGACCTATGGATAGTCACCGATCCTGCAGTAGCTGAGAACTCCTCATTGTACGCAGATGATGGTAAAAAGGCCGAGCAGCGGAAGGCTCTAGCAAAAATCTCCCTCATGGTTGAACCTGCATGCATCGTTCACATCAGGAACTGTACTACTCCTTATGATGCCTGGAAAAACTTGAAAGAAGCTTTTGAAAGTTCTGGTTTGTCTCGTAGATTGCGTCTATTAAGAAACTTATTCTCGGTAAGATTAGAAAATCACTCGTCTATTCACTCTTACGTTCATGAAAGCCTCGATCTAGCTCATCAAGTAGCCGCTATCAGCGATCCTCTTCAAGATGAATTCATGTGTTCATTAATGTAAATTCTTCTGACTGGTTTGTTGACTCAGGCGCTAGCCAAAATCACATGTGTAATAATGCTAATAATCTTGTAAATTTTCAAACTAATGTCTCAAGTGAAAGTATCACAACAGCAAACAATCAGATCTTAAAATCTAAAGGTAAAGGTGATTATATAGTTCAGCTTCAAGGTCACAATGAGCCTTCAACCATTAAAAATGTCCCGTACATTCCCAATTTAGCAGTCAACCTTCTATCTGTAAGTAAATTGGTTGAGAATGGTTTTTCTGTTGTTTTCACCCCCAGTGGTTGCACCATCTACCACGATGAAACTTTCACGTAAAACGGTGAAGTCGTGGCAACCGCATCCTATATTGATGGAATTTACAAGTTAAACATCGACCAAGGTGTAAACTCTCTTTCAGCACTTTCTTACTTACAAATGTAGCAATTAAAAGTGGTGGAAATGTAGATTTATGGCACAAGCGTCTAGGGCATTTAAATTTTCACTCCATGAAATCGCCGAGAGATGGTATGGTCACAGGAGTTAAGTTTAATGGAAACCTTTACAATCCTTGTGAACAATGTGTTCTGGGGAAACATTCCAGAGCTCCTTTTAGCAAATGTGGTTCTCGAGCTAGTACTTAACTCGGAATAATCCACAGTGATGTTTGCGGCCCTATGTCAACCTCATCCCACAACGGTATGAAGTATTTCATCACTTTTTTAGACAATTTCACTAGGAAAACATTCGTTTATATTATAAGACACAAAGATGAAGTCTTCACAAAATTTAAAGAATTTAAACATTTTTTCAAGAAACAAACTAATCTTAGTATAAAGTGTTTACGAGATGACAATGTGAGAGAATATTGCAGCTCGCAATTTCATACTTTTTTAAAGGCAGAAGGTATAAAACATCAAACTACAACACCTTGTACTCCTCAACAAAACGGTGTCGCGGAAAGGGCAAACCGAATTATTATGGACAAATTCAGAAGTATGTTAGCAGATGCAAATCTAAATCAACATTACTTACTGGGCAGAAGCAGTAAATTATGCTTTCTATCTAAAAAATAGATCGCCCTCTCAAGCCCTCTTAGAAGTCACTCCTAAAGAAAAATTGATTTAAGTCATATTAGGATTTTTGGTTGTAAAGCTTTTAGTCACATCCCGAAAGCCAAAAGAAGCAAATTAGATGCCAAAAGCAAGCAAATGATTTTTGTGGGCATATGCGAAGAAACAAAAGCATATCGACTTATAGACCCCAATAAATCCAAATCACTAGAACTATCTCGTGATGTCATCTTTGATGAAGGTTAATTTTTCCAACTTAAATCGTCACTCACAAATGAATCATCACATTTAAATGATCAAAACAACATACGTAAAGAACAAGAAAACGAAACAAATCCCACAGCTTTTATAGAAATTACAAACGAACATCACATTTAAACGAAAATGAAACATTTCAAGATTCTAGTAGGTACTTCCAGCGAAGAAGAAATAAGCTCTGAAACTGATACACCTGAAGAAAATTCAGATGTAAGTGCCGATATCAGTCAAATTGCTCAAGTCATTCCAGAACTATTCACCGAAGATGAAAGCAGTCAAGATGTAACAGTCATTGCTGTCAATGATCAAATAGAAAGCACCAGATCAAAACAAAAACCTGCCTGGACGGATAACTACTTCTTACTTCAAGCTGTAAGTAACACTACCTCTGATGAACACAATTCTGTCCCTAAATCTGTACATGAAGCGTTAACGAGCTCCGATAAGGAATTGTGGCTTAAAGCAATGATTCGTGAAATTAATTCATTCAACAAAAACAAAGCTTGGGAATTAACCAATATACCAAAAGACCAAAAGGTTCTAGAAACTAAATGGGTTTTTAAAAGAAAAACATATACAAGTGATAATCAACAAATTTATAAAGCAAGACTAGTAATTAAAGGATGTACACAACGCTATGGTGTTGAATACCTAGAAACGACTAGTAATTAAAGGATGTACACAACGCTATGGTGTTGACTACCTAGAAACTATTTCACCAGTTGTAAGACACTCCACACTAAGATTATTATTCGCTTTAGCGGTAGATTTAAATATGAAAATCAATCACTTAGATGCCATGAACGCATTTCTTCACGGTGAATTAAGCGAAACAATTTATGTCAAAATACCTGAAGGTCTCGCAGCGCCTCAAAATAAAGTTTTTCGTCTCAAAAAAGCCGTCTATGGCCTGAAGCAAGCATCGCGTTCCTGGAATTCTCAAGTAAATTCAGTCCTCATCAACCTTAAATATCAATGTTCGAAACATGAACCATGTGTTTACTATAAACGTAATGATGACGAATTAATTGTTGTCGCAATTTTTGTTGATGATTTTTTTGTTTTCAGTAACAATAAAAAAGAACGAAAATTCCCTACAAAAAATTTGTCTGAATTCTTCAATCTAAAAGACTTAGAGGAAGTATCCCAATGTCTTGGCATGACTGTCACTAGAGATGTAAATGCTCAAACCATTAAACTAAGTCATGAAAAATATACTTTAAATTTACTTGATAAATGTAATATATCAAATTGTAAACCCATATCTACTCCAATCATCGACACAAAATTTGATAATCTACCACCTGATCTTAACTTAGAAAAAAGCTATCAGCAACTCATTGGTTCTTTATTGTACCTTTCAGTTAACAGTCGACCGGACATTTCTTTTGCAGTTACCTGTCTGAGTCAATTTTCAAAGCAACCTAATCAACAACATTGGTCTGCAGCCAAACGCATTCTTCGTTATCTTAAATTTTCTGCCCATATCTGTTTAAATTGCAAAAAATCAGAAAACTGTCTTACAGGTTTCGCCGATTCTGATTGGGCAAATAATGACCTAAAAAGAAAATCTCTTTCTGGTAATGCTTCTATTCTTTCTAATGCAGCAGTATCATGGGAATGTAGAAAGCAACAAACAGTCGCACTCTCCAGCAGTGAAGCGGAGTACTTATCACTCTCCGATGCTTCTAAAAGAGCAATTTACCTCAAAAAATTTCTTGAAGAATTAACTGGGTTTTCACATATCTCTTGCTGAAAATCCTGTCCATCATAGATGGACAAAACACATCGATAATAGGTATCATTTCATCCGTGAACAAATCGAAAACAAAAAATTAAGCATTAACTACATTCCAGGTGAACTAATGATAGCAGATGTGCTAACAAAACCTGTTCCAAATGAAATGTTAAAATTCTGTGTCGAAGGTTTTGGCCTCAAAAATTAATATTATATTTTCTCAATCTAATATTTCATTCACAATTTTTTTTAAAAAACGCACAACTTCTGTAAATGCTTTTTCTCACTTTCTCATTACCTACAGATTGAGGAGAAGCCATGTCGTAAATCTATACTATAAGCTCCAAGACCTCCTAATTTTGCGAAACTGGTAACGCTTAGTTCCAGCGTTCTACCGGGCCGATTTTCATGATTTTTGCGGTTATCGACGGGCAATTGTCTCTAAATAAGCCAACTCTTTTCAGATTTTCAAAATATGGCCCAAGTTTTTTTATATTATGTGGTAAAAATGCGAATTCTCCCATTTAAACAATGTAAATTTATACTTTTTGTCATAGTTCGTTTGAGCGTTCTACCGGGCCGATTTCCATGATTTTTGCGTAAATCGACAGGTAATAGACCCTAGATGAGCCCGCTGTAATCAGATTTTGGAAAAAGGACCCAAGTTTTTTTAAAATCACGTTATAAAAGTGAGTGAGTTTATAGAATGCTCCGGTACTGCTACCGCTATGCGCGGGAGGATGCGCAGTGGTCGAGGAGGTTGCGCAGTAGCTGTGTAGCCTGCGCATCAGCTCTACACTTATCTACACAAGATTCGCATCCAAACCCTCACGTCGAGCGGTGACCGAGTCGTCTAAGACGTCGAATGCGTCCACTTTGAATTCGGTGTAGGTTCGATCCCCAACTCATGAAACTTTAATTATTACCTGACTATCATTGTTCATTGTTTTACAGCAATATTTCATCAATCAGTCATTCCAAAACGCGTCCTTTTAATTTTAAAGTAATTTTAAGTAAAGTTTAAAATTAAAGTATACCTCATATCGTAATTGTTTAGGGGAAAAATAAAACTAACACTGATAGGAGGGTAAAAATAGGGCCGCGAAGCGGCCCATTGATGGCGCGCAGCGCCTTCAGGGGGTTGGGCCGCGTAGCGGCCAGGAGGCGTAGCCCCCTAGTAATTGTATAACATTCTGTTACCTATGTCTTAAATTTCTGTTACCTATGTCCGAAATAATTTTATAACAATCTGTATGTAAATCAATTTTTTAAAAATAAATCTTCTCACTTTTAAGTTACGATTGAAGAGAAGTGTTGAAATGTTGAAGTTGGCAATCTTCATTGAAAGATAAAGTTGGCAGCGCTTATTACTGTAAATTAATAGTGTGTGTGTGTGTGTGTGTGTGTGTGTGTGTGTGTGTGTGTGTGTGTGTGTGTGTGTTGTGTGTGTGTGTGTGTGTGTGTGTGTGTGTGTGTGTGTGTGTGGCTCGCACGCGTGTGTGCTGCCAGGTTACTCATCTTCCGCCGTGCACTTTACTGAATAAAAGGTCAAGATCGTAATTTCAAACTAATGTTATAATTATGTCTCCACAACGATCCATCCCAAATTACAACAGGAAGGGAGCGTTAGCTGTTGCTGACTTTTGCTTTTTTAATTGTTTTGCTTTCTTCTGTTTCAGTTGCTACATGAAATTTGACATTATTCGCCGAATTTTGGAAGATTTTTTTAATCTAAAGGTACACTACATAATGGGTGTAACTGATATTGATGATAAAATAATTTTGAAGGCAAACGTTCTGAGAGAGAATTTTAAAACTCTTGCAAAACTGTATGAATTTGAATTTTTTTCGGATCTTCGGAAGCTTAATATTTTGCCTCCACATACCATTGCCCGAGTTTCAGATCACATATTGGAAATACAGAACTGTGTTGATGAATTAATGAAGAAAGAAGTCGCGTATTCTGCACCAGACGGTAACTTTATTTGTCTTTTATTTGCAAAACATCAGAGTGATCAAAAATTGCTATTACAAAGGCCTTCCCAAGAAAACTGATCGCGAGGGTTGGTTTCCACAGGTACAACTATTGAAGACATGGGGAAACGATTTGTAGGAGCTAGTTGCCTATTTCATTAGCATTTTAACAAGCCCTCGTTGAACTCATTGGGTAGGGAACTCTGCCCTGTATTTCTAGAACGATCTTTCAGTTATTTGTGGAAAAAAAACCCTCCGGATGGTCTTCATGTCTCAATTTCACGCCAAGAAAACGACAAGCAACGCTAGCTGGTGCTTTCGGAAAATCCACGAATGAGGGATAGTCCTGTGGAGTGTTCCTAGGGAAGAGGAAGACCAACTAATCAGTCGGGTCACACACTGGACCACGTGGCTGGAGAATCTATCTCACAAGGCACACTGATAGGCTTTTGTACTTTTTGAGAGAAGGTCGAAATACACGAGATCACCGGGCGAGCAGCACTAATGCTATCGCAGGCAATGACAATGAAATGCTCTAACGTCTATCTCCATACGTACCTACTAATAAACCTAACAGCGCACTATGCATTACTACCGTGACATGTGTTTCCCTGAAATGAAAGTCATCTCGAATTTTTTAGTATCCTCAGCTGTACATTTTATTAATCTTTTTTTTTTCTATCAGTAATTTCCCTTTCTACCATTCATTAAGATGTGTGATCGTCTTCTCTCTTACAAATTTGAAGTATTCCCGTAAAAACTTTCGAAAGGATCTACTGAGTTTCGTTCGGAAAACGGCGAATACAGTCCATTTCACGAAACCTGAGACTTTAACGGCATTAAAATCCGTAAATGGCAACGCATCAGTCCGGTCCGCGATGACCGGACCGCTCGCTAGACACCCTCTATTGTGAGGCGAAGAGATGTCTGCAACCCGTTCATTGTCAGGGTTGTAACGATGGGCACCCTTTATCCCTCCTCCAAGAGCCCCAGTACCTGGACCGAAATTTTTTGTCGTTGATAGATTAATCTTTTAGGCGTAAAAATTTAGTTCCGGCGCGAAATCATGATAAAAACGCATCAAAGTTCCGTCCAATTATCTTAATTTTGAGCTGATGTACAGCATTTCGCGGCAAATCGCGGTCATAAACAAACGCCGTATATAGTCCAGTCAAATTAGATCAAAAATCTCGGATTAGCGGAAAAAATTCCCACACAAACGATTTTTGGCTAAAGTTGCTTGTTAGGGTCTAGAGAGGCACAGGCTAAAACTCCCCATCGATACCCCTTGTGCTTAGCCCCCCAGCCCCCCCAAAGCCCCCCAAAAAGGCTAAAAAATCGGTTTTTCGGCTATATCTCGAGGACGGTTGGAGATAGCGAGTTGCGTATCATTTGGAAAATGTTCCTCATGAAATTCTGCAAAAAGAAGTTTCTTAAGCTTTTTCTTCCCCAGGCACTCCTTGACCCTCAAAATGGCCGCCGCGTATGGGCGTCATAGCGCGCTTCCTCACTGTACGGTACACATAGGTACGCCTCTAGACCGCGCGGCCGAATGTCTCGACCTTCTCACCCCGTCACCCTCTATATATAGCTGAAATTTACATGATATACAATAATTATGTACTCTTACCTTGTTTGCTATGCAAAATTCTGTTTTCAGTCAGTAAACTTTGATGCTTCAGCAATAGCCTGAAGGCGATTAATAGCCAGAAAGGAAGGACACGTATTTTGATGACACTGTGATCCTAATTATTGCCCGACGTATTTGTGTGAGGTTGATTCCCGGATTTCGAATAGATCAAGAATTTTAAAAAATAAATCTACCTCAGAACTTGTCGGACTTAGAATCTTAGAAACAATTTCTAGAAAAAATTTGGCGAAATCAAATTATCACCTAAAATGATAGTCCGAAATTCATACACAGACACAGGTAACACTTACTCCACGAAAATGACATTACATGTGATCCATTGCGATTATTTCAACGCATCTCCATTTTTATGACGTTGCAAGAAGGCCTTGTGAATTGCTCTAAGTATGAATTATCTCCGTACGCTCAGTCCCAGTTTGATACCAATAGAATAATGAAAACGAAAAAAGCCTCTTTATGCGCCATTTTTGAGCCGAAACTAGAAAAAAAGGCCCCAATTAAGTAACAGCAAATACATTCTTGATGGTAGATTTCTATTATACCGCGCAGTCTGGCCCCAGGGAGCAGAAAAGTTTGGAGATTACAGAAAATTACATAACCGATGTCCATCGGAATTTTGATACAAATTGCCTCATTATTTTAGACGGTTATTCGAGTGACACACCGTCAACAAAAAATGCTGAGAGATCCTAAAGGTACGGTAAATCAATGGTCATGGAAATTGCTTTTAATGAAGAAACAAAAGTAACTTTAATCCAGGAAAAGTTTTTATTTAATGACGAAAACAAAACAAGACTGATAGAAATTCCACAAAAAAAATTCAGGAACATCGGTCTTCAAAATGAAATTCCAGATGGAGATGCACACCCACTGATTGTTTAAACGGCTTTGATCTTATCATTGGAGTCAACCAAAAATTGTGTGATTGTTGGAGGAGACGTCGATTTTTTAATAATTTTAAGTACGTTGTCTCCAGAAAATAAGGAAATATTTTTTGTAAAACCTGGTTGACAAAACTTTGAAGCAAAAATTTACTCTTTTAAAAGCCTAAACGCCCGTCCGAAACTAAAAGATTATATGCTATTTTTACATGCATTTTCCGGGTGTGATACTAACTCGGCAATTTTTGGAAAGGGCAAGATGGCACTCTCCACTTTAAGGAAAAAATGAAGATATTCAAGATTTTGCGTGTCATTTAAGGATCAAGGCTTAAAATTCGATTCCATGTCCGAGTCCGGTAGCAAAATTCTCTTAAGACTATGTGTTGCAAAGAAACAAAATGATTCATTGGACAACATTCGTTTTTATTTAATAAAAAAAAATTCACTCAAATTTTTCACTCAAATTTTATTAACTTCATTTTCATTTTATTATTTAACCGCTACTAAAATTGTAACTCATAAATAAAGTGTTCTTTCATTCCTTAACAGACCGCCCTTTCCTCCCTTTTTTTTTCCTCTCCCCCCCCCTCCTACGACCTTGATTTACGTTCTTTTTAAAAACCGTGAATCGACCTGCGAATGATTTAAAAAAAATTACCACGCAAATATGTCGGGCAATAATTAGGATCACAGTGTCATCAAAATACGTGTCCTTCCTTTCTGGCTATTAATCGCCCTCAGGCTATTGCTGAAGCATCAAAGTTTACTGACTGAAAACAGAATTTTGCATAGCAAACAAGGTAAGAGTACATAATACTTGCATATCATGTAAATTTCAGCTATATATAGAGGGTGACGGGGTGAGAAGGTCGAGACATTCGGCCGCGCGGTCTAGAGGCGTACCTATGTGTACCGTACAGTGAGGAAGCGCGCTATGACGCCCATACGCGGCGGCCATTTTGAGGGTCAAGGCGTGCCTGGGGAAGAAAAAGCTTAAGAAACTTTTTTTTGCAGAATTTGATAAGGAACATTCTCCAAATGATACGCAACTCGCTATCTCCAACCGTCCTCGAGTTATAGCCGAAAAACCGATTTTTTAGCCTTTTTGGGGGGCTTTGGGGGGGCTGGGGGGCTAGGCACAAGGGGTATCGATGGGGACTTTTAGCCTGTGCCTCTCTAGACCCTAACAAACAACTTTAGCCAAAAATCGCTTGTATGGGAATTTTTTCCTCTAATTTTTCTAATTTGACTGGACTAAGATCCGCTCAAAATGAAGATAGGTAATTAGACGAGATTTTAGTGCGTTTTTGTCATAATCTCGCACTAGAATTAAGGAGGAGTATCGTTAAGGGACTTTTCTGGCCCCACCTGGATTTTTCTGGATGTTTCATGTTTTTCAAAGTACTAGTCCTAGGTAAACTCTGTGCCAAATATTTTACCGAACGGAGCCCGTGCAAAGGTGCAGCAGCGCCTCAAACCCAAGATCCTGGCATTGAAAAATAGTCAAGTATTTTCGGCAACTTTTTCGACCGTTCTCACTCATTCAGCAGGCGATCCCCGTGTACTTTTTGCGTACGTTCCATTTCTAGCCTTTAAAATAAAGGCCTCCGACGAATTATAAGGGGCCATACGGTCTAATGTTGCCATTTTTAGCCCATTTTCAGGGGTTTTTTTTTTTCAATTTTATACACGTAGAACTCAATCTAAACGGTTCGCGGACCTTTCGGCGTTGGACTTTTCAGCACAGGGGGTTTTCGGCGCTCGGGGTTTTTCGGCGCTCGGGGTTTTCGGCGCACGGACTTTTCGGTGTATTTCAGTAGACAGTAAATATGGCACTTTTGAACTCGTCGCACTGATCATTTATCTTGTAACGAAACGTGTTTTAAGGAAGGTGCTTTGTCTTTATTTTTTAGTGACAAGGCTCTTTACTGAGGACTCAGCTAATTTTAGTCATTTTTAAGAAGTAAGTAATCTATTTCTCAGTGCCAAGGGTTAAATACACTTTTTACACTTCCACGGCCTACTATTCCGTTAAGTCCAGCTAGTGGGCGGAGCTGGTGAACTTTCATCCCTACTCCTTCCCCTCTCATTCCTCTCCCATCTCATCGTTGTTTGGCACTCATCTGGCAAAAGGGGGGTAAAAACTTCCAAGACTGGACTATCTTAAAACATTTATATAGCAAATTCTTGGTTTTTTTTGTCAACCACACCCACTACTTCCACTTTCTTTGTCTTCCTCTCCGGAATATTCTGACAGGAAATCGTTCTGAAAAATGAGGTAAGCAATCCCTTCTTGTATTCTAAAAAGTATAGAGCGTGCGCCGAACGATCCCGCGCCGAAACGGTCGCGCCAAAAAGTCCGGACACCATTTAAACTAAAAACCGTGCACGTTTTTGGAAAGGACGCAAAAAAATGAACAAAAAATGTTAAGTCGACTTTTTCCTGCGTTGCCAAACTGTTGAGAAAAATCGTTCCGAAAAGCCAAAGAAGCAAGAATTTGATAAATCGTCACACCGAAGGTTCAAGAAAGTGGGATACAACTTCTACATTGACGTTCTATCGACGAATTTAGTTTCCCGCAGAGTCTCTGGTGACTACTTAGCGACGGCGCGGCGCGGCGCGTTGCCTAATAACGCTCATCTGAAAACGCACTCGTTCCTCCGTGAGCGCATAGTCACTAACACAGACGCACATGAAACACAAACAAACAAATTCTCTCATTCACCGTCAGAATTCACGTTTTAGGTTCTTTGGAATGTAAAAAAAGATTTGTAATGACGTATTGCGCATCGATTCCTATCCTCACTCGCCTCTCGTTTTGTGACCAGAGCAAGGAAGAAAGGACCTCATTCAAAATCGGTAATTTTCAATCTTGGCTTGATCTTCGAAATATTTTCAGACTTTATAGAGGATTACTTTTCGAGCCCAAAACACTGACGATTTTTGAAATTGGACAATCACGGAAGAAGGGGGAGGGGAATCAAAGCAAAAAATTTAAACTCGCATTTCTCGCTAATGGTTTGTTGTAGAGAGATGATCTTGGTCTCAAAATTTAGAGAAAACCACTTACTTTCAGGCAATGTTTAAAAGAATGGTCCATTATGAAAATGTCATCCATTGCTGCCACGTCGCCATAGCTCAAATTTTCAAACTTTCACATTTTCAGCTGTGACGTTGAGGGTATCGCACAAAACGTAACAAAAATATTTTGTGGTGGAAGTAGACCATTTAAGCTTTAAAACAAGCACAAGTTCATCCTGGGGAAATAAGTTGGAGGAGAGACAAGATTTTTCGAAGTGGATGCGGTACACTGGGACCTGGTTTGTTCCGAGTCCCAAGATCACCCATGCCCCCAAATCGATCACAAATTGCGAGGTCATACTTTTTATACCCCATTAGCTCGTTCCCTAAACAAATTATTTAAAAAGTACAAAATATCGTGACATATGAATGTTACAGAACTAGCCTCAGCTGACGCTCGCCGCATCAACTTTAAGAAAATCATGAATCTGTTTCTAATCGTTTCTCTAGGATGGACTTAACATTTTTAAAAAGCTCAAATGGCACGCTTTTCTTAACAATTCCTCTTTTTTCTTCTTATTTCTACCCAGAGAACCGTTGAAGGTAAACATAATTTTTTTTATGATCGAAAACTTTGATTCCCCTATTTCTATTACAGATTAATCATTTATCCTGATCTTGTCATTTTTGACGAGTGATTTTGTCTAGGAGTGACCTAAAAAGGTACCGCCCCAGCTAAAAATGTAAGAAATTGAAAATTTGAGCCATGGCAACGTGGCAGCAATTGATGAAATTTTCTAAATGGAACAATTTTATCATTATCGTCTAAAAACTGACGGATTTCTCTAAATTTTTAGACTAAGATCATCTCTTAATGACAAATCGTTCACAAGGTATGCAAGTTTAAAGTTTTAACTTTGACCCCCCTTCCCCTCTATCCATAATTGTTTGATTTCAAAAATCGTCAGTGTTTTGGACCTAGGAAGTGATCCTCTATGGACCCCGAAAGTATTTCGAAGATCAGGGGGAGGTTGGAAATGACCGCTTTTGAATAAGGCCTTTTAATGACCGTTTAACCCCCCCCTCCCCCCCATTCTCCTCCATTTTAATGAAAGACTCCTGCATGAAATGTTCCTGCAATTCTGCGGGAAGTCAAAGTCGTAATATCATAAACAGATGTTTAATTTCACCTTTGCCCCGCATCAAAAAAAAAAAAAAAAAAAAAAAAAAAAAAAAAAAAAAAAAAAAAAAAAAAAAAAAAAAACTATACACCAAAATTGATGATGGTCAGCAATAGCTAGTGATTGTAAGTAAAAGGGAGTACCAGTTAGCAAATTGGAGTAGAGATTTTTCAGATTTCATTTTAGATTCATTCAGATTCATTTAGTTTAGTAGATCAACTTTTCACCCACCTCTCCTCAAAAAATGGCGGTGTTGGGTGAATGTTTCCACTTAACCCATAGGTTTTCTCACATGCCAGTGATGCGGAGTAGGAAATTTGGAATCGATGTCTCTCGGTTGCGAAATTTCAAAATGTTCAGTCTAATTTAGTTTTTTCTTCGAAAGTATCTCGGAAAAAAAGTCAAAATAGTAAAAGACAAAAATAAAAAATAAAAAAATGAATGTGATTTAAGACATATTGCAGTCCCTTCAATGAGTAGAAAGACTTTTAATCGGCTAGATTTGGCTTTAGCCACACTGCTCTCCTATTGATTACAGGAAATCCAGGGGCTTTCAAATTAAATCAATAATTTCCACAACAAGTATCTAATTTTCACATTTTCATTTTATTTCCAGGATCAGTTTATTTTGATACACAGAAATATGGATGTTATGGAAAATTATATTGGACCCCAGAGGAAAATTTATCGGAACCAAATAGCCCGCACAAAAAGCATCCCTTAGATTTCGCTCTGTGGAAAGGCATGAAACCAAATGAGCCCTTTTGGGAAACTCCTTGGGGCTGTGGAAGACCAGGCTGGCATATTGAATGCTCTGTAATGGCCAGGTGATCAACATTTACATTGGCCACACGCCATAATATCAACGTCCTGATAATATGTTGCTAGGTAGCTGTACAGCAGAAAAGTCCTTCTCAGGAACGAATCTATGGCAATTGATGTGGGTCAGATAGAAGGGAGCATTTTTCTCATTAAATTGGGGCAGTGTATGTGAAATCCATTGTGCGCATTTTGATAAAAAAGAAAGTGGCACTTCTACGGTGGGGGGGGGGGGGTATTCAATTTTATTGTATTTTCCTCGTGATATATCATTTGCCACGAATTGCATAGTCTAAGGAAATTATTCCTGAGCGACCCTTAACCACTGGCACAAGGTTGCCTGATGACACTTTGAGGATGCAATGTATCCCACGCTGGTTGCCTAAGATAGTTAATCGGCAGAAACAGTTTTTACTGGCTGGAGAGTCGCAAAGTAGGAGGATGGGAAGAAGATGGGTATTGAGGTCACACGTCCTGAAAACAATATGCCCAGTATGCGATTGTATTGTTATACTACAATGCTGTTCATGAGAATCTAAGCGTTGGTGTTGTCATTATTTTTCCTCTGCATTTACACACATATGAGCCGTTTTTAGAGTGCTCCCTAGCAGTCTGCGACACTGAACCACCCTAGTACCCTATCCTCCCGTAGGCCGTTAGGGAGTTGACACTCCTTCATTTCTTGCAAATCCCTTGTCGCCCCCCTATAGGCAGTAGGTAGCCCCTTCTTCTTTCAGGAGAAACCCAATCAAGTATCTGTTTCGGCAGCCTTAGTAGTATGAAAACGGTGGTCATACGTCAAAAGTTTTCAGCTAAATTCTTCCAAAAATTGCCGATTGGAATTTGCGGGGTGGGTAGTGTTGTAAAATTAAGCAACAAATTGTTAAAAATAGAGTTGGTGGGGCGGGCTATTCTATGAAGTTGTGCATTAAAATATGAAATATGGGTAGGGTGATGCTGTGAAATTGTGCAGAAAAATTTGAGCATTGAATGTTGCTCCTTCAATCTGTGGGGTATTTAACGGAGTAGTGTATGTTTCCCCTTCAATTTGTCGATTATGAAATATTCATCGTAAGGCTCATCGTAACTTTCATTTCTATTTTCCTGGAGTTCGCTCCGCAGCCGACGACGAAACCTCTAATTGTTTGATCCTGTTTTCGAGTAGTGATAATTTCGTATCGAGTCGTTGCATGTTATTTTGATGCAGCAATCGTTCCGACTTGACGTTTTTAAGGATCTCCTTACATCGGTCGATATCCTCCATGCGAAGTTGTCCTAAACTCATAGCCTCCATCCACTCGAGTCCGCCCACTATTTATCCTCGGCGCCGTTCTTCTCCTCAAGATCTTGGATCAGACGGATCCGTGTGTTCGATACGAGATAGTTCCCGCCCGAATCCAGTGAGAAATCGTCACGTTTGGGTTTTTCATTCGAATTTCGAGCGTATACGGCTTCCGAACCCGTCGCGTCGGTGTGACTCATCGTGCCTAAACTGAATCAACCAGAACGATAACAACGGTAACCTGAAAATGCTCAATTTTCATCAAAGACAGTCAATTTCTTTAAAGAGCATTTAAGTTAGCGCATTTGTCGCGGTGAAGGATTTAGTTGGGCTTTAGACGGACTGAAACATCTAAAATAATCCTCACCGTGGCGGTAAAATTAGCTGTGGGAGAGCAATGAAAAAAAGACGATAGAGTTACTGGGTGACGTAGGAATTCGCATGTATTTTCAAGAAGATGGAATCGTTACAAAAGATTAAAAGACTGACTATCGGAGCACAATGGATGGCGGTGCTAGTTGGTAAGAAATCCGAAGTGCAGGACTTCGTGGTGGAAGGTCGAAATCGAAGTGGCCCGGCTCCTTTTGTTCAAAGAGGAGCTCGGTCTTAGAGAGTCTTATCTTTCAATCCATCTCGTGACGCTGGTAATAAAAAAATATAATAAAGATAGATGCGTACGACGTGATCATAGCAACGAGTAAGTGAAGCTTGCTCGATGCTAGGTTTTGAAAATTCATAGAGAGAGACCGAAAATATGGGAGAAAGGGAGATAGAGAACCTCTATGAATAAACGCGTTGCGGTATACGCGACAGCATTTGTTCCAACTTGCATCTGTAAAGTATCCTTAAGTACTTGTCCTTTGGCACTAGAAATATTTTTCTTAGACTAACATCTTCACCTTCTGTGCAGTTCTGTGCCTGTCTTGATTATTTTCATTTTTTCGAGTTGGTTTGTTTTCGTTCTCACTGATTCAAATATATTAAGTGATGGAGCCCGGAGCTCTTCCACGCTACTCAAAATTTCTTGATCGTGATCGTCGTGACCGTCCTGTTTTGAGGCTAGAAGGAGGACGAAAGGTTGGATTAGTTCGTTAGGATCGTCTCAGTAGATGAGTTCCCGTTCCGCACGATTAATTTTAACTCAGAATTCTTTCTTCAATTTTTTACCGAAGTTCCGTGGTCTCTTTCCGATCGATCTTGGAGTTGATGTAGCGGACAGGGATTTCAGGAGATCGTAGTATTAATGACTGCGGTTCGACTCGGGTATTCTTCGTGAATGAATATCATATCGATGCAAATTGGTGAGTGTAACAACTCGTTGGAATTTCTCGCGATCATATACGGTGTAATTGCCCAGGTATTGTATTAAGATTAGTTCCAATAGCCCGGGTGTCGGTTTGAACACCTCTGCCTCATCACCGTCCAAGATTAAACTTCCGTCCGAATAGAAATTGATGGCACGGTCACCGATCAGCAAATTACCGTTGACTACTTTCTGCACGCCGTACACAGTATTGGAAACTTTTGGACGTGTCTCCAGATCGTCCAAATAGTATTGTACGAGCGGGGCAGTCGTTATATTTTCCAGTTCCTTATATGCTGCAGATACTATGACGTTAATTTTCAGGAACTCGCCTCGCAGTTCTTCTTAAATTTCCTCTTTAATGGGGTGTCTAGTGGACACTTAAAAATCATCTTCATCCAGAA
Organism: Bemisia tabaci; assembly: GCF_918797505.1. Taxonomy (NCBI): domain Eukaryota; kingdom Metazoa; phylum Arthropoda; class Insecta; order Hemiptera; family Aleyrodidae; genus Bemisia; species Bemisia tabaci. The sequence continues at coordinate 33,288,670 of NC_092794.1, forward strand.
TCTCTAGCTGAAGGTCCATCATGAAAAATGTTTTCATTTATTTCTGTTCCGCCGTTTCAATTTGAATGATCAGCGCTTTGATCTCAAACAGTTCTCAAGTATGTTCGGTTGTGTCATGATGCCTCTCTTTCGCACTGTAGACGGTTTTATATGCATCACAAGAAAGGTCGGAAACCGTTGAGATAACGTTCGACATTGTGAGCTCAAGGTTTAAACTATGTGTATGTCCGGAGAAACTCTGCAGTCACGAAATAATTTTTTTTTTTGGGGGGAGGGAGGGCGGCACAAGAAAATATAACATTTTACAATAAACACTTATAGACGTATGATAATGTCTTTTAAAGCTTAATTTATCTGCAAAAAACTTAACTATTATTTATACACATTTTATCTTACTGCCTCTATGAATTGAAGAGGAAGGTAAAGATACAAAGTTATTACTATTAAGTATGTCTTTTTGTTTTTACTTTCAACGTCTTTTGTATTATTTAAGACTGCAGTCGACCATCACCGGTCAAAGACCAAGGAGCCCCTAATCCGTCCGAAGATACGGGGAGGCACATTTGTTTTAAGGGAAAAATTTTGTGAAACCTTGAATTCCAAGCTCACAGGGTTGACGTCTCTTCAGCCTGCGACCGCATCGGTCCCATTCCAGGAGCGCAAGCGCTTCTTGGTTGGAAAGACGATGCTTTCTTATGTCGTATGCAGAGTACATCTTGGTGATGTAATTCTCCACTGAGTCAATGTCGAGGTCACCGCGAATATCTGCGTTTCTCTTTTACCATTTTGCTTTAAAAATGCTGCGCAGGATTTTCATCCGCATTTCTTCAATTTTATCTAGATTTGTCTTGGCTGCAGAACCCTTCAATGGGGTTGTTGCATGGGTGAGGGATTTAAGAATAAAAAAATATGTAGTCATAGAAATTTTCGCGGTAAAAACTATGGTAACGTTCAAAAAGTCAAGAACCGAGTCCTAAAGCCCGAAAAAGCCCAGTAGTCCAGTCAATAGGGGGGTAAAGTATAGACAATTTCTGAGGAAACTTTCTGATAAACTATTCCTATGTGTTCTTGATTGCTGAATCCAAATTTCATATTTGCGAAAAGATCTGAGGCGAGCTAAAGCCGCCATCTTGAAAAAATGGCTGAAATTTGTGTTTTTCGGCCATATTTTCAAAATTAAAGTGCATATAATTTCCATTCAAACGAGCCCAAGATCGTCAAGATCGGATGATAACAAATGCCGTTACAGCGTTGCAAAGTTTCAGGCAAATATTGAGGTTAGGCAATTTTCGTAACCCTCCCCGCGAAAAGAGAGCTTTCATGGCAATTAATCGTTAAATCGTAGATAAGTGTAATTATGCATGATGAAAGGAGTGCGATTTTGAGTTCTTGACTTTCAAGAACGGCAGCGGATAAGGGGGGGGGGAGGTCCGTATGAGCGCAGCTGCAGGGTCCTCCGTTCCTCCCCCATTTTCATGGCTCAGGTGCGGCCAGTCGGCCTTGGTTCTCTGGTTATTAGTTTTTCTGTCCTCCACAGGCGCCTTTTCCGGAGGACAAAATCTTGATGTGCCTCCGTAAAGGTATATTCGCTGATGACAAAAATAGTTGCCACCAAGCCAAAGAGACAGGCACTGCTAGCTTATGTCAAAAATATAGTGGGTCAAACTTTTGAGTCCGTTAAGTTTACGCGCGCCGACCGCTGTAATCCAATCAGCAGTATGAGGAGTTTAATTTGAGTTGAAAACGATGTTGTTCCAATATACCCTCATTTATTATTTCAGCGCATACTTATTATTAAAAAATCAGATGAGGAGCTTCAACATTTTTAGTCGCACGAACTTCCACCCTATCCACTCTCGCTATTTACCGCAGCAGATGACTTGCGTACCACACTTCATAATGCATACACACCGTGTCATGGCTCCCTCTGCGCCGCATTGCCTCTTGTTCCAGCCACTCGTCAATCTCTTCACTTCTCCGCATGTCATAGTCATTGCCTGAACATTCAGCGTCTTCTGGATCATCTACATCATCTCCTTCTTCTTCCATTAAAAGTGCGTCATATTGACTATTTTCACACGAGCCATAGAAGACTGCAATGAAGGCCTTTCTTCCAAAAACCGCGGGCGCCGCGACTTTCTTCAATGTACCTGCTTGAGATCTTGCTTAAAATTTTGCCCGTTGCGGGATTTTTCAAGGTAATGATGGGGATGAAGCCATTTCTGCTATTCTTTCACCCCCAGTTACACGCGTATTTCTTGATGCTCATCCATTGCTACGTACTTGAGGATAGGAGCATGAAATGTGGCAGCATCCTTTGAAGGTGGAAGACAAGCGAGATTTTGTACATTGTGGAAAAAAGTCTGAACATAGATTTCATACCTAAATTCAGCCAAAGTTTTTTCTGCTCACCCTTGAAGTCATACCCACATAGCACAGAATATTGATATAATACTACAATAGTACTGACACGTCAGTAGTGTCAGTATTTATAAAATGCTGATGTATCCTGATTTAATATTATATCAAGACTATGCCAGTATTTATTAGTTACTGATTTGGAGCTGTCAAAATATTGTTACAGTATTGGCCGAAAAGGTTGATTTCATATGGAAATCAGGGTTATGACAAGGTCATCAGAACACTGCAGGACACCGACAATATGTATGCGTTACTACCTTAACACTGACACGTCTGTACACTCAGCGCACTCTGTCAAGTAGATATGAAAGTTCAGACGATGACCGTCATTTTCATAGTACTACACATGTATTACATTTGAAACATGAATTACACAAGTATACAAGTATTGAATATTATAAACCACTTACTTGATGTCCTGCGACGTTTAGTAGCGTAAAATACCCGGACGCCCTCAGGTGGATTTGAACCCGAACCGCGGAATTCCTAGCCCAGTATTCTGCCATTGAGCCACAAGGAGCTGATGGTGTTCCGGGTTAAAATCACGCCTGTTAAGGCTGTTATAGCATGCATAGCATCAGTGCGCGGCTCGACTTTCATCATAACTTTGATTAACACCGTGTTTTCTTAGGCTTCTTTTTCTTCCTATATTTTTTTTTCATTTTTTCGTGTTAATTTCTTTTCGTGTTATTTTTTTTTACCTCGTCAGCATTGACTCAATACTGTTGTTTGATATATTGAAGGTATCAGTGTTATATTCATGCTGACGCGGTGTACCTTTTAACCGACAATCTTAATATCATACTGCATTAGTGTTGATGATATCATGTCAACATCCAACAATATGTATCAGTATTGACATAAGATTCTGCGCTATGTGGGTATAATCGGAGTAAAAATTATTTTCCTGCTTTAGTGATTTCTTCTTGCTTTGAGGCTGATTTTTTAAGCATCTGAGCTGATTTACTTATTAAAGCTGAGGTGTTCTTCAGGGTTGCTAAAATCTCAATTTTGACTTGCCTGAAGAGTGATGATGTTGTGTTACACCCAATAATGGCACGAATGAACAGTATGTGTTAGGCTTTCAAATCATTTTGGAGGCTGCCTCGGTTGAAAGGTATTTAAGGAGTCTCATCTTTGCCGGATTTTGGAAGAAAATCATTTTTGACAATACATCACGGAACTGTAAGGAGGACGAGAAAGGTCAATATATTTTCCTACAATGACAGCAATGCCGCCTTGTTTTGCCATTTCCAAGGCCTTTGAAACTATGATTGTGTCAGTGACTTCTTCAGCTTGAAACACAGACATGGTTTCCGCCCTGAAACGTTTCATGAGCCTTTGGATCAAACGAGATTTGTTTTTGCCGTTTTTCAGAAAATTTGCTTGTGATTTTACTGGGACCTAAGGTGGCCCAAAGGCAATGTCGGAATTTTTTTGGTCTTACCCCCTAGATTTGTTCCATTTGATCAAAAAACACCCTCTGCCAAGTTTCAGCCAAATCGACAATATTAACCCGTGCCGACAGAGCCATCTTTTTTATATGAGATTTTAAAACATTGAAAAACACATTTTTCTAGAAAAATCCATTTTTCGAAAAATGTGTAATTTCTAGGAAAAATCTGAGGTCATATTCGGCTTTGGCAGGAAAAATTGAGTGGGAAATCATGTATCGGACACTTCAAAAAAAAAAATGTTTACCCCTCGTTATAGCGGCGAAACAACTGAAACACCTAGAAAACGCTAAAAAAGGATATAATGACGGTGATTAATTCGAAATAATTACGTACGTCTGCATCCAAAAAAAAAGTTCAACTTATGGTAGGTGATTCCTATGTACTTATTTACGCTGAGTCCGAAAATGCTATCCCTCTTTCTCTATTCCATCAGGATTTTCCGGAAAATCAATTTTCTTGTATAAAAAGAGGGTTTTCCGGGGAAAACTCAATTTTTAGGAAATAAACCTCAACATGTGACGGATGTTTTTAAGGTGTATTTCAACGCTGAGTCCGAAAATTATGTCAAAGTTGCTCCCTAACATTGAGATCTTCCGGAAAATCGATTTACCGAGTTTTCCCTGGAAAATCACCTTTTTTACGGGAAAAATGTAGTTCCTCAGAAACTCCTAGTGGAATAAAGGGAAACGGTTATGATTTTCGAGTTCACCGTTAAACAACACATCAAAAACCTCTATTACAAGTCGATCGTTCATTTCCTAACAATTAAGTTTTCCCCGAAAACCCTTTTCTACGAGAAAATCGATTTTCCGGAAAATCTCGATGTAATGGAGCAACTTTGACTTCATTTTCGGACTCAGCGTTAAAAAACACATATAACACATCCGTCACATGTTGAGGTTTATTTCCTGAAACTTGAGTTTTCCCCGGGAAACCCTCTTTTTACACAAGAAAATCGGTTTTCCGGAAAAGTCCGATGTAATGGAGCAACTTTGACATAATTTTCGGACTCAGCGTTGAAAAACACATTAAAAACATCCGTCATATGTTGAGGTTTATTTCCTTTAAATTGAGTTTTCCCCGGAAAACCCTTTTTTTATACAAGAAAATTGATATTCCGGAAAATCCTGATGGAATAGAGAAAAATGGATAGCATTTTCAGACTCAGCGTATTAAAGTACGTAGGAATCACCTTCCATAAGTTGAGCTTTGTTTTCGGATGCAGGCGCATAGTGCAGTGCCAATGGAAATAAGTCAAATTTTCAAACGTATAAAATGAAAAAAGTAATGAGATATACGAAAAAAGGGGAAATTGGTGGTATCATTTTCAATGTTCGTTTACTGATTTGCATCGAATTGGCGTGAGAGGAAGTGATGAGATTTAAGCTCCGCGCGCGGTGACCGGTAGACGATGACGCGCAAGTGTTGTGATAGCAGTGATCAAGGCTGATTGACACGGTATCAAATGTCCAGTTGGTGATAAAAATGGCTACAAACACTCCTAGTAAGTTATTTCATTAAGATTGTATCGTAAAAATTATTTTTTCAACTTCTATACATTACTTTTAAGCACGTTTTTCGATGGTACTCTAAATTCATATTCTTCCCTCTTACTTAAATTCTAAAGACGTTTTTAAGAAAAACCTAGAATAACCTTTTTTCCTGACAAGTGATAATGATTGCAAATTTCCTGTAGATTCTGAATTTTAAAGTCCCATCTGCGTCTGGCTGCGAATAATAAAGTTATATCGTTTTTCCTGTCTCGAGGTCTTGCTCTGAAAAACTCTGATCTCTTCGACTTATGGACACGGATATCGAAGGAGGAGTGAGTTACAACAATTGAGGGGAAACTCCGAGAACAATCCGCAAACCAACGTGTCTTGGACGAAAATTGGACAAAATTTTTTGTATTTTTTATGGATTTTTTGTATGTTTTAAGGATTTTTTGTTTTTATCTTTCTTTTTTCTCTTGTCTCTTGTGAAGTTTAATTTTGCTGTTGATTTTCGGTGATGATTTACCGTGCTGAATTTTTTATTTTTTGAAGTGCCTTTTCCTTTTTATTATAGACTTGTAATATGACCGAATCCAAGTTTTTTTCCTTTTTCTCATGCTGATCCTCGGAAACCTCATTATTTTATTATGTATATTTGAATTTTTTAGCTTTCATTTCACGCAGCATTTAAATTCGGAATGAAAGAAAGGATAGACCTTAGCCTTGCTAGGTTCAGAGTTAAAAAGTAAAATATGCATCGTTGTATCTGTAAGCATACAGTCGATTTTTGGAGTGAGCTTGCGTGAATCTATACATTTTAATCCTTGAATTATTGCTAAAAAAACTGCTTTTTCCAGGCCCGTTGGCAACACTGTATTTGAAATGGAGGGGTCGTGAGAGGGCCAGATACCCTCGTAAGCCTTATTAGTTGTGATTTCAGGTTGGTTTTCTCTCTTTTTCCCACAAAAGTAATGTACTTATGTCATTAAACTAAGTGGGAAAATAACGGCACATTGGCAACACTATATTCAATCATTTGGGGAATTTTGGAAACTTTGACTTTAATACGAGCAAGTACATGATGAATACTCAACACTGTCAAAATTTCATTGAATTCCATGCATTATTCGATCAGATATGAATTATTTCCCATCCGCCCATAAGGACACTGCACTGTGAGGCGTACGTAATAATTTCGGACTTATCACCGTCATTTTATCCTTTTTTAGCGTTTTCTAGGTGTTTTAGTTGTTTCGCCGCTATGACGAGGGGTAAAAAATTTTTTTGAAGTGTCCAGTACATGACTTCCCACTCAATTTTTCCTGCTGAAGCCGAATATGACCTCAGATTTTTTCTAGAAATTACACATTTTTCGAAAAATGGATTTTTCTGGAAAAAAGTGTTTTTAAATGTAAAATCCCATATAAAAAAGATGGCTCTGTCGGCACGGGTTAATATTATCCACTTAGGCTGAAACTTGGCAGAGGGTGTTTTTTGATCAAATGGAACAGTTCTAGGGGGTAAGACCAAAAAAATTCGCAAAATAAATTTTGCTGTGTATAATTGGGCCACCCTGGGACCATAGTTTCATGGAATTTTATTTCCATTGATGAGACTTGTCCTCTTCGCCATCTTCCAAGAGTTTTCTTGCTGCATCTTGTAATATCCTTGGGATATCCTTGGATGAGAACGATCAAAGAATTAGCGGAACATACTTCGATTTTACGTAGGACACATAGTTGTTGCATCTTGATGAAAATGCCTCATTTTGTCTCCAAATCACTCGATGGAGCAAAAAACGGACATCTATGACATAAGTAGGATTCTTGTCATCAATTTCATCTACACGCGGTGTAAACGTAAAAACACATAATATAATGTGGACACTGTTCCTTTAATACGCATGCTATTATGCATCTGCTAAGGTCAACAAAAGGGTATAGGGTGAGAGTTTGACAAAAAATGTTGAAGTCCCTCATTTGATTTTTTATTAACAGTTTTGCGCCGAAATAATAAGAGAGGGTTCATTGGAACAACGTCGTTGAAAACTCAAGTTGCACTTCTATCCCAGAGAACCAAGGCCGACTGGCCGCACCCGAGCTATGAAAATGGGGGAGGAACGGAGGACCCTGCAGCTGCGCTCATACGGACCTCCCCCCCCCCCCCCCCCCCCTATCCGCTGCCGTTCTTGAAAGTCAAGAACTCAAAATTGCACTCCTTTTATCATTCATACTTACACTTTTCTACGATTTAACGATTAATTGCCTTGAAAGCTCTCTTTTCGCAGGGAAAGTTACGAAAATTGCCTAACCTCAATATTTGCCTGAAACTTAGCAACGCTGTAACGGCATTTGTTATCATCCGATCTTAACGATCTTGGGCTCGTTTGAATGAAAATTTTATGAACTTTAATTTTGAAAAGAACTCTTTTTGCCGTAATTTCCATAATATACACGTTATTTCGGTTTTTTGCCCGAAAAACGCAAAGTTCGGCCATTTTTTCAAGATGGCGGCTTTGGCTCGCCTCAGATCTTTTCGCAAATGTGAAATTCGGATTCAGCGACCAAAGATACATAGGAATAATTTATCAGAAAGTTTCCTCAGAAATTGTCTCTACTTAGCCCCTATACGTGCTCTATTGACTGGACTACATTAAAGTTCCATCAAATTCAAGTTGAAAATGAACGATTGTCATTGGCTGCTGTACTGTTGGTCAAAGCATGCGTCACAACGCATGGGAGTCTCTCCTCGCCGCCATTACCCTCATTTTGACCGCGTGTCTATCTTGTGGAGGTCAGGTTAGGTTAAGTTCATCTCGAGCTCCGATTGGCTACGACGCTGCCGGAAAATCCGAGGAGGACGAGCTGCTGTGCACCGCCCTCCGCTCACCGCCGAACGGCTCCTTCGCTCCGTGAAGAAAACGGGGAAGGGGTGGCTTTTAACTCACTTTTCGACCCAGAAGTCGTTGTGAAGAGCCAAA